>NC_046163.1:18547717-18915217 GCF_011064425.1 Rattus rattus | reverse complement strand
CTTTCATTTCAGAAAAAGGAAACTTAAGTTTGGATAGTGTCCTTCAACCCATTCGAATTCAGAAAAATCAGAAAAGTAAAATCAGCCTGTAAATGGTTATCCAAAACCTCTCTCTGGAGCCGCACGCACGTTCTCTATGAGCAGTTTATACTGCACTGGGAGGCCATGTGATTGGATCATGAAGACGTTTATTTGAGAATAGGAGCCAGTGCTTTTTAGACATCAACCCTGTGGGCCACCATTGCTGTTAAAATTAATCTACTTTCGGCTTGGTCTTCATGTGGGTCTCCCAACAACTGGAGCAGGGGCTAACTCTAAAGCTGTTGCCTGTCTGTGGAATCCGTTCCCCTAACTGGGCCACCTTGTCTGGCCACAGTGGGAGAGGAGGATGTGCCTAGCCCTGCAGAGACCTGATGTGCAGGGAGGGGGATATGAGAGTGGGTGGGGGCTCCACCCTCTCAGAGGAGAAGGGGATGGGGAACGGGGATGAGGGGGGAGAGACTGTGTGGTGGGGGTTGGATCGGGAGGCAGGGTAGTGATTGGGATGTAAACCAAGTAAAACTATTTACTTTCAATTTGAATTAAAGGGATAGTGATTTTGAACAGCCTTCTGACTGACTAATTTTTATATTTTTCTTCACTGCTAAGTAATAAAGGAAATATGTTCATTTAGCTGAACTACTGTTTTTAACTTTACTGTTAAAAAGTCAGTCCAAAAAGGCAAGTTGTAGTGTGTTTTGACAGAGATCACTCTGTTATAAGTGAATTTTATTACCCCTTTTGAAAGACATTTTTAAAGTTTCTTCTTTGAAAAAAATTCCATAATGTAAGAATGTGTTTTGTAATTGGCGAAGAATTCTGTTCACCAAGTTTGGAACATATATTGATTTATTTTATTCCTGTCAGTGTACAGTACAAACTTTGAAAACAAGACATTCTTTGTAGGTATGTATAGAGGGTAGAGGGTTGCTCAAGACTTCCGCCATAGTGGGTGTAGTGAGTGGCTGTTCCTCTGAGATGTAGTTTGCTAGTGAAGGTCTTAGGGCTTGAGTTTGTGTGTATTTGATAAATTGGTTAACTATGGAAACAAAGTAATATTTTATTTAAGAAATGATACAAATATTATTTTAGTATTGGCAGTAAGATGCTTACATTTTCACTGAAGTAAACCATATTGCTTCATAACGTGTTATGTTTTATTTAATGATTTTTATAAGGTCATATTTAAACTCAGCTCCCTGGCAGACCTAAGGTCTTTAAAGTTCCACTCCCCCCACCCCCCAGCCTCCCAATGAGTGATGAGTGACCATCTGCCTGGGACATGAATTCAGATTGACCTGAGTGACATGTCTTATGGCAGAAGTGTTCCCATGATCTACTGTAGTCACAGAATAATGACAGCTGTAAGTCAGTGCTTTTACCACCAGGACACTGGTGGAGACAGGTGGTAGTCGGATTGAAACAAAGCAGGAGAAACTCCATTATAAGTTTCCTCTCTTACCTCATGACAGGTTGGGGTTGGTAGAAGAAGTGTCTGTACATTTCAGAGGTTTTACATGGCAGACCAAAGGTGTGTTAGGTTAGTGACAGAAGTGAGTGATCGGCTTCAATATTAATTCTGGACAACCAGAAGGTCTATTAAGTCTGTCATCTGCACAGGTATGGCCTTTTCAGTATGCATAGAAGGCTCGTTTTCAATCACAGAAGAAAAGTTTAGCCAATAGCAAATAACAGTGCTTTTGAAAATTGCAAGACAACGATATTGACTTCTACTTCTCCAAAGATTCTACACAAAGCTGTTTATACACGAGCTTTCTCCTAACCATGCACAGTAAGGTCTTCCTGTATTGTTCTCATCCTGTTCTTTGCTCTTCTGACACCCACCCTGCTTCTATTTCCCATCTGTTGCTTGGTTGGTGGTACCGCCATATGTTCTCTCCTGCTAGCAAATATCTTGCAATCAATTGTAACTCTCCTTTTCTACTCCCAGCCAAATCTACTCATTTACAAGTCCCAAACACGGGATCATAAGCTTCGAAGCAAAGCTGAAATCTGTCCTCTGCTCCCCATTACCCTTCAGCTTCCGTTCAGCAACCAGACACTGCCGTGCTCATGTTATGTCAGTCAGTAGCTGAGAGACCTAGTAAGAACAAAATGGTGGCGCTCTCGCTGTTGGCATCGTAATAGACTCGATCCATAGTAAGCAAACATGGGAGTATAAATACAGATCCTTAAAAGTGCTGTGCAGACACTGAGTAGCGAGGATATGAGAACCATACAGGAGAGGAAGGGTTCCCATGGAACCTTGGCTAGGGTAGGCCTGGTGTTGAGCCAGCTATTCGGAGATTCTGGACCCAGAGGATAGTAAACAAGAGGCCCAGATACCAGAAATTCATCAGTAGATCTCATGAGCAGAAGGGATTTCAGTGTTCATGGAAAGTAGCAAGACGGATGGGGCTAAGCTGTTGTGGGAGAGGCAGGCCAACAGAGATGCGTCTTGGAGATAAAATATCAATCGCAAGTAGGTTCTGTACGGGGAGGAACAGGAGGATAAAGTAATAAGAAATAACAGGATAGATTTCAGATTTTAAAATGGGCTTTTATTTGCATGCGTGTGTGCGTGCAGACGTGTGTGTGTGTGTGTGTGTGTGTGTGTGTGTGTGTGTGTGTGTGTGTGTCTGTGTGCAACATGGGGGCGTAAAGGTGTGTACCTTTGCATGTGCATAGGGGTCAGAAGAAGGCATCGGGTGTCGTAGTCTCTGTCATTCCACCTCTTCCCTTGAGTCAGGATCTCTATTTGAATGGAGGGTTGGCTCTTTTCTCAGCTAGGATGGAAGCCAGCAAGCCCCAGAGATCTTCTGACGTTGAGCTAGAGTTCCAGCCAGGCAGGAGACACCAGGCTTGTATGGGTACTGAATCTCAACTCCCAGTTCTTGTAACTGTGTGAGAAGCATTCTTAACCACTGAGCCATCTCTCCAGCTTTGGATTTTAGACTTTTGACCAAGCAGCTCTTGTCAAAGTGTTGAACGCCCCATCTGTGGACAGAAGTGTAGTAGATATGGTCAGTCCCCTGATAGTCTCTTACGCGGTTGTCATGATCAAATAATTTTTGTTTATTAAAAAGACATTATCAGCTCAGTGGCAAAATGTACTGTTTTTCGAATCCTTTATCTGTTACGTGGCTGGAAGTTTTATTTTTTAAATATAAGCTTTACTTGAAAATGTTTTTGATTGGGGCGGGGGATGTGTCTCAGTAGTGGAGCATTACTTGCCAAGTATGAGTCCACTTCTTCTACTCCAAATTGAATGGGAAAAAAGGAATAAAAAGGGAAGGACATGATTGCTCCCTAGATATGGCAGAGGAAAAGGGTTTTTGTAGATATGAGGGAGAGCACAGCTAAAGGTAGAGACTTCTGGGAGAGTCCAGAGTGAACATGGCCGCAGAGCTGGGCGGTTCAAGGAGAAGGGGAGGGGAGAGAGCATGGAGAGTAAAGGGCCGGGTAACCACGTGTCTGGATTACATGAGGAACAGCAGCTGCAGGGAGGGCAGGCCAGCCGCTGGGCTGGAGAGTTCAGGGCAGGCTATGCTAGCCTAACATGTACAGGTGGGGACTGAGGGATGCTGGGAGAGCCTGGCTGCCTAGGTCTGCTTTAATATGTTAAATAGGAACCTCAGCCATTTGTCATGGGTTCAAGAGCACAGCGCCCCGCAGAAACTGACCGAGGCGAAGTGAAGGTGACTCTGTTAGCAAATCTCAAGCTTCAACGGCATGCCTTTGAGTATGATAGGGGATGAGACATAGCTTTAAAATACTACTTGAGCAAATCACAGCCCCTCCAACAAATCAGTCACCTCCAGGCAGGAAGAGTGTTCTTGCAAGGGCAAGTAGCGCAGCTGCTTTTCTTGGAGCACCAGTTTTTACTTTTATTTTTTATTTTTTGGTGCAGAATGATTGACAGCTTATGATTATTCTGAGACATTTTTATAAATATTTTCTTGAAAGTTATTTTGAGAGCAAACTACTAAAATAATCTATGCTAATAATAAAATTCAAATATTATTACTACTACTACTACTACTACTACTACTACTATTATTATCATTATCTGGTTACTTTTGAAGCAGGATCTCTCTATACACCTCTGGCTGTCCTAGAACTCACTCTGTAGATCTGGCTGACATCAACTAAGAGCTACACCTGCCTCTGTCTCCCCTGAGTTGGGATTAAAGGTGTGGAACACCAGACTCTACCGAAATTCAAACTTTAAAGTGAGAATATTGGAAAACTTACGTTCATCACCATGTAACATTGTCTTGATATTTAAAGATGAAAACTCTAATTAATTGATTTATTTTTGGATAAAATTAGCTGGTGATGTTAGTAATTAAGACTTTTAAAAGTAAATCATAAAGGAATGTTTGTCATGACAAGGCTCTGTTAACTTAGTGACTTAAACTTTTCCAGATGTCATAATGTTATAAAAATCTATGAGTCAAAGATCTACTCAGAGGGCAGGTGACGTAGTTAACCTCGAGTTTATCTTCTGTTGGGCTTGCTATTGTGGCAAAGGTGACTACCTGGAACAATAGGAAATGGCTATTAAAATGCTTCTCTCTTTTCAACTGTACATTATAACAGAAAGCCAGCTGCCTATCATTTCTTAAGTTTTACATACTGTTTAGGTAAATAGCACATCAACCGATTCAGTGCAGAAGCTGCATCTATGATTATGGGTATCAAAGATATCAAAGACTATGGGTATCACAGCATAAAGTAATGCTGCTCTTGTGACTAAGTTTTTGAAAAATGTAGCAATTTTTCATAAAAATATGTTATATATAAACACAGTGTATTGTGTATAAATAGTATAGTTTGTAAGTAAGTTGGTATATATTTAATTTCAGTATGTAGAATATATAATCTGTGTAAATCCATTGACTTTAGGATCTTCAGACAATCAAGTCAGGAAATACAAATATTTAAAAATGGTGGGGCTGGAGTAAGTGAGTGGATGGTAGCACAGGTGAACCCAAAAGATGTAGGGACAAGGAAGGCGGAGTCCTCCACTCTGGTGCACTTGCCAAGCAGGCACCTGGCTGTAGCCCTTTGTAGCTCAGAGATTAGGAAAGACATCATTATGAAGATATAAATTTGACAGTGATCACGTTTGCATAATATTCAGAGTTCACAGATTTACTGAGATCCTCAAACTCTAGACCATTCTTTTATCCTTTATTAAACACAAACTCCAAACAGGGAAGTCCCCACTGCTTTATCGGTAGTGTGGAATGCTGTGATGCCTGAGGTGTCCTGCTGAAGGTCATCCTTTCTTTCATATGGGTTTGCAGTAGCCTGTGAACTAGCCTCCTTGCTTGTTGCGTCATCGTTCAAAGACAGTAAGCTTTTTTATTTGTTGGAAACAGAGTCTTACTGTGTAGCCTTGCTGGTCAGGAACACTATGCAGACCAGGCTGGAGGTCTCTCTGCTTCTCTCTCTCCTTAGTGCTGAGATTAAAGGCCTGTGCCACACCCTAACTTGATAGTGAGCTTCCTTCCGTGCTACCACACCCTAGCTTGAAGGGGAGCTTCCTTCTGCCTCTCAGCAATCCTTTGCTCTGACACAGTGCTCCGTCACCGTCACCCACCATCCTTAGTTTGAAATTTCATGCAAAATGAGATACGTTTTTGTTTGTTTGTTTGCTTGTTTGTTTTGTATTTTGAAGTGTTAGTTTCCTTCTCTGGCGCTCATTTAAACTTGTTACCTATTCCTGCCCTTCTTTGCAGTGTTAACCAGTGTCTTCTAGTATCAGCCTTTCCCTTTTTGGTTTAAAGATTAACGACAAATTAGTAGAAGTTGATGATGCTTTCAATCATTAACTTTATGCTTAATTGGTATCAATAATCACTTGATGCCTTTGCAACAAGTACATATGTAACCATTGACTAAATATCCACTCAGCTGCCCATTTATTCCAGACATTGAGCCAAGCTGTATGAATTGTCATATAGACAGCATAAATATCAGACACACGGACGTTGTAATCTAGAGGATCAAATGTATGTTCGACAGATTTCACATATTCGAACCATTTTGCTTCAATTTTGCAGGATTAGTAAGAAGACATAATAATTGGCGAGAAAGTTAAGTGTGAAAAGCACTTGCCACTCAAGTGTGAAGACCTGAATTTAGATCCCCAGAACTCAGATAATCCCAGAGCTCTTACAGCAAGAGAGGGCCAGGGAAGGCAGGGAGTGGGGTGGGCAGAGACAGAGACACAGAGAGAGACAGAGACAGGAGAACTTTGGCTAACTCTCTCGGTAATCACCTTGTCTCAAACTATATCGTAAGTGAGAACCACACCCAAAGCTGTCCTCTGATCTCCGTAGGCTTGATGTTGTATGTGCACCTCCTGCTCATAGGAACGTTCATGCATGTACAGAGCATACACAAAGATAAGGCACCCAGTGACACAGTGAACCATGTCATAGCTTAGGAAAGAAAATTACATGGCACTTGTGCTTTTTGCTGAAGCTTAATATATCCTGTAGATTTTTATTTTCAACTGAATATTCTTTGATTGGCTCCCGTTATGTTTCTCAGAGTTCTAAGTTCCTTTTTCTTTGGCTTCATTCTTTCCTACTTATATTTACTTAGATGTCACCATGTATCCGTGTGTGTGGTAACACTTTATTGTAACTTAGCAGTATTTCTCAGTGTATTCCCGGATAAGACAAGCTGTGGGATAATAAAAAATATTACATAATAGTTTCCAGGATTAAATAAACCTCAAATTAAAAATACGGTAATTGGGGCTTTTAGTTTGGTAATATTTTCTGACTCTCGGAGACAGTTTAATATTACAAACAATGTTTCATCGAGCACTTTGACCAAGGACAATTTCTTTGTGGGATGGCTTAAGAAACCTTCTGTGGACACCAAATGCGAAAAGCTGGTTTCAGTGTTGGATTTCTTCTTTCCTTTCTTTTTCTCTTCTCTCTTTGCCTCTTCAAGTCCAATAGTATGTGAAATCAGAGACAACATTAAGAATAATTACATCAGGAAACAAGTAGGTCAGGGCACATATTAAAAACGAGCAGCTTTGGGCTGGAGAGATGACTCAGTGGGTGAGAGCATTGACTGCTCATTCAGTGGACCCGAGTTCAATCCCCAGCATCCACATGGCAGCTCACTGCCATTTGTAACTCCAGTCTCAGGGAATCCGATACTTGTTTTTCTTGGCATACACAGGCACTGTATACATGTGGTGTATATGCAAAATATCAGTACACAGAAAAGAAAACCGAAACGACTGACATTTTACATATCGCTCAGACACTATTGAAACTATTAATGTCTTCCCCTGGGATGAGGGACATGAAAAGGATATCTGCTTCTATTTTTGTTCATTGTACTGGAGGGGCTGGCTATTGCAATAAGGCAAGACTCCATTTCAACACAATTATTTTTAGTGTACCGAATAAGTTCTGAAAACTGAATAAAAATATTTAGCTTTTACAGTGTAATAAAATCACAAAATAGTTATGAAATAATATGGAGAAAGGTATTAAATACCCAGTGTATTGAAACTGAAAATCAGTTTTGTGAGAATTAAATGTTCCATGTTCATAAGTTGTAGACTTAATTATTGCTATGTCTTTGGGGGTATTTTGTTTTTTATTTTCTTTTTTTGTAGTTGTTTTTGTTTTTGTTTTTTGGAGGGGGGGGGTTGAAATAGGATTTCTCTGTGTGTAGCCTTGGCTATCCCAGAACTCACTCTGTAGTCCAGGCTGGCCTCGAACTCACAGAAATCCACTTTCCTCTGCTTCCAAGTGCTGGCTTTAAAGGTGTGTACCACCACTGCCTGGCTTAATTCTTCTTATATTCAACAACAGAATTATATCTCAAAAACATTTAACAAAAATGGAATCAGACATATTCTGAAATTAATATTAAAGTTAAATATGTAATTAAACAGAATAAGTACTTTTATTTTGATATGTGTTTTGAGACCAATTCTCACTATGTAGCCCTGTCTAACCTGAAAGTCATAGTGATCCTCCTGCCTCAGCTTCCCAAGCCCTATGATTCACAGGTGTGTATCACCATGCCTGATTATCAAGACTGTATAGTAAGACAGGTGTGGTGGCACGCACCTTTCATCCCATCATTCTGGAGCAGAGGGAGGTCAATCTCTCTGAGTTCAAGGTCAGCCTGGTCTATAGAGCTAGTTCCAGAACAGCCAAGGCTATGTAGAAAGACCCTGTCTCCCCACCCCCCCCATTTATTTTATTTTAAAGCATTGCTAGTTAGTCCTGTATTCTTGTATTATATATGGCAGTAGCTAGGCACATAATACACTGTAGTTTATATGCCTATCGACATTTAAGCATAGACAAATCGGTTTCTCAACACAAAGGAAAGGGGAGTTAAAACAGATACAGTCCCCTGGGTATGGGTGGATAATTGGTTTCAGGATCTTCTGATTTGCCATGGTTACCAAAATTTGATGGTACTCTGGTAAACTTTATATAAATTAGGGCTTATGGACTTTAAGCCATTATATAGCTTCATATAACCTATACATATTCTCCCAAATGCTCTGTGAGCATCCTTATCTAATGTAGTATGAAGGTTCTGTAATGTGTTGCTGTATTGTTTAAGGAATAATGCCAAAAAATATCCATATGTATCCTGGACCAATACAGCCCTGTGCATACTGAGTACTGATTGTGTGTCTCTGTGTACAGTCACTTGACACAGACAAAGGTGTGAGGGCGGCGTTGTTAGCATGTGAAGGGCACATGTTTCAAAGAGTGCAATTGGGTATCCATGAGGAAAACCAATTTCTTATTACATAAATATAATTCTAGCAGCAGTCTAAATACAGAAGAATGAAGAATAAATAGAAAAGGGAACTGATTCATAAATAGCTTATATGGCATTCGCCAGAAGACTGATTATCTAGACTGCATTAAAATGATGAATTCCTGTTTGCCATTGAGACAACTCACGTGGCCGAAAATCAAATTTGCAGTACAAATGACCTCTACCCAGAATGTCGTTACCACTCTTTAAAGGGCATTCTAAATTAAAATTTAAAATAAAGGAATAACCATATTAAATGTAGAAAAGTATTTTTACAATGTAAAGGATAGATACACTTAGGGCTGCTGGGCACTGAGGTCCAGTCCGGGGAGCTTTTGGTGCTGTAATTCTTCCCTCAAGCTTGGGCTGAAGGGGGGGTGGTCCTTGATCAGTTCCTGGGAAAGTGGGAATGGTGCGCTAGTGTATGATTATGTGAACTAAACGGAGCTTGGGTTTAGCAGGTAGAAGAGGGTGTCATAGTGAATTGTTCCGAAGCATTGCAGGAATCTGTCCTATCTCCGTGCCTGTGTCGGGCCGGGGAAGTGGTGTGAATTGGTAATGATGGCGTTATTTAAAATTTCAACTTTCCATTTTGCAGAATCCTCAAGTCCCAGTTGAGTCAGAATGGATGAACAACCACAAGGAATGCAAGGGCCCCCTGTCCCTCAGTTCCAGCCGCAGGTAATTTAATTACGCGGGATAAGCGTGTCTCTCTGCGGAATAGGTGGGAGGAAATTCACAGCTGCAGTCATGGAGCGGCCAAGTGTTCGTTCTGAACTTCCCAGTGGTAGTCAGAATTACTGGCTTCTATGCATTTCCTAATGCTTGGTCCTCATATAGAGCAGGACAGGAGGTCAGTTCTGGCTTAGGATGTTGTCTCCTTGACTTCTTAGCTTTGAGGGTTACTGATAGTCTGGGAGGGGGGAAGGGGGGATGGGAGGGAGGTTTGGGAGCGTCTGCATTTCATACTAACTTCTGCTTTGACTTCCATTATTCATTCTCATTCTCTCCCCTCTCCCCTTCCCCTTCCCCTCCCCCTTCCCCTCCCCCTTCCCCTTCTCTCCTCCTTCCATCCCCCTTCTCTCCCCTCCCCTCTCCCTCTCCCTCTCTCCTTCTCTCTCTCTCTCTCTCCTCTCTCTCTCTCTTTCTTTCCCTCCATCTGTCTCTCTCTCTCTGACTGGAATTTTTTTTATTGTATTCCTTATATCTTGTAATGTCAAATGAAGTAGAAAGGGCGTTTTTGTAAAACAGTGTGTACACACTATTGAAATTCAACTTGGAGTTTCCCTGCGTTTGTTGTTAAGGTGCCCCGCAAAGCCCCACCTGGGATAGATAGTGACAATCATAAGTTTCGCTTTCCGATGCGGCCCTCATTATCATTACTCTTTCCACACAGGCTGGTTCTCAGCCTGCTATTGAGAGTCTTCTACAGCAGGCCTCACTGACGTCCTACTGGCCTTGCCTCGGTGTTGCTCAAAGGTCCTCAGTGTTGGGGACTCGACGGGACGCATAAGGGAAATCAGTAGTGGAGTGGGTTTGTGGCAGTGTCCCCTCAGACTTCCGGTGCAGTGCGCGCTGACTCTCGAGGCGAGCCTATGTGGTGTCCTAATTGGACTTGCTTAGTCTGGGGTTTCATTTGTTTCACTGCATCTGTTGGCTTCTCCCAGCAGCACAGCTCAGAAATGGAGCCTACAGAACACTGTCTAATGCTTCTGTGAAGTCACCCATGTTCTACCTTCCTTCCTGCTGCGCTCTAGTTTTTACATTTTGGTCCATTCTTCCGGGACCATCTAAAGCGCCAGCACTGTGGTAGGGCCTGTCTGGTCCCCCCACCCTCCCACACCCCCAACTGAAACTAAATGGTTGATCTCAATCTCTCTTCTGGTGTTTTCCCGAATCTTATCTTTGTTGTGTTTGCTCACATGGGCATTTTCCTTAGCTCTCCTTATTAAGCTAAAACCTTGTGGGAAAGGATACATTACTTTGGACACTGTTGAACTCTTATTTTTACATGTAGTGAGGCTCAGTTAGATACAGAGTTGAAGCCAATCAGGGTGGCCTTAAAAGGACCATGTTTAATTCATTCTGGGTATACTTTTTATTTTAACATTGTGTTGCTTGGTTCTCTGTTCTTGAGTTTTCAGTATTGAGAAAAACCATTTAGAGGAAGGACACTTTTGCGTTTAGGATTGGCTTTATCAAGTCTCTCAGTAACTTTGCAATGGTCTTAAGTTCCACGATCAAGATTGTTATAAGCAAAAGCTGTACCTACCTCAATGCCATCTCATACAATGATGAGACACCGACATTTCATAATGCACCGTTCCTAGCAAAGACAATAAAAGAACACCTCTAAAAATTAGGGAGTTCATGTTGTGATTTTGAAGTTCACAGTTTTGACTGGTCCTGTGCTTCAAAGAAAAAAAAAACCACTTTTTTTTTTTCCTTTATGCCTCCTACTGACTTGCCAACCAAGAAAGGTCGGGGAGGCAGTAGGAGGGAGAAATGAAAGTAATCGTTTTCTTATGAGACACTAGGCTGCCACACAGTCTAAATTTCAAAATCATAGAGCTGGTTCTGCATTTCTTTTCACACCGGTCCTTTCGTTTCTGCCTCCTGCTGTTGTGCCTGTGTGGGTGGACCGCTTTCCCTGTTGGAAATAGGCAAGTGTCATCCAGGCGCTGGCTGCCTCCTGGCATATGGGGGGAAGGGAGGAGCTTTCTTTTTCCTCCTCTCTGCCTTCAGACTGATGGTGTGAGACAGCGAAAGAAAGATTACCTGACAAGAGCTTATAGGCGTTATTGCTTAATAAGTCTTCGAGAAATGTTGCTGCTCTCTGTAGCATTTTAAAAGACAGGGAAGGACAGCCCGGGCTTAGGGTTGACAACCTTCCTTTGTTTTGTTCCACACCATTGGCCTGAATAATGGGGGTGATATGGCAACATATGGTTAGCCCAGTGACTCCTTCACTTTTGTAATGCTAATGGAAGTGTGGACACAGGCAGAAACCTAAAGAAGTAAGCCTTCTGTGTTGTCAGACACAAGTTCCGCGGAGTGATGAGCAGTGTATGTTCTTAGCGTGGCTCCCCTCTTCCTTACTTGAGAGGTTATAAACCCACACGTAGCCTTGGGTCTGCGCTCTCATTTTAGGTACAGTATCTGTCCCTTTGTGTTTAAGGTTTAGAATATGGAACCTGTGTATTTTTATTTACTTTTTGCATTACTGCTGCTCTCGTGAAGTTAAGGACATTTTTTTAATTGGCCTTCCTATTCTCCCCCCGTTGGTGGTGCACACTACCATCGAGAGAGCAGTGAGAGCACGGTTCATCCCATTCTACTGAGTTTCACTGCTCAAGCCTCTGGCATGACGGTAGAGTTTCCTCCCTTAATACAGACTGGATAAAAGGTCGGGACAGAAAAAAAGCAAAAAACTACAGGAAGATCAGTGTTAAACAATGGAATTTTATATTTCGGTATATATTCTTAGCAATTCTACGAATTTCTAAGAATATTAATTTTAATAATGACTAGAAGCTTGAGTTCTGGGGATTTCTGCTTTTTTTTTTTTTATAATTTGAAATACTGTAGTATCTGGGCTGTTTGTGAAAGAGAACATACACCAGAACTGCGTGTAAAAAACAGCCCGTACTTTCAGTTTGCAGACTGTGAGGACACTATGTAAGAGTCCGCTTCTTGAGTACAGCTCGAGCTAGCCCTCCTTTCACTCTTTCTGGCAGCACTGACCAGTATCCGCTAAGGGTTTGGAATGTATGAAGTGAGCAGGATGCTGGAGGTCATGTGCCCCTCGCAGCGTTCTCAGGACAGGAGGAAGGAAGCCCCCTGGTGGCTCCCAGTGTACAAAAGGCTTGGCTCACAAGCATGGCACTGCCTTCCTTTCTCTCTAGCTTATCTGCCAGGTATTCGACGAGCAGTAAGGTTTATTTTGCTTGCATTGATGAATTCGTGCTGTGAAGGTATTTGTAACAGGTGCTTAAGAGAGCTTATACTTTGGGACGTCTTTATAGCAATTTAGGGATGTAGTCTTTTGTTCTAAGTGTTCACTTCATGTTGGTTTTATGGATAATAGGTACAGGATGATAAGTTGTGACTATAGTTTTGAGGAAAGTTTTGTTGGCCATAATTGAGCATCGTGGGTTGTTCCTTCAGTAAAGCCTGAGGCTTCTCCCTGGTCACAGACTTAGTCTGGAAGATTCCACCTTCTTAACTATCCTTGCTTTCTTGTTCTTCTTTCCTGCAATCCTCAATGTGTCACTGTCCCCTGACCCCACGCTCAGCTGTCAGGTCCTGAAAATCACACATTTCTCAGCTAGAATCTGTGCTCAGATAGTCTGCCTCTAGGTAGCTCGCCTCTAGTTATGGGATAAACCTGCTGAACCGCAAGAATTCCCAGTAAAGCCAGATCCTAGGCTATCTCCTACTCAGTTCAGACTTTTCTAGAAACTGATGTTTATAGCAAGTCTCCATCTTCCTTTTCTTTGATTGGCAGTGTGTAAGCTCCTCCTCCTCTCACCAGGTGAGCTACTTGGGCCTCATCTTACTGTCTACATTGGAAACTAACTGATCGACCTCTATTCCTTGAAACCCTTCTTCTCTTGGCTTCCACACATGTTCCCCGCCCCCTTTGGTTTGACTGGCCTCCCTTTGCCCTCTGTCTCCTTCCCTTCAACCATCTTAATAATGGATTCCCTAAGGCTTAGTTCTCACATTTCTTCTTTGCCCATATTTATTCATTACCCGGGCTGTATTCTATTCTTAAATTTTATATACATGGCTCTCAGAGTCATCTGAACTTGGAATTCTGCTTCTCCCAAATTCATATGCCCAACAGCCTTCCCAGTGTGGGGCTATCCGTCCATCGTAACCACAGTGATCTCAAGCTGCTCAGCCAGCTACACCCTGCCCCTCATCTTCTAAACCAGCTGTTGGCCAGTCCATCTTTCTTGCAACCGAGGCTGGAACATCCCTGGCTCCTTCCTTTTCCTCTCGTTATGTTTGATTTATCAGGCACCACTAGCTGTATACCTAGAACACTTTTTAGAACTGGAAGATTCTTACCGCTTCATTCCCTCCACTAGGCCAGGGCCTCTGTTATGTTGTAATAGCTCCCTCATTGGGCTTGCCCTGTCCTCGTCCATCTCTTTGGGTACAGCATTCAATAACCAGCATAAAATTATGCTTGTCTAAGATGTAATTTTTCATTTCCTCATTCATCATTTTCAAGTGTATATATATAATATATTCAAATATATATGTCTTTGAAGTGGTTGCATATTTGTGTGTTTGTATATGTGTGACCTTCTTTAAGCATGAAGTGAAAACTGAACCTTTTTAACCATATAATACACCTTTGTTGTCATATTTTTCTATAAAATCTGTTTTTTATCGCTGTTAATTTGCTCTTCGTTTTCCTGTTTTAACTGTAAACTGTGTCACTAGTCTTATGGTACACACAGTAGTCAATCAGTACTTTTTTTTAACCAAAAAAAACTTGGTTCCAAATTAGCCCATCTTTTTTCTTTTCAAATATCACATTTAAATAATGTTTTATACATATTGTATATCACATAATTATCTTCAGAATTGCCTGAATCATACATGCAACTTCTCACATTCTCTGTTTAATGTTTTTGTTTTGTTTGGTGTTTACTACTCTGATCTTTCTAGAGTATAGCCACTTCACCACTTGTAGTTGCTTCTTCTGTCCAGTAAGAATCAGTTTTTAAAATTACACATTGTTACATTTCTTTCCTTATTCCTTCTGACTTGTGTGGTTTGGAGTGAGTACTACATTTGTATATGACTTTGAAGGCCTGTGCCATCTGGTCACCTTTTACTTCTCCAGTGCATTTCCACAATTGCCAGCTGGGGACTCTGATTTAGCCATATCTTGAATCCTACGTATTCTCTCTTCTCCAGTGTGAGGGTTCAGATGGCTTGTAAGGATATGTGCTCACTGATGGGGTCTAGCGAGCATGGCTCCTACATTTTATATTACCGTGAATCTGTGGTACTATGATCGAGGTCTAGGTGAAGTATTATAGGAGAGGACCTAGATAATTGATAAGACAATAATAAGATCACTGTGAGAAAGATATGCTTCTCTCTCCCTCTCTCTCTCTCTCTCTCTCTCTCTCTCTCTCTCCCTCTCTCTCTCTCTCTCTCTCTCTCTCTCTCTCTCTCACACACACACACACACACACACACACACACACATTTTATATAGGTTCTTGTCCTATCTTATCTCTTAAATTCCATACTTGTGCTAGGTATTGAATCAAGGGCCTTGCATACGCTAGGCAAGCACTGAGTTACCGTGTTATAGGTCCAGCCCTTTATGAATATTTCATTCAGAGACAGGCATTCACTAACCAGCCCAGGCTGGCCTTCACCTCACTCTATAGTACAGGCATGCCTTGAATTTCAAAAATCTCCTGCCTCAGCCTGCTGCACAGCTGGAATTACAGGCTTGGTAAGCTCTGGCTTGTTTTCATTATATACCCTATTTTATATTAATGAATGATAGATGATTGGTAATTAACAAGTGCTCATTGCATGGAGAGTTATCTCTAATGGAAAGTTTCATTTTTAACCTCGCCAGTTCATTGTGTGCCAAAGTATTCCATCGTGTCGGTTTCAGTGCTCAGAGTAATTGTATTCAGTGATACAGTACTAGGAAGGCTGTCAAAGGACAAATGACTTAAACATACCTAAAATGTGATGGAGCTCTCTTCGATTTTTAGATTGATAACTTACATTTACATACTTAGGAGTAAGCATTCCTCGTATTTCAGAGGACATGCTTTGGGGAGTGTGGAAGACTTTGAGGGATTGAGAGTCTCTTGTCTGCTCTCCTGGAGTTTGAAAGTCATTCAGAGTGACTTGGGTGAGGATAAGACCAGTAGTCATTAGACCATCCAGGTAAGTTCAGAAGTATAATTTTAGTAATTGCAGCAGTGAAATTTCTGTATATGTGAGGATAACTCTGATGCTCATGAGTAGCCCAGAACTGTTTTAGAGCTGTTTATTTATTTGATCAATAAAGTTACTTTTTCCAACCAAATAGGATACAGTTTTTGTTAAGACCCATAATTTTCATGTGGTTCGCTAATTAGCTCTTGTCGTAATGCTCATGTTGGACTTTAAATTTTTCTTTAGTAGTCCATGTTTTTCTAGAATAAGAGGAATTCCCCTGTGGTAGAAATTCTGAAGAACAACATTTCGTGTGTAGACTGGTTTGTTAGGAGTCAGTAGCATGGGACTTGGTGGTGTGCGTGTGTACGCTCACAGGAGGCCAAAACAGGACAGAGGTCCAGTTCAGCCTGAGTTACAGGGTAACCAGAGCTGTCGAGAAGGATCCCTTATCAAACAGTCAATGATGAAAGGTCTGGGGTTGATCTCTGAATCTCCCCCAGATATGAGCGGTTTGGTTTTGTATTTAGAAACGGGAAGGAAAGAGAGTGTTCACTGTGGGTGTGTAGGGTGAGCACTGATGTAAAACTGTCCAGGATTAAGGTTTTGTTCTTTCACTCAGGGTTCTTGTCAATGCATTAGAATAGCTCTTCTGTGCCCTGTAGAGTTGAAACTCAGCTTTCATTTTCACGACATTTCATTTCACTACAGCTAAGCAGTAGTCAACCCTTGTTAAATGACAGTGTCGATATGATCTCAGTGATAGCGTCCTGTCAATAATCGTCTTCTTGGGGCTGGAGTGATGGTTCCCAGACTACCTACTGCTCTCACAGAGGGCTCAGTTCAGTTCTCAGCACCTCCCTGGTGGCTCACAGCTCTCTGTAATGCCAATCCCAGGAAACCTGGCACCCTCTTCTGGTACCGGACACGCACACAACGCACATCCCTGCCTGTAGGCAAAACACTCACACATAGTAACATCTTTAAAAAAATTTGTCCTATTGTTTGCTTATTGATACAGTGTCTCATGGAGTCCAGGCTATCCTCAAACTTGCCATGTAGCTAAGGCTAATCATCTTGCTTCCACTGTCCATGTCACTGTCCACATGCCGGGGTTACAGCATGTGCCACCACACGTGATGTCAGCAAAGTCGTGGCCCACAGACTACTGTGGTTTGTTTGCTGCTTGCTTTGCTTTATCAAACATTTTCCTTTATTACATTTTTATTATCTGTCTTGTATACAGTGTTTCTCATGGAGCCCAGCTTATCTCAGTAAATGTGATTACTGCCCGTAGTGTTCTCAACCCCAGTAGTCAGTAATGTTAGGCTGTGTAGTGGATGTATCTGTCAGTCATTTCCCTGTTCTTTGGTGAATCTCTTCCTTTACATTTAATTCAAAATCTACTGAGTAATAAATGGCATATCCTTAAAACCTGATGTTAAGTCTATTGTTCTTGGAAGACTTTAGGGATGGGTTGCTTTTGAAATAAATTTTAGGGAGATACGTTTTCAAATAAGAAGAATCACAAATGTTAGGCAATAATAGTATGCATGGCATTTTATTTTCCTCTTCTGGTTTCTAATGAAGTCTCTGGGAAATAGCAGATATTAGAGTTATGTTCACTATATCAGAAGACTTGTTCTCACTTGTGTGGTTTAGAGGTAGCAGTGTGCCCTAAAAAACAGAAAACAATGACAGATAAATATCACTGCACAGTAAAGTGGCGGACCTTCAGTGTTTTGCTCTTTTTGTCAGTTTAGGAGATACAGGACAGCATTAATATAAAATCTAAACCAATCCATTGCTTTAGGCAAGTAGTAAAGTGAGAATCAATAAGAGGAGTTTGCAATAATGATAAAAACCTTATTAATGGTGTTAACTATTGCAATTAGTCCTGGCTTGTGTGGTAGATCATCTCCAATACCTCAAGGAATATCAGGACATAATTTCCTCTCTGGGGAGTTTATTGAGTCCATGCTGTGACTCTTCTAATTTCTCCATAGAGAATTGCCATTATAATGTTTCCCTGGATTATCTACTGCTCAGTGCATGTCCGTGCCTTCAAGTTGTAAAGCAAATTAGAGAAATTAATTTAATCGTAAGAAATTATTATTTAAAAAGAGCCAGTGTCCTACGGAATACATTTTCTTTCGGAAGTGAAAGATATCCCTGTGAAGGAAACACAGCTTAAGTAGGGAAGACCATTGTAATTACCGTAGTTAACAAGATTATTAAATGAGTGTTTCAGATCATCCAGACGTGCCTCAACGGGAGCTCGGAATATTTAACATGTTAAAAGATTCATTCACTTGAGAGTTTCATTTCCTAGTTGCCGAATATGATTTCGAACATGACTTTCTGAGATCTAAAGATTCTTTCAGAGGATAGTAGCCTCTGAGTAAATGTACACACACACACACACACACACACACACATACAGACAGACACTCACAAATGCACACGCACCCACACACAGTGGGGGCAGAGGGAGAGGGAGTACAATTAATAAACTATAATAAAAATAATACTCTTAAGTGCTTCCAAATCAGGTTTCATTTTGCCCATTAAGCAAGGAGTTGTGGATGTTGCTTAGAAATAAAGTGATATTGAGAAGCACTTTATATAGGCATGGATGGGTTACTCATGTTACTTATGGTTTGTTTCTTCCAAAAATGAGTGTTTGAAAATACTACACGGCACGTGAGGTCTACAGTTTTCGAAGATTGACCTTGTGACATCTCTGTGTCATTTGTCATGGAGAGCATGCAGGGCTCTGTTTACGGCTTATGACCGTGATTTCTAACTGTTGCAAGTATACTCCAAACATATAACCACCAAAGAGTTTAGGGATTTTTGTACATTTTTACGTATTAAGGGTTTCATCACAGTAAGTGTTAAAAGGATTTTGGGTCGAGTGACTTCAGTTCCATGTGCTGCATTGCCATCCATGTAGTCTTGTATCGAAGGGGCTTGGCTTTTTTCATTCGTCAGTCAGGATAGAATACATGGTAATGAATATTCTTATTATTCTAATTGTAAGACCCAGCACAAACTGGGAGATGCTCGGAACACCACCCGAGTATGCCATTGGCATGTATGGAGCATGGAACAGATTGACTCCACTTTTCCTAGGGAAAGGAAGATAGAGCAGAAGGTACAGATGGAGAAGGAGGAGGCAAGGTGGTCTTGACAGCTACTGAGTGCAAGTTTACAGCAGTGAGGGAGGTTGGCTGCGCCTTCCTCCTGCTCAGTCTCCTGGGGAAGGGAGCGTCTCAAAAGATCCTGGCCCTGGAGAGATGCTGTCTCCTGCTCTACAAGCCCCTTATCCAATTGCTCACCCATGTGCAGTTCTTTGAGATTGGATTTCACATCTTTAACAAGAAGTGGAAAACAGATCCAGGTGACTTGCTGTCTTAGTTTCTTTTCTGGTGCAATGGTAAAACACTCTGACACGAGCAACTTAAGGGACAGAGGTAATTGTTTTGTTACAGCCCGTTATGGCAGGAACTGGAAGGAGACAGTCACATGGCTCCCACAGTTAAGTTAAGCCGTATCCTCTTGTTGATCTCCCGGTTGCCTTTTCATTCAATCCAGGGCCCAGCGCATGATGCGCTGCTGTTCACAGTCAGAGTGGGATGCCCCACCTCAGTTAACCCAATTAAGTTAAGCCCTTACAGGGACGCCCAAAGCACGGCATCCCCCTAGACTTTTCTCACTGCGATCCCCTTCCCAGATGATTCCAGGCCCTGCAAGTTAGCAATTGAGATGAACAGGGGCTTAGAATGAAACCAGAAGCTAGGATTTGAGCTTAGGCCCTGCTACCAACTCCAGAACCTTTCCCCTTGAGTGAGTTCTGTGAAAACATGGTGGACTCCTGCGGTTAGCCAGGCTTTCCACAAGGTTGGTTTGAAGCACAGTGTTCAGTGTTTCTCTTATCACTCCAACAGGACCACCATTAACATCTTCATTAGTAGATAGGATGAAAGGAAATTTCTTGAACTCGCTTATTATGGGGCTGTGGAAAGCGGAGACTTACAATTCTTTTTCATGACAGGGCCCTGCAGTCAATGGTAAGCAGTGACTAGGACCTGCCTGAAATCGCTGCCATGCCCCGTGTGCACTCAATGTTTTACATTTGCTCAGAATTTCCCACAACATTCTCTTAGTAAATATTTTTCTTCTTCCTAGCCTCCAGTGACAGACGAAGAACTTGGTTTTGATTTTCACTTTTGAAAAATGAGTGTATAGTGGGAGAACCACCTATATACACACATATATATACATGTGTATATATACACATGTATATATATATATATGTATATATAAAACCAAAAAGTCAACAATAATCTAGACTAGCGGTTCTCAACTTTCCTAATGCCATGACTCTTTAATACAGTTCCTCATGTTGCAGTAAATCCCCACCATAAATTTATTCCATTGCTACTTCACAGTTATAATTTGTTACTTATGTACCGTAATGTAAATATGATATGCAAGATACCTGATGTGTGACCCTCTAAAGGGGTCGTGGCCCACAGTTTGAGAACCACTGACCTCGCGTTCGGTGTCGGGCCTGAGTTTGCGCAGCTAGTTCTTTACAGAACGGAATGGCCACTGTCAGGCTGCTTTGGAGACACTAAAGCAGGACCCAGGAAATAAAGCTGCTTGGAAGAGCTGAGGGTCATTATCGTACAGAGGTTAGCGATGGAATCAAGTTGCGGAGACGGCTGTGATTCGCCACGCGTGAAGAAGTTAGTCAGAAGGTGTGGGACGGCAAGAGCGACACCACAGAGCTTAGGTGCAGCTGGAGCGTGGGGCCCGTGGCCGGGATGCCCAGGTGACTTTAAAAGACCTCTCCCATATAGGGTTCTACCCCATCAAAGTTGAAGACCTTTGGAGTGGATGACTCGGGGATGCCATTTTCTATACGGTAGACGAGAGGGAGAGACTCCATTTTCCTCCTAAACCTAGAGCAGCAAAGTCAGTGTAAGCGATTTCACCTGGCTTCTAATCCCTGCTGGTTTAGTTTCATTGTTATCGCTAGTACAACTTAGCATGGACACATGTACAGGATACATGTATGTGCATACTTACCTATTAGTTTAGCTTGTTGCGCCGGGTAGTTGAACATTGTTCAAGAAGGAGATAACGCCTAAAAATAACCCTTTAGTGGGACTCACTTAATATCATTTTTTAAAGCAACAATATGATTTGATTGGCAGTGGCATTTAATTCATCAAAATGAAGCTTGGCACAGAATACATTGTCATGCGATCATAACCGGAGTGCAGTGCTAACCTGTCTGATGGTCTCCTAGAGGAGAGCGCATCCCACGCGAGCTTATTTTTATACAGTTGTAGCGAGGTAGTGAGACCCAAGGGTAGTTGGAGATGTGCAGCTATGTCCCTTCTCATGTCAGCTCTCCACATCTTCACTCCATGACAGGACATGGGAGCAGATGAGACAGCCCGTCACTCACCCACACTGCCCTTTGAAGAAAGGCCATGGGGGGAGAAAGGTGCCGCAAATGGGCTGTGAAGTTTACATACACTGCCCACTGTTAAACAGATTACGTCTAATGAAGTGTCTAATGCTCAGGCCATATCAGCCTAATCCTTGGTGGCAGTTCATCCCTCAACTGCCAAAAAACACGGCCCTCTGGCCCTCTCTCGCCACTCTGGCCGCCAAGCACAGGGAGGTGCCCAGTCTTAATAAACCAAGACAGTGTGTGATCTGACATGCAAATGTAGGTCATTGCATATGTAAATGTGTGATTACAAACCTGCATGCCAAAACACATTAGTGAGACTTTGCTCTCAGCATGTGGTTGTCACACCGCCTTAGCAGTTCATGCTAATATTTGTCAAGTTATTGTGCGGACAGAAGATAGGATTGCCAGTCAGATTTAACGTATATGGATTAGATGATGACGTTCCTCGTAATGAAGCTGTGTTTTGCGGCTGAGATTGGCAAGATTATATCAAGAGAACGAATGGTTTCTGTGTGTCCGAAAGAGGGAACTGTGTTTCTTGGAGGCCGCAGACTATCCATGTGCACTGTGTATGTGTGTGTGCGCACCGATGTATGCTCACATGGACATGCATGCACGTGCATACGTACGCATTAGTGGGTCTTTAACATTCAGTTCACTAGGGGCTGCTCTATGGCAGTGCGACCCTATTACAGTGTCATGTTTACTGGAATTTAGCGCATACAGCAAGTACGTAGGGCGAAGAAGGTGGCAAAAATCTTAGAAGAGTACCCTCGTCAGTAACTTAAAAATTTATATCAGGAAAAGAAATAACAATTAAAATACCCTTTTTTAATGAGGTCTTTTTGAAAGCTTAGCGGTTTTAAAAACATTGATATCCATTGAATATATCTAAAATTGATACTTTTACCTATTTCCATAGTGAACTATGTGCCATGTTGTCCTAGATGACATTGGAAATCCAGGGATTACAATAAAAATTTATGACCGAGCAGTCTGACAATTGTCTAACTTTAATTTGTATATATTTTCTTACAGTAGACTTTTAAAGTTTTATTTTTTTTTAACAATTTCAGTAAGGGTGAAATTGGACATAGATCTTAATTACTGGGCCGAGTTGCACAGTCTGGTGTCTCATTGTCACCATTTTGGTGCTCAGGGCCGCATGGTATATTTGGGAACCAGGTCCTGCAGGTTTGTGTTGATAAGAACTACAATTGGTTGTCACGAAAACTAAATTAGAGAAGATATAGCCCCTAATGTGTAGGGCCTGTTAAGGAGTTAGCACCACAGTGTTATGGTTAGTAGAAATTGCTATTTTTTATTATCATAACAATTTATCCTACCATCTTTGATAAAACGAATGTGTGAATTTTATGTTTTGAGTTATGCTATATGTTTTAAAACAATATTTTATTTAAGATATTTTTATTACAGTTTTAAATTTGTTGCGTATGTATGTGAGTGTTCTCGTGACAGTGTGCTTGCAGAGGTCAGAGGGCAGCCTGAGAATACCAACTCTTTCTGTTCACCACATAGGTTCCTGGGATTAACCAGGAACCCAGTTAGTCTGTGGTGTTTTTAACCTAATGAGACATCACCTTAGCCCAAATATCGTGTTTAAAAAAAGAAGGGTTGGGTTTTCAGTAAGACTAACGTATAGTTAGCAAATTATCCCCCACCTCATTTTGAGAAAGGTTTAATGTCATGGAATCCCACAGCAGAAATTTACAGTTTCCTTCAGTATAATAAATGAGATTCAATTAGCAAGATAGAGTGTACAAGGCTAGGAGTTACTGTACTGCTCATATATCAAGAGAGACTCTTGGAGAAGCCCAGGACATGGCATTATCAGCCTTACCCCAAGTTCATTTGACGGCCTAAGAGGTCGAGTTGGATATAATTTGTTTATGAAAGGGTGCCATCTTTGGAAGCATTAATATGTCTGAACTGTTCAGGTCACTAGAGGGTGACTAGGCAGAGTCACTGGAATGCTGCATTTTCCAGGCCTTAGCTCAGAGTTAGAGCAAGTACTAAGGTGTGAGAAGGGGGGAAGAGTGTATTTACCAGTAATTTAGGACTCTTATAAACCCTCCAAATAGGAAGCTCTCTCACTGCCCCAAAGGGCATACGATTACTAACAGACCATGGTATGTTATATATAGGTAGAGTTATCAACAGCAGGCACATAGGAGCATTCTATGACCATGGATATAAGCTGGAGAGATGGCAACATCTGAAGGCAGTGGGTGGTCCACTAAGGCTTACTTTCATTGTAACTAATTGTCCAGATTACTGACTGAATCCCAGGGTTAGTTGTATTAGTGTATCACTGGTCAATCAACAAAAGAGGGACAGTAACAGTTACATTTTGTAAGTGGTGTTTTACTTAGGCCTCTTTCGCCACTGTGTATCTGCCTAATATCATGGTTGCCTCTCTCACCACAGTTCCGGCAAGCTGTTGGAGAGCAGAAGCCATTTCTGATTATTCTGCTTTTGGGCTGATTAGCAGTAGTAGAAAAAAAGTTTAGAATGGAATTATTTTACCTCTAATCAAGAGGTTATTTGCAATTAATGACTGCTAGGAGAGGGGAAATCTGTTTTCTTCAGTGGAATGAGCTGCATTCTAGGGCAAGCTCAGGAGTCCAACACAAAACCGGACTTCATGGTTATTTTGTGTGTGCGGCTGCTGTGGTCGTTATGGCTTGGTGGTGACTTTGTTTTGTTTTGTTTTTGGTTGGTTTTATGAGAATGAGAAAAGTAGAATATCATGTTGGTGAATGTAAGGACAATCTGTGAGGACTGGAGGGAAAAGGGAAGGGTATGATCAAAATATACTGTGTGTGGAAAAAACTTAAAGAGAATGTCCAGTTAAAAAGAATGAAATGATTTCTTTCACAGAGATAATGAAATATAATAGTATAATGGTAAACTGCTTGCCATTATTAATTCATTCATTTATGAATTCAGCTAGCTCATTAGTTTTCCAGAAGCTACAATAGCGTCAGGAGTTTAAAAATGGTTGCATGTATCAGTGGACAGATTGGAGTAGGTGAATACATGTATATGTGTAGGGCTGGGGGAACAGTGTCTATTTCAACTCAGACTCTTTAAGAGGGATAAGGACCAGAGAATACAAGATGGGTTGAGTCTCGCCTACACTTCGTGACCTAAAGTCAAGTTGCAGAAAATTCTTACCTAAAATTTCAAAATCCTTCTCCTCCTCTGTCATTCTCTTTCCTTGATTTATTGTGTGTGCTTTTTTTTTTTTTTTCAGCCTTTTCATTTTTTTGTTTTTATTGGGACAGGGTTTCTCTTTATAGCCTTGATTGTCCTAGAACTTACTTTGTAGCCCAGGCTGACCTCAAACTCAGAGATCTGCCTGCTTCTGCCTTTTGAGTGCTGAGATTAAAAGCCTATGACTTCAATACCCGGCTAGCCTTCCCCTTCTTAAATGCTATATATATTTCATTTTATTACCTGCCTTCCACAACCACTCTGGTGTAAGACTCCCCAGGACTGAAGTTCTATCTTCAATTAATTGCCTTCCGTATTCTCAAGGAACTCAAATATCATTGGTGTGGGGCGTTTGCAACTATACTGTAAGCAGTAAATACCATGTATGTCATATCTTCATCTATTTAAGTCATATGTCTTTGTGTACATTGGATGACTGAAACCTTTTTGTATTATTTTTAATTGCAGAAGGCATTACGACCAGATATGGGCTATAATACTTTAGCCAACTTCCGAATAGAAAAGAAAATTGGTCGTGGACAATTTAGTGAAGTTTATAGAGCATCCTGTCTCCTGGATGGAGTTCCAGTAGCTTTAAAAAAAGTGCAGGTAAGATGATTTTTAACTGTATGAATTCATGTGAAATTATGGTGTCTAAAAATTAGATGGAAAACAATTTCTGGAATGATTTGGGTCATGGAACTATGGTTTGAGAGTCCTAAGAAAGAACATTGTATTTTAAAGGCTGATTTTGAAGGTAATATGGGGTAGAAATTAAGTTTTCCATATCATGTTTGTACAAGGCCCAGGCTAAATCTGTCTCCTCCTCATTATATATATGTGGCTCTAATACACAGAAATTAATGAGTAGTTAAATCACTTTTTGCTTATTCCCAACTAACTCAACAAATAAATGAGACTCAGATTATGATTATTTTATTTGGCTTGACAATTACTGGGGGTGTCATCACCCCTAATCTACTCCTCTAACTGCTGGCCTACCTATCTCCCCAGTGGCGTACCCCAGATACTTGCTGTTTCTCCTGGCCATATGCGCATGGTTCCTTTCCCCTCATGGCGGCTTCTTCCTCTCTCCCATTCTTCTTTTCTTCTTGTCTCTCCTCCTCCAACCAGGTCACTCCGTAGCCAATTTTATTTAACCAATAGTTTTAAATCAAGCAACAACGTTTGCACAACTAAAGCTCGTAAGCGTGAGAAGTCACTTGTAGACCTAGACCTCTGTGTATAGAGTTCAGCATTAGTATACATAGCAATAGACCAAGCCTCAACACTACTCTCAGGCTTTAAAATGCTGACAACTATTCCCCCCATACCCAACAATGACTGGGGGTGGTGGCAGCTCTTAAGAGGCAGAGCCAAGTTGTCACTCACTAGATGTTGAAGTGGACTGTCTCAGCCGAAGCTCTGCATCTATTTGATATCCAAAGAAGTAACTTGTTTATAACACACATGAACTCCAGTGCAGCCACATGCCCCGTAATGGGAAGGGAGAATGATGGTGGATCATATTTACTTGGGGGAAGTAATGGAGAGGAACTAAGATGATTCGCCTGTGATTTTAAGTGCTGTATTAGTGTCGCGGAGTTAGTTTGGTTGGGCAGTTTTGTTCTTTTCAAACTGGTTGATCATTTTCCAGCTCCTCTTCTAAGCCTGGCCCTAACGCTAGTGTTCTAGTTCCACTGTACATGGGGATAATTATGAGGCACGCCCACTTTCCGGAGCCTTGTCATGTTTCATTTGTCCCAATGGCGATCCTCAGCCTGGAAAGCACTTGGCTTTCTCCCTCTCACGTGATCCATAAGCTTGTCGTAGCCATTACGGAAACAAAGTTTTCATTCTTATTTCAAGATGGAAGGAAATGTTAGAGTTAGGCATAGATCGCTCAGAGGGGGAAAGCGCTTACCTAGCATGTGTGTACCAGTGTGTTTGATTCCCCTGCATTTCAAAAAAAAAAAAAAATCACATTTTAGATGAAAGAACCATGTGGCATGTGTTTAGATTGTAAACATCTGTTTATAATGTCATTATACCCAATCCTCAGCTTATGAAGTAAACTTTAAAAATATTTTTTACTTGTGTCTTTTGCTCATTCTTCAAAAGTATGCATATTATAAAGTTAGTGCCTGCTGAGGTTGACTACAGTTATTTGCTGGTCAAATGCTTGCATGATATTGTGTGTTTTTACTAGCATGCGTATACAAGGGATTTTTTTTCCATTTGTGCTTCAAAGTCAAAAAGGTGGTCCACAGAGCATGCTTGTGCACCACAAGTTAATTCTGGGTTGTTTTCCAAAGGCGGACTAGTTTATTTTTTCTTTTTTTGGAAGCATAAGGCTGAGGCAAGCGGGTAGATTTGGGTTTGAGATCAGCCTGGGTTAGATAAGTGAGAGGAGTCTACAATAAAGATGTCCGTGTTTAGGAAACACATGACTCGGGGGAAGATTATTCCTCTACTAAAGACTTTAACTCTTATTAAAACTCTACTAAGGTTCCACTAGCTGTCTGACTACCCAGTGCAAAGCGTGCTTAAAACCAACTGCGTGTTAAAGCCTGTGGCCTGGTCGCCTGCTAAATGCGACTGCAGAATAGAGATGTCAGTTTGAGCTGTTGGAGTTGAAGCCAGACTATAAATGGGAGCGGTTGAAAACAGGAGGAGGAATTTGAGAAGGAGACCAATCAGGATTCTCTACAGATCCTTAGGTGGGGCCATCCTCACGTTTGTTCTCAAGATGCAGTCACAAATTCCTCCCTCAGTACCTCATGGAGAGAAGACCTTACCGTTGCCAAAGGTGGTGGAAGCCAAGGGATAAAATTCAGGGTATTTCTTGGCTCCCTTCTTGGCTTCCTCTGACAGTAAGAATAGAAAAGGAACAGGGCTCTAGCTCCATCCTGTGATTAGTTTTTAATTACAGAACCTTGTTACTAGAAACAGGAAGAAAGAAGGGGGCAGCCCTATTGGGAAGAAGTAAAAGCTTTTTAGATTTTTAGCATCTGAGCTCTATCTCTGTGCTTTGCTCGTTGTAGTTTGGAAGGTGGAGGATGACTCAGCCCGTATAGTTGAGTTTCTGTCCAGCCTCCAATGTCTGACTCTGGCTGCCCCTGAGTTGCACTGTGTGCCTCGGGTGCCGTGTGTGTGTGTGTGTGTGTGTACTCTCGAGGGCATTGTGGTGGGGGGAGGCTATCAGTTTGCCTTGTCTTTCCTCTTCTTTAATTGATTCTGTGCTGTCTCCCAGTTTAAGCATAACTTTGTACTGAAGAGGCAAATGATTCTGTAAGCCGTGCCTTGCCTCTCTGATTAGGGAACAGAGCGTCAAGGCTTTGTGAGGAGAACTGTATTTGCATCCCAGACATGTTATTGAGTTCTATGATGGATTGCTCTTGTATTGAACGAGGAAAACCACTGTTCTCCATGTTCAAAAAGTAATCTGCTCTCCTCACAACCAAAGAGCGTTGCTATCCAAGTGAGGCGCTGCTGTGAAGACTTCCCAACAAATATTCACAAAGTTCCTGAAGAACCAAATACTGGATTTTCAGGCTACGTCACCAGTCTAGGAGTTGTATTACTGTTCTCAACTCTGTGAAAATCATTCCAGAACTCTTTGGATGTGTGGTGTGTGGATGCTGAAGTATGGCTTCTGTAATATCCTCGTTTGCAAACCTGTAATGGACTATTTATCATCTCTACCCTGAGTTTAGCATTCGGGGTCCTTAAAGATTCTGTCCCATACCATTTTGTTCACTTTTGGGCCGTGAGTACCAGTGTGCTGAGTTCTAGCTACTTCCCTACAGCTTTGCCTGTATCTGTAAGTGGAAGGTGTGTCTGTGCTGAGCTCCTCGCTTTTTCCACATCGTAAAGAAATCTAGCAGCCTAGAGCGTGTGAGAACAGAAAACAATCTTTTAAAACCCCGTGTCCATTCCATTATGGTTCATTTGCAAAAAGTAAGGTGGTCCCTTACCTGCCACCACTAGTCTGACCTTCTATGTGCGATTCTTTTCTTCCCCGTCTCTGGTTCCTCCCTGCGCAGCTTCCCTTCCTCCTGATTGAACAGTTAATTTAACCCAATTCCTTGATTACTTCGTGTCATTGGCCAGGGTATAAGACTGAGACCAAAATATTTGTGATGGGATTTAATGAGATTCTCATGGTCTAAAATCCTGACATAGGTCTCCATGGCAGCAGCCTAGAGGAAGGAGCATAAATAAGTATTCCTTGGAGTGTGAACGAGATAAAAGCACAAGAACTCAAGCATTTTGCAGACATTAGTTGGAAGACAGCATACCAGCCAATTAAGTGAGCTATAGCTTCTGCGTTGGCGGCAGGTTTGGAGGGCAGCACACCCGACCTTTGTTCCGACCTTTGTCCCGACCTTGTTCTTTGTGTGAGTCTGGCCTGGTTCGCCTTCCCACCTCCTCACACCCTGTTTCTGTGTAAGGTGTTTCTCTCCTTGGGCGCAGCACAGCCATTTTCAGTATGGCTTGCTTTTCACGTCATGGCCACTTCACAGCGAGCTCTGTATTGCAGCCATTGCCAAGGGATAGGCCCCCTTCTCCCTGCTCTGTTAGCGCTCTTTTGTTTTGTTTTGCTTTTAAATGCATCTCCTCTTTTATCCATTCCTTGCCACCACTCTTGATCTTTCTGAAGCTAGGCTCATGGTGTCTGTACGTCCTTGACTGTCTTGCCGCCATGTTACCTGTTCTGTCTCCTAGTCTCAAAATCCCTAACTATTCTCATCTCTTTTATTTCCTCTGTCAAACCATACTTAGTCATTGACCTCCCTCCCCTATCAAGTACCACTCAGTATTATTCAGAGTTCTTATTTGAGATCTGTTTGACCGGTTTCCATAACTTAATTCGATCCTGGTCAGTTATTATTTTTTAAATAAGTTTTTGAAAATATTTATTTATTTATTTATTTATTTATTTATTTATTTATTTTTATATATACCGTGTTCTACTAGCATGTATGTCCTGGTCAGTTATCTTTTTTTAAATAAAAATTTAAAAGATGTATTTACTTATTATGTGTAGGGTGCTATGCCTGCATGTATGCGTGCACACCAGAAGAGGGCATCAGATCCCACTATAGATGGTTGTGAGCCACCATGTGTTCGCTGGGAATTGAACCCAGGACCCTATAAGAGCAGCCAGTGCTCTTACCCTCTGAGCCCTGTCTCCAGCCCCTGGTCAGTTATCTTAACACATTCTAAAATGGATGCTGTCCTGTTCCAGTCCCTCTTTGTCTTTCTAATCTGCTTTCCCAGTTGTCTCCAGTCTTCAAGGCTCTGTTCACTTTTATTCATTTTTCTGGTTCCTCCTCCTATGGGGCTCAGGTTACTTCTTGGGAATTTGCAACTTTTCTTTGGAAGTATATTCCTTACAGCTCTAATGAATGTGTTCTAACCACAGGATTAGGAGCTCCTCGCATCAATGGGAGTACGGTTATGTTCCCTATTTACCCTCATGCATTTAGGCCAAGCAGCAGGTTTTATGATCATGGCTGTTTGCTTTCTTACTCATATCTTCAGAGAAACTGTTACTCTAGTTCCCAGAAGCGTCTTTAAAACCCCGCTGGTCCTCACAGTTAAAATTTGCTGTTTCTACCCATTCTCACAGCTTTCCATGTACCTCTACACAGCTGCATACCTGTACACAGTCACACCGCTGTACACAGTCACACACCTGTACACAGCCACTCACCTGTACACAGATGCACAGATGCGCATCTCTGCACAGCTGCACATCTCTACACAGCTACACACCTCCACAGTTGCTTACCTCCATAAGACTGCATCCTAAAGAGTAACCCTATCCCCAAGTAAAGCTTGCTGTGTTTCTAGTTTCATGAAGTATTTTCTCCGACCTTTGTAATTTAAAAGAAACCGTAGCCAGATGGTGATGGTGCACACTTTTATTCCCAGCACTCAGGAGGCAGAGGCAGAAGCAGGTAGAGTTCTGAGTTCAAGGCCAGCCTGGTCTAAAACATGAGTTCAGGATAGCCAGAATGGCACAGAGAAATCCTGTCTTGAAAAACAACAATGGCAACAACAAAACAAAACAACAAAAGAAACCCAAGAAGAGCTTACTGATGTACTGAAACAGACTACCCTGTCTGACAAGCCTGATAAATTAGAGGGCACCCACTGGAGACAGTTCTCTGTAGTTATGGAATAACTGTGGACACAACCAAGTGTCTAGGTTCACTCTATCACATGGCAGAGTCTCTGGAATCCATGAGCAGGAAATGGAACCTTGCATCTTAACGCCCAGTCTGGACATGTTGGTAAGCATGAGGAGAGAAGAAGGTTGATGAACTAGAGTGGGAAGAGGGTACTAGAGAGCTTTCCAGCACTACGGGAGAGCTTGTCCCAGACTCACTACTCAGTGCCTCCCAGCACCACAGAGCTCGCTGTAGAAAATTCTTATGGAGAAGGTGGATTATGGCTCTCCTTCCCCAACTCCCAGTACCCAGTGAAGGTTGAGGGTTCTGGCTGGCCATTGGGTAGCTTGAAGCGGGGAGGGGGCTTCTCCTGACATTAGAGTTAATTGGGGCAAAACTTGGAGAACAGTTGAGGTGCAGTTAAGTGTGAGGGCTGAAGGAGAAGTGAGGATTTGTCACATGGAAGACAAGGCTACTCGGTGCAGGGACAAGCTACTCCATTAATTTATTCATGTCCTTCAAAGTAGGAGGGTCCAGGAGATGATTTGTATGTGGGAAATTTAAAGGTATATGTGTATACATGGGTATATATTAGCTCAATATATACAGTGTATACATATGTACACATGTATGTGAGTGAGTGTATATGCATCCTTACTACATTTTATGTGTGATTTCATAGTAGTTTTTAAGAGATGTTTCTATTAAGGTACACAGATGATTCTTTTTTGAAGATAAACTGATAATAACTTTGGATGAGTAATTTGGATAAAATTTGAAGATGACAGATAAACTCTTTTCAAAAGGATTCAGAGAATACCACGAATGTATCAGCTGTTACTTACTTGACCACAACTAATAACTTCGGCTTTAACCAAGAATAAAATAAGTTTTGAAGCCCCAAAAAACTTTGGATTAAAAATAAATGTCTACTGAAGCCTTCCATATATGTGTGTGTTATGTAAAAATGTCTTTTCCTTTTTACAAAACCCCGTATCTTTTTCTATTTTCTGTCTTTCCTCGCTCATTAAAATGCCAGGCAGCTTTGAATCTGTGCTGGGAATGACTTATTCCAAAGATTCAGCCTCTACTTTTGTCTTGACATGTTGACTAAAGAAAGATAAGACGCACATTTCCAGTTAAATCCATTTGTAAATATATTTGGTTCAGAAAGTGTTGTCATATTAAATGTGCCAGGAATGAGTATTTTTCCCCAAGGTTTAAAGAACAATTTTTGATATTGTTGAAGAGTCAGTTAAAAATAAACTCTTCACAATTCTAAATTGGCTGAAATACAGTTTGGGCTAAATATTTATTATTTACATGTAGCCTGCATACAGGTGTGTGTGCATGATTTTCAAAGGTACTTATGCTTCTCACTCTCTGACGTTTATTATTAAAATATTCTTCCAAGAGGCATTGGTTATTCAGATTATTCCTGTGCCTCTTCGTTTGTGAGTTTTCACTTTTTTAACCATTGAGGCTACCAATCTCCTTTCTCTTTCTCTTGGGCAGTTTCCCCACAGGGATTCCGTGATTACCCAACATACTGACTGTTCTAAGAAGGGTCAGTTATCGCACGGCCTGTGACCAGCAGTTCTAAGAACAGTATCAGCGTCCATCGTTAGGCAAGAATTAGTCATTTCTCTTGGTGTTCATCTGGAGATATATAAATATGTCCTCCGCTTAACCTCATAGAGAGAGTGACTTAACAACAGGCAAAACCCTTCCGCCCTCCACTCACTCACCTCCTTCCCCTCTGCCTTCTGCTCTTCCTAGCTTCTGTTTACTGCAAAAACTGTATGAGTCACTACAGTAGACGGAAGGGGCGGAGCTTCAAATATTTAGTCTACTAGGTTTGTGGACATTATGCTTGTCTTAAATTTTTAATTAACATCCCCAATTTGAATTTTACTATGCTTTTAATTGGAACATAATTATAAATCTTTATAGCTTACATTGATAATTTACTACATGTAAGCAATATGTGGTTATCAGACCAGCATAATTGGTCATTTTGTTGGGGGGAGGGGAGCGGTTGGGGAGCCACAAACACCTCTCTTTTAGTTCCTTCTTAAAATAAAATGTATGATCAGTTATTATGTTGTCGTCTTTGTCCTACAGTGTGAACTCTAGAACATTCAGAACCCACACCTGTTATGTAACTGTACCTTGTCAGCCATTACCTAGCCTCGAACCCTTCTTGACCTCTAGTGACTGCTGTTCTGATGTATATGGGAGGTGTTCAGTATCCTTTCCCTAACTACAAACATTCGTTTCCCTCACTACTTCAGCATACACATCTACCCGACTTAAGTAGTAGGACTTAATTTGAGTTGTTGACTAAAAATATCATTCATTGAAATAGTGTTATATGAGTAAGGTTGTTTTTTACATACTCAGAACCTTGAAATGTCTTATTTTTAAAGATATAGGAACATCCTTTTGGTTATATGCTTTTGGGTTATCCGTCCTCCTGTTCTGCATCATAGCATCCCAAAGAGCCAGTCTCTTTTCTTGAAAATTTAATGCCAAGACATTAAATGTGTGTCTGACTGTTTATTTATATGTACCTGGACTTGGTATTTAACATAATAAAAATTTCCACCATGTCTTCAAAGATCAGTCACCACCCTTTTTGTTTTACAACCACCCTCTGGCAAGAATAAGGCCAAACCCATTAGAAGTGTCTGTACAGCAAAGTAGGGGTTTGGAGCTAGGGTGCCAGTGGAATAATTACTGTGTACCCCACCGATGAGCTGTGTGACCCTTTGTTAGTCTCTTAGGTTTTGCCAGCGTCTTTTTCTTCATCTACAGCATGGGAATACTCTCATCCTTGTAAGGCTTAGATGGGAATTAGATGGTCTGTGAAACACACTCAGTTTATGTCTACTGTTCAATGTACACTGGTTATTAGTGCATTATCCTATTGATAATCACCTTCATCCGGGTTGTTCGAGCCAGTGCACACCCAGCTGTTGGCCTTTGGAGGAAAAGCATCTAAGGCTTTTGTTGTTTTGTGTTCACATAAGATAAAGTTCCTTTGGACCATCACCATAAATAAGTGTACATAAAGTTTTCATGTGTATATTGTGTGTATGTGTGTAGAGGGAAGGGAAAGATTGTTATAAAGAATTTACATGTTAGCCTAAAAAACATTTTACTAAATAATTCTAAACTTCACTTTTAGATATTTGATTTAATGGATGCCAAAGCACGTGCCGATTGTATCAAAGAAATAGATCTCCTTAAGGTAAATAATGATCTATGGGCTGTTTTTAAATATTTCTGAAGGTGTTGATAAAAATGACTTACCAAAATGCTACATTTCCAAGTAAAACAATTTTTAAGGCTTACTTGGTGACCTACTGGTTCAAAGGAACACTGCGTAAGTTAGAGTATGTGTGTTCAAGACTGTGATTTTGATTTATGATAAAACAATTAAATCAGAATATTATGTAGAGTCAACTCTTTCCAAACACTAGATACACGGGCCAAAAACACTGGAGAAGTTTTGTGTAGCGCATTCCATCCAAACCTATGCTATGGTTCAAGTAATATCAGTACATATTGCTGTCATCTCAATATGTGTCATACCAAGAGCCTGGACTAACCCAGAGACTTCATGTTGATAAACATTTCCTAAATCGTGTTTACAGATTTAGACACAGTGAACCGAGATCCTGTGTCAGGAATTAACATTTTAGTTCCTTGTCCACCTGTGAGATGAGGTTCCAGTCACCTGGACAGTGTTTTGGCGGTGGTGGTGTTCTTTTACAGAATGGCTTATGCTTTATTTTTCATTTCTTTTCAGTCAAATGTGACAGCCCACACTTGTGATCCCAGTACTAGGGAGGCTAAGGTGGGCAGAGCCCAGGCTTCTGGACAACCAGGGCCACAAAGCTTCTCTTTAAAGAAAAGGGAAACCTTGCTATTTTATGCAACTGTGTACATTCTTAAATGTATCAGTTTTTACCAAAGTATTTCAAAACTATGTTTTCTCACTCTTCTCATTTGAAGTAACTGCTCTAAGTACACAGGCACATACACTTGCACACATGCACACGTATTTACCCTCAAGTACCCACACACTCATACACACTCACACATTGCACACAAACTCACATGTGTGCGCATGTGCACGCATACACACACACACACTGGCACAACTTTTTAACTAGAAATAGCATTATTAGGGACATCATGGGGGTAGGAGGGAAAGCTTCCAAGTACAAAGAAAACCACATGTAATTGATGAGAATTTCTCTTTGAGAAGTCATGTCTTGTGTTAACTGGTTCAGAGTTTGAACATAAGATTTGTAAATGTGTATGGCGTGCTGCACATCTTTCTTCAAGGTGAGATTTTTTTTTCCCCCTTAGGGATGATCTTAGTCAACTCACGTAGATAGGTTCCATGTAGTTGTGCTTATATTTCTCGATGTAAAAACTATATTTAGACACTGCGTAGTAAATGTTAATTGTGGTCTAGAGCAGTCTAGCTGTAAAGGAACAGCTCTTGTGTAAAAGTAAGAGAATAAAATGATACTTTTACACTTTAATGTTTCTGTTTGATAGTCTCATTTTAAGGATATAATTTTGAGCAATTAGTAATTCAGTTCTACCATTTACTTAATGCCTTTATATGCCTACTACTAACAGAAGTACTTAAAAAGATCTTGAGTACACTATTATAGCTAATAAAATATTAAATATTAAAATAAAAATTATTCATATCCGATTTTACTTTGAATAGCTATGTGTTTCAAAATTGACTATAAAAATAGGCTGTCAAGATATTTGTAATTTAAGAATGAGTAGCCATAGCTAAATTAAAATTATTGATTTCGACTTTTTTCCTTAGCAACTCAACCATCCAAATGTAATTAAATATTATGCATCATTCATTGAAGATAATGAGCTGAACATAGTTTTGGAGTTAGCAGATGCCGGTGACCTCTCCAGAATGATAAAGGTAAGTCTGTTCATTCATTTGTTTTTTTTCTGACAGAGTTGCCTATGAAATAGGTAGCCATGGTAGCTACTTTAAAGGTGATCAGGACGCTAATGGCTATGAAGTTGCCCTACATAGCAGAGTTAGCTCTAGCTAGCTTACATTTCTAAATGCACCCACATCACTTTGGAAATGGGCTTGCAGACTGACTTGTTTTCTGAGGTTAGAAGTTTTCAGCTTCTTACTCTGAGCATAGATAGTATCCTTGGTCCTCTGTCTTTGGACCTCAGGGAAGGAAGGGAGGACAGAAATCCAAGGCTGGAGTCATGGTACAGTTGTTGAAAGTTTTTGCCATATAGGGGTGAGGAGCTGAGATCAGGACTCCCAAGCCCATGTAAAAAGTTGGGTACCACTGGGGATGGAGACAGTGATTCCTGGAACTCACTGACTAGCCTGAGAGCTGAATAGTTGACCTCTAGGTTCAGTGAGAGACCCTGACTCGAAAAGAAAGAGAACGATTGCAGAAGGCATCAGCCTCTGGCTTCTACACATACATGCACACCCATGCTCAAGTTTCTGCACAAACACACATTCCACGTGCATGTGCACACACGTGCACACACCCACTGATACATGTGGAAAGGAAAGGAAACCCAGGAGCGGCCTGAGCTCTTTCAGAGAGGACTCATCAGAGAAGAATTTGGATCTCTGACTAAAGAGCTACTTAGCGTTCTTCCATAGACGTGTATTAATTGGGTTTGTGTTCATTTGCAGCAATAGAAAGCACTGAATAAGAGGAAGTTCACCTGCTTGTCCTTGCCAACATTTACTACCTCTCCCTACCACTTTCTCCAAACTATAATTCACAGGGATACTGTAGTGATTAAAACCATTTATCCAGCTGTTAGAATCCTGTTTCAGTCCCTTGACCAGAGTGTGGTCTCAGGGACACATTTACAAGACAGCTCCAATATATAGTCTATATCCCACTGGCTGGGCCCAGCTAAGTCTTTGTTGCCGAGGAAGACAAACTGGCCAGTATGGAATCAAACCAAACCAAGCAAAGGAGCAAAACAAAGCTAGTTAGAGCCTTCTGTCACCTCCATTTTGACAGAGACTAAATTAAGGCTCGAAGAGGAGTGACGGCATGGCAGAGGGAAAGAGGTTAGGAGTTAGGGATTGGGGTTGCCCTGGGTGGAGACTTCTAGCATAGCAAGGATCTAGATGGACTGAGATTGTGATTTCCTGGTAGGGTGTGTTTCAACTTCTGAGTGGTCTGGGTATTCGCAGCTTGTGCATTGAGTCCTTCTTTGGGCAGGTAGAGTCTGGGAAATGACTAATAATCTGTTGCTAGTTTTTGGAAGGAGAGTTCCAAACATGTTCCTTTAGCCCTCTAGAGGATCTTGGGAAGTAAAGGTAACACTCTAGAAACATAAGTACCATTGCTGTAAATAGCAGACCTGGTGTTTTTAGACAGGTCTATTAGGTACAGTCCTCCATGAGGTTTCCTTTACTGGTACTCATCCCCCACCTCCAACCCCTGCCCCGGCACCCACCACAGAGCTGAAGACCGAACCCAGGGCCTTGTGCTTGCTAATCCCCAACCCCTTTTAATTTTTTTATTAGATATATTTCTTTACTTACATTTCAAATGTTATTCCCCTTCCTGGTTTCCTGTCCATAAGCCCCCATCCCCTTCCCACTCTTAAAGAGTCTTTGAACATCAGGTGCAAGTACTTGACCATCTACTCCGCCAAAGGGCTTTACCGCTCCATCTCATCACTGTTTTTTTCTGAGCAAGGTGCTTGGTAATTAAGAACTTGGCTCCTGAGAGGGGCTTCAGGATCAGCCTCTGTAACTTGTGTAACTCTTACAGTCCCTTTAACCCGTAAGATGAGCACGGTTGGCCAGTTTTCTAGTTATAACAGCACCATATAAAACGAAGTAAAATTCAATTCCAAGCACAGGGAAATAAAAGTTAAGGTAATGTCATTATGTTATGGGAGCTGGCCCAGCACTAAAGTTGAAGTGAATCACTTCCAACCGGTTATCTGATTTTCTGTTTCAGGGACTTTTCACCACTTACTTATGCTGCCAGCTGCCAAAGGCTTTCTTTACAAGTTAAAGAGCAATAAAACTTTATAGTCATAGCTTTAAGAAAAAAACCAGGATGTGTTCTATGTCCACTTGTGTGGACCACCTAGCTGTCTAAAGGAAAGCTGTCTTTATAAAGGACTGAAACTCATATAAAACTGTTTGAACTTTAAGGTGTGAGGTTTTTTTTAATTTATTTTTTATTTGTTTTAATTACTTACCTGGAGGTGCAATGGGAAAGAGGGTAAATCTTTGTTCAGAACAACGGGATTCTGTGTGGAATGGGTAGTACTTCTGTAGACAGATGGGCGCAGCCTTGCAGTGTCCTCTTGAGGCTTCTGACCAGTTTGCGGATGTGTATGATGTAGCCGACTGTTTAGAGGGGATCAATCAAATCATCATAAGGTTTGAGCATGACGACTTTATGTTCTTTATGTCCAACCGTAGAGCTTCTGTCCCTCTGTTGTGTGTGTCAGTGTAGGATTTGGATGGTGCTTGCTTGCCTTGTAGGTTCTGGCAGTGTTTATCTAGTCTAGATATAAGGCCTTCTTGGTGAGAGTCCCTAGGTCCTTTTAGATCTCTGGATCTAAAACATGAAAGGCATATTGTCAAATATCTTTGGCATAAGAGCTGTAACAGATTTTGAATAACAAGTGGATCACTTTGGATCCCGGGTATTGTGTATGTGTGTGTGTGTGTATGTGTGTGTTGTTGTTGTTGGGTCCTGGGTACAGTGTATATGTGTCGTGGTTGTTTTGTTTTCTTTTCCAGTATATTATTTGAGACTTGACCAAATTGCTATGTTGTTTTTAGGGAATGGCTATCTTTCAATGATCTGAATTGAAGGTGTCTTTTTTTGAGTAGAATTTTATTATGGATTAATGCGATTCAATAGCACACATAGTTATGTGTGCCCCCCATGCTTTGTTTTGTGATTATCTCCTGTCTTAAATACAAAAGGCCGGCCTGTCTTGGATTTGTTTTCTCTACTTTGCATTCATTAACATTTTCCAGAGGTAATCATCAACTCTATGTGCATAAAACCTCCCCCATGTTGTTTTCTGTCTGGACACAGATTTAGTTCAAAGACACATGTATGACAACATGTATATCCACATTCACAGGCAACTGACAATTTAATTATTGTTACTTTCTTAGAGAAGAAGAGAAAGCTCAAGCATGAAGTCTGGTATAGCATGTTACAACTCTACACCTGTCTGGCTCCATTGTCCTGTGTACATTTGTGTGATACTGCTGAGAAACAGGATATACACATTTTAACTCATAAAGACTGCCACCTTACTCCCCTGAATAGTTTATGCCATTTTATAGCTTTTTCTTTCTTTTTTTTGAAGCAAAAATCCACCTCCATTTTTTCTTGGTCATTAGCACATGCCAGAGATTTGGCTAACACCTTTTTAGAACTCAGCACGTACCACAAAATACATACATTTCAACCGATACTCATAGAGAATTATGTGGCTTCTGTTGCAATAACGCATATAAAGGAGGCATGGTTTTCATCAGGACGGCTGATGTGAGATTGGAAAACATCGATGGCAATAAAAGGCTTCTAGGTGGGGTGCTGTATGGTTTCACTAACTCTTGAGTGATTGAGTCTAAACTACCACATATGTAAATTGTTTTATAATACCTGTCTTCTAATGTTATTATGAGAGTGAACTCTCTCTCTCTCTCTCTCTCTCTCTCTCTCTCTCTCTCTCTCACACACACACACACACACACACACACACACACACACACACACACACAGAGTACGTGCACACACAGTATCTGGGCCTATTTGAATTTTGGTGCTCCATACATACCCAATTCTTTTTTTTTAATCCCTTTAAGACTCTACCTAACCCAGCTTTTTCAGAATCCAGAGTCTGCCTTCCCATGTCCAAGTGACTAGAGTCCTCATGTGTTCCCACTGGCCTGCTCCGACTACCTGTGTCTGGCACTGTGCTCTCCTTCTGTGCTCCTGCTAACTTACTGTTCCACGGGAGCCGTAGTTACCTGTCCCTCTGCCTGGGTCTCTATCCTTTCACGGCTTTCTCAGCTTAGCTCTTACCATTTCCAGTCAAGCTGGAACCATTGAGCATCTTCTGGGTTTCATGTGTTACCATGTAAACGTCTTTGTTTCAGTATTCATTTACATGTCTGTATACACATACAGACATATACACATATTCCTTATTAATTCACCCATTCAAGAAGTTTGTTTTCTGGTGGTGGAGAAGGCAAAGGAAATGATAAATAAGTCAAGTCTATGATGGCGATTAGCAAGTACAATGCAGAACAGCAGAGAGGCAAAAGGCAGGAGTTAGGGGGACGGATGCCACTATCCATTTGGCATGACCTGAGAGGGTCATAGGGAACAGCTCGCTGTTCTAGCCTCACCTCTGCTTGCTTTTCCAGTAAGCCACTGCGTCCAGCTATTGTTCTTGATCACCCAGTAGCATTTGGATCTGCTTTACGGCTGCCTTTGAAGTATTCCTTGGCTCTCCTATTCCTTGGCTCTCCGTGTGCTAAATGGTTTCGTTGACTGCTAACCTCTTGTTTACTGAGCCAGTCTCTTACCCTTGCCTTTGGTGGTGGCGTTGCTTGTTGGTTGGTTGGTTGGTTGGTTGAGGTAGGGCCTCATAAAGCAGGCTGGCCTCAAACTCGCTATGTAGCAGAGTCTGATCTTGAACTCTTGGTCTGCTTGCTTCCTCCCTAGTGCTGGAGATTATGCCTGTTAGCCTCATACCCAGCCAGCCTATACTCCTGCTGTTCTAAGTTGAAAACAGACCTTTGATTTTTACTCACTGATGATCATGTCATTGGTGCTTCTCTTGCGCCTGTACACAGATTCCTGATCTCTATAGACTGCCCCTGTGTTTCTAAGCAGACACTCAGCATGGGAGCATACCAGAGACCAGGGCTCTTCTCGGACAGTCCATTCTCTCAGAGCTATTTCAGTTTGTCACAGAGTCTGAACTTTTTTTTTTTTAACCCATGTTTTTCTGATTTCTCTTCCTGTTTAGGTCCATTGCCCCTTTTCTTTCTAGACTTTGAAATTAGCCATCTCTTTTCCACAGATTGAGAGCTTTCTAATTTACCCTTCTCCTCCAGGATCCATTTTATAAATCTATTTCTCAATCAGTCTTTAGGGGTCAGGAAAGAATAAGAAAGCCTTCTGTTTTCAATCAGATCCTTCAAGTCTTTCCTAATGAGGGTGAATGTTGAATAGCTTGGCAGCCTGTGTGGTTAGGGAGATGAACTTTCTGAAGGAAGAATCCCAGTCTGCATGGTCACTGTTCATGTCCTAGGACAGTGTCTGATCTAGGGTGGTCAGTTAACCAATGTCTACGGTAGAATAGAGCTTCTGCATGCCCCATGTTCTCTGCACAAGGATCGTCCACTCCTTGAGCTTCTCTTAGTTTTTTTGTCCTTAGTCTCATGTGTGTATTTCTTTCTGCTGTGGACGCCCTTCTTCATTCCTGATCAAGTTTCTGTCTCTCTATCCTTGAGCTCTTCACTTACATACCAGTTCCTCGAGACTTTTCCTTTGACCTCAAAGGTACTATGGGTTAAATGTCTTTGGACACACACATCTATTTTCCTGGTGCCATGCTTCCCCAACATGGAGTAATGAGATCCCGTTGTGATTCTTTTATTGGTATTGCCTGAGACTTGATGCTCTCTTGAGCAGAGACTGAATCCTCTTTCTTCACTGGGCTATCCTCTGGTAGGTGCCTGGGTGATAGTAGGAGCTCCACATGGCACACAACAATTGGTTCTATTACCCTGGCCACCGTTCTCTGTTCCCAGGGCTAGTACTTGACATGTGCGGTAGTTTCCTAGGACTCTGTACCTGGGTCTCATCCGGACTTGCTTCATTACTGAGGGATGGGCTGAGTGAGAGAAGAGCCTTCTGATGCAGCAGTTGGAGAAGTAGGTATGGGTGGAGATCCTCAAATTCTGAAGATGATTTCTAAATAGCCTGATGTCATAACCATTGTACCAGGATACCGACACAGGAGCTTCTTTTGTGAAAGCACATGATAGTGGCCTAACGCTTCACAAAGGGAAACGGGAGGCTAGCATTGTGTGCTGAGCAGTGCTGGAAATCACCACACAGCTCCACAATGTGCTTTCCCTCTCTCAAGTCTTCAGCCTAATTGGGTTAGAAATGGATGTATAGCTCCTGGTCTTTATTCCAGAGATGAACCTCTGGATAGCGTCGCATCAAAGATTCTTACAAGTAAATAATTAATTGGTTTAGAGCAGACTGACAAATATAATTAAGCAATTTATAGTTGAAATATTCAGTCTTTCTCTAATTAGTGACAGAGGAGTACCTGAGGCTGTGGTCAGATGAAATACTTCCCAGATGAGTTTGAGGATAAAAGGAAGTCTGGGGTGGGTTTTTTTTTTTTTTATCATAGATTTCTTCATTAACAATAATCACAACTCTAAAATAAAATAGTTTTAGAGAAGAGTTTGAGTTCAGTTAAGTCACAGTAGTTTGGATGGAAAGGAAGTCTAGTGTGCTTCATTGTGAAATCTCAGAAATACAGAGATTCATTCAGACTCCGATGTAAGAGTTTTGTTTATGTCCTCTTGTCAATGGTATCACTACAGTACATTTTAAATTTACATAGGTACTTTTCCAACATATACCTCATTGAACTGTTCTAAGTACAAGTTATAATTTATAATGCGTATTTGAAAGACAGTTGGATGCAATAGGAAAATATAAGTGTGTATATTTATATGTTTTAAGCCTATGTTGTGTTAGCCTATCAGCACAACAAAATATAGCCTTATGTAATTAATCTCTTCGGGGGCAGCTCAGAAATCTGCCTGCTAACAACTCTCTTCCGACAACACCATGATTAAGAATGAGATGCGTACTGGTTTAAGAAAATGTTTTCAGCAAAATATGCAGTACACATAATTCAAATGAATTAATCTCTTTTAAGACTGGAGTATGTCATTATTCCAGCTAGTTAATGAAGGCTCTTTTCATATTTCTAATGCATTTAGACACAGATTGTATTCTTGGACCACTCACCTTGTATTTCTATTGTTTCCGTTTCTTTGTCTTTCCTTTGGCATGTGTGTGTCTTGTATACTCCCTGTGAGGGAATTTTCTTCCTTGTAGCTATATGATTAAAGTCACTGCTGTTGACTGGCAGCCATACTCAGTTGGATAGGTCCTTGTGGTTTTATGCCACATAACCTTTTCAAAGGCTAGGCCAGGAGAAAAGTCTTTCTGGTTGTGAGTCTCTTTGACTTCTTGTAAGGGCTCAGCGGACTATGTGAGGCCAGTGCAGGATAATGGCCCTCTGGCTTAACTCAGAGTCATCTGGTTTGGAAGCTTAATTACATCTCCACTAAGTAGTTCTGTCATATAACAACATATAATCTGGGAACAATATTTCTTTTATTTTATTTATTCATTTAAAACTGATTAAAATAATAGTTTTATTTATTTGATGGTTTCATACATGTACACAGTATAGTTTTAGCAATCCCATCTCCTTTACACACTCCCAACTCCCCCAGGATCCACCAAACCACCTTCCCAGCTTCATGTTCTCTTTTATTATTATTTGTATTCAGAGCCCCAATTCCAATTAGTATCAACCTTGTGCAGATGAGTGTGGGTCAGTCCACTACATCGTGGACAACTTACCAGCAGCCACAGCATGGTACTGTGTAGCCCAAGGTGACCTTGAACTCACTAACTGTCTCAACCTCATAGATTCTGGATTCCAGGTACCACTCTAGCCAGTTTAGGGATAAATGTTACAACATTCACTTGTCTAACTCATATTCAAGGGAAGAGGGATTATATTACAATGCCTTGGGAATTTTCAGGAGTGAAACATATCATATAATTCAATTTATCACAAACTGATACATTAGCTAGACTATCAGCCATGTTTTGAGGTGATTGCTATCTTTGAAGAATAAAAGTTAGAAAACGTGTTTACTTCCTTGGTTGGGTTATTGTTTTATATCAAGATACACTTTTACTTATCCAACGTAAAGGTTGTATTGGAAATGAAGTCATTTCGAAATGTCTTTTACGGTCATGACCTCTGCACACTTAAAACGATAAAGTCTTGCCAGCAGGCATCATCTCTCTTTGATAGGGCTGATTTATTATGTATCAGGACATCCACACTTCCCACTTCAGCCTGTTGCCTCTAGCAGACAACCAAACCTTGCCAGTGATCCCAAATGCAGTCTTGCAGTAATCGCATATGCCTGTGCTTATGTCATTTAAATCAGCTTACTGGATACAGTACGCTGTACAGCAGAGTTACATGTGAATTATCCTTCGTCTTATAATTGTGAGGTTTGAGAGCAGAATGGTACAGAACTTAAGGATTTCCTTACATTGACAATGATATGTCATAGAGACTGCAGTGTTGTCTGTGATGGGACTAAGACGTTAAGTGTCAATTCTGAACTGTGTGTACTTGGGAAAGAGAGAAGATGACTTTCCAACTTTGTGGTTCCTAGCGTTGGGAAGTGTTGGTAGCACTGGATGAGAACTACCTTTGCAAACTACCTGGCACATCCTAGCAGGAACTCCAGAAGAGCTGGCGGCTACCAACTCTTCTGTTTTAAGCTCTCTTGTTTAGGTTTTTTTGTTGCCTTGCTGTCTTAACATCTCTTGTGTGTTTTCTTTATCCACATGAAAATGAAAACATCTTTGTATCTTACTGTTGCCTGGTCTAATATTAACAAAGAGATAAATATTTTTGTGATCATCTATGTCATCTTAGAGATCAACTTTTGCTTTACTTTTTAAAGAATTATGAATTGTATCATTTATCTATCTAAAGATGGGGTTTCGTGTGACTTTGCTGTGTGACCTGGGTGGGGTGGCCCTGAATTCCTGATTCTCCTGGTTCTGCTTCCCAGCTCCTGACATCATAGGTGTGTGTCACCATGCCCAACTTCTGCTTTTTAAAAATCTGACTTAGCCTAGAATACTCCATGCAGTATGGAAAACCTCTGAGCTGCTTGGAAGTGTTTTGAACAACTACCTTAGTAACAGATGCTTCTCCTAAGAGTTGCTTACCTGCAATGCAGAACCTTTCCCTGTGTTTAATTTTTCACTGATTTTTCAAAAAAAATATAAATAAATGTTCCTGGTGCTGATATACCTGTGTTCAGAAGACAGATTATAGATGAAAGAACATTGTGACTCGGTCGGAAAATATTTTGTCAAAGTGAGTAGAATATGAGATGCCAGTGGTGTGTTTAGTGGTCTCCTTCTGGCCAGACCCATTACGTCTACATCTTCAAAATCAAAGCCTTCTCCTGACCACCAGGAGTAAACGTCTTTACACACTGCGAATTAGTGTAAGACAGAAACTCCAGCTAATTGATGTTTTACACACGAAATTCTCACACACACCTATAGCAAGTGGTTGATCATCTGAGTCTGGCAGTTCCTTACTCTATGTTCAGAAGAAAAATATTTCCTTAGAAAAACTGATAAACGTTGCAGTAAATAGACAGTTACAACTTCAGAAACACTGTCTTTTCTGTAGCACATCTCTGCCTTCTTTACAGTAGTAACTGCAAAATGGTGTTTTATAAAAATAAATACATTATAGTTGCAAAGGTGTCTGGAGATACAACATCCCTGCTGATGGTAAATATTTGACCCAATTACAAGTTGCTGGCAGAGGGACTCTACCTGCTGACACCTCACTCTTGGCCGTGCATGTATTAAGTGACCCTGTAAAGATCTACTGGCCTGTTTTTGCATTATTGCTAACGGGAGACTTGAAAGACCTGTAAACTTACCCGTTTTTAAGTGTGAAAATGTGCCAAATAGACATTTATGTGTTGTTTGCACACTATCAGTTTCAGTAGAAACTGCTGAGCCACAGACAGTATTTAGAGGTGGAGGGAACTTTGGGAGCTCACACTCAGATTCTGTGTAATGTAGCAGGGAAACTGACCGTCCTTGTTGAGTGGCGGGCTTAAGGTCACACAGCTAGCTATTGGCAAACCTCATAATCACTTCTGTTCTTGAGACAGGTCTGCATGGTCAGGCACATTTCGGCATTCCAAGAAGGAAATGCTTCCTTATATGCAACATAAGTCACTTCTTGATGTTGTTTTTACTATTTAACCACCCTAGTACATTTCTAAAAGTTGCTTTATGTAAGTTCCAGTAAGAAGCTACATAATTTTGGGGCCCCTTGACAAAAAATATTGAGACACTTTAAGGTAACAATAAAGGGTCCTTAAACCAAGTAGCTGGTACAGAACCAACATGGCTACATGCCCATGGCACACACGGCCTCTGAGAAGACCAGATGCTTCCTTGCAAGGTTTTCTTCTTTATAAAGATTAGCATGCATAACGACAGGCTTGGGCATTTTTATGACATGCATATTCATACTTGTCTCAAGGATCAGTTTCCCTTCTCTGTTATGGATGTATGCTGGGGAGTTTCACGGAAGCTTTTTGAGAAATTTCTTGAAGATTCTAGAGAGACGGGCTGAGAAATAAGCAGTGTACCTGGGGCTCCAGTGTCCAGAATGCAGAAGCCAAGGTTTCCCTGAGTCCGAAGAATAGTACCGTGCTACCCAGGGCCCATTTATGCATGAGTTCAATGCTAAGCATCCAATTTGCAGGATACTTTCTAGTTAAAAACAAGGGTGTCTGTCAAGATGTATTTTCTTCAGAACTGAATGGGGTCTGCTTGTATAAGTCTGTCTTTCATAGCAATGAGTGATTTCAGCAGTAATGTGATCTCACGTTTGTGTTTATGACTTAGTTAGCTTTGTGTTACGTCTGGTTTTTCTATTGAATTCAAATGAATATTGTTAATGGTGGTAGAATATACATACAGTATTTCAAGGTGAGCGCGCTTCACTAAACCCATACAAAAATTATAGCCAAGCCGTCCATTAAACCTGAGTGGCACCTTTTGTCCTCAGACCTTTGCATATTTTATTTGGGTTTTAGAGACGTTCTGTTTCATAGAGTGAACATGGTAAATGTGCGGCAACATATAACCTTACCTGTAAATACTTTGATTGATACTAATTTTTAGAAACTTTCCTTATGAAATTGTTGCTTATGCATGTTTAATTTTAAGTCTTACATGTTCGCATTAGATGTTTTATAAGACAGAATAAAGTATTATTACAGGGATATCTAGCGTTCAGAAAGTAGGAGTTTCGAAAAGCAGTGCTGTCTCGTTAAAGGATGAAAATTACCGTTTTGAAGAGGCGTGGAAATCTGAGTTAGTTGAGCACTGCTGACGTAAGCCTTACAGTATTAAAAATAAGTCAGGTTTTTGTAGCATGGCTCTCCACCCTCTTCAGGAGGCAGGCAACAGTGCCACCATGAGAACTGACAGGTTTTCAACATTGGAGCTCTCGGTTCCTCAAATAGCAGAAGCCTCCATTTAAAGACTATTTGACGAGCGCAAGCATTTAAGTAGACGGTTTAGAAACTGAGGAAGACCAGTAGTAAAATCAGACCTTACTGCCTGATGGTCAAATTCATGTTCTTCTTCCGTGAGATTCCTAAGGTTTACCAGGTCAGCATGAAACTGATGCCAGGCTATTTTCATCATTTTTAATTTGTTGTAAGAAACGGTGTCTGAGAAGAATTTATGCAGTCGGGTCTCCTCCAACCTAATGTGCAATTTGTGGCCAGTGTTTTTCAGTGCCCTTTTTAATAATGAGATTTAAAAATAAACACACACACACACACACACACACACACACACACACACACACGAACAATTACAATAATTAAAGAAAAAGAGGTCATGAATTTGAAAGAAATCAATGGGCGAGGGTGGGGTGGGGTACACGGGAAGGTTTGGAGGGAGGAAAGGGAATAGGGAAATGAGGTAATTATGTTGCTTAAATGAGTCTTAGTTGCTTAAATTATTTAAAATAATTAAAACTGCTAAGTTGATTATGGTTATGATGAATTTAGGCTCTGCTAAAGCATTAAATTTTTCTTCCATGTTCTAATGTCTACATGATGCTGCGTGTTTTTGAACGGAGGGACCCGGTGCCCATCTTTTCTGTTGGCATCAGTTGGTCCTCTGATGTGTTAATGTGGCATAGAGGGAGTGCATGAACAGGCTCTATTGGATGCATTCCAAGTCTCAAGGAAAATTATGTGGAAAGAACTGAATTTTCACTATTGTCCCCGTCCAGAGAAAACTGATGCTGACAGTCTGCCATGAAAGAAAACCTTCCTATTGAAACCCAGGATGGGCATTTTCTACATTTAGAAAGAAGGGGGTATACTTTTATTATTGCCTGATCATTTAGAATAGATTTAATTGCTAATGAAATTGCAAAAAAATAATTGTTTTTCAACTATGTGTTATGTAGGAAATATTAGCCTAGTATTCTTACCTTTTTGTTTTTGTTTGTTTTAAAGACTTTTTTTCTTCCTGTAGCGAGTGGGCTCAATGGAAGGGGACATAGTTTATTGCCAAGGGGAAAAGGCTGCAATGTTTTCTATGTAGCTTTGCCTTTTTAGCCGGCTCTCAGCTGGCCACAGGTGTGACGCACAAGCACTGGCTTTTCACTTTCTCAAATGGAGTTTCTTTGCGTTCAGTTCCAAAAATTTAATTGGCTGAACTTTTCCAAATGTGGTTTTCGAATACAGTAAAAACAGGTTTAAAATTTGACATGTTAGTACACATGCTCCACAGAGCTAAGACATTTTTGAAAGCTCTGTAGAAAAAGCTTCATGTTGGTAATTTATAAGTACTATTCAATAAGAAACCCACTGCACTTTTGTTTTAAAAATGACTCTTGTATTCAGAATATCGAGTGGGGCCAGAGCTTGGTTCTTGGGATGCTGCCTTTGTTGTCTCCTGACAGACTTAAGAGGAAAATGGAGGACGCTCTGTAGCCCGTAGGCTTCCGGTTGTATTTAACAATTTCCCCATCAGTCTCTGGACCCCTCCCTCCTAGAGCCTGTTGATACTCTCAGCTCTTTGCTTCAGCTTTCCTGCGACAAGACAATCTGACTCTCCACAATGTAATTTCATAGACAGAGTTGCCTTGTAATGTGCAGCGAATACACTCGTGAAAACCTTTACACCGTTACTTAATTGTCTGTAAGTTGTAGTGTTCCAAGTCGCCGACGCAGCTCAACATTTTAATGGAATTCTAGAGTGAAGACATTTGCCTGACGCAGAACTGGCTTTCGTTTGCTTGCGTGTTTGTCATCTCGAGTTTTTTGTGACTGGCTTTTAAGACAAAGTTTTATGCACTAGGCGTGCTACACACTCCTGATCTGACTGAGGCTGAACTTGCCCTTCTGGTCTCTGGCATTCACCTCCCAAGTGCTGGGTTTGCACTTCAGACTCACCTGCTCCTGTCTCACAAGGGCTAGGCTTACAGACAAGCAATGCCATGCTTGGTGATGCTGGGGTGGAACCAGGGCTTCATACACGCTAGACACACACTTAACCGCTGAGCCACAATGTACTCAGCGAGAGTGGCCTTTTAACGCGTCTACTTTGTCATTTTTAAAAAACCATAGTCTTCCTTGAAATGGAATGTGAAATAAGTCATGTTAGATTGATATTTTTTTAAAGTAGTTGGATATTGCAAAGTAATAGTGTTCCATAGCTTAAGAATAAATAGAAGAAATGCAATCTAGTATGTCAAGTGAAATTTCTGGAGTCGTCTTAGTATAGACAATTATATACTTAAAAAAAATAACGGGGAGATAAAAGTTGATGTTTTTCTGACTTGCTGATTCTCAGTGCTGGAATTCAACTGTAAGAAATCTGAATTCTCAGAATCACTAATTTTTTTTTTTTTTTAATATTTTAAACAGCACTTTAAGAAACAAAAGAGGCTAATCCCTGAGAGGACTGTTTGGAAATACTTCGTTCAGCTTTGCAGTGCACTGGACCACATGCATTCTCGAAGAGTCATGCACAGAGGTAAGAAAGGCACTGGCAATCCGCATCATGATCTGGAATCATACACGCCATCGAGCACGCTAAAATAGCTTCCGTTCCATCCGCAGCGTTACCCGCTTTGATAATTTATGTCTGAATTATAATTTAGTAGGACTCTGTGTTAAAGTAAAGCCATACTTGATTGTAAATAATGGAAATTGTGCTTTTCCCAACTTCTCTAAGAGCCTAGCTCGTTCTGTGGGTAAAGAAACTGAAGCTATAGAGAGCGGTGCATGTGTATAAGGAGGAGGGTTTGTTGTGTCTCCTTCAGACGGGTACGCTGTGGCGCCCCAGACCGCTTGCATGTCCCGCCTCAGTGCTAAATGGATTCTTCATGATCAGTCCAGTTGTTGGGCAGGGATAGTGCAGTCAGTCATTAAGTGGCTGATCCACTGATTTGGGGGTGTCAGGAATTCTGAAGCAATTTATTTAAGGAATTATGATCTATAAAGTCATCCAATAAATATATTTATTATATTAAATATGAAATGATTTATATATTGCATAATATTGTTAAGCTATGATTTTATAACGTGTGTAAATACACCAGTCACTTTTCAGTAGAACGTTATTTAAAACTGTTACAAAGTGGGGGGCACGAGTTTATTTTGCGTCTTAAGTTTTCATTCCTATTCCTTGGACTATTAATTGGCCTGGGAAGTTGGAAATATGTGAAAATGATTCAAAATAACAGCGAGCGGTTCCCAGTTCAGACTCCCATGTTTAAAAGACATTTTTGAACCCTTCCACAGAAGGAAGTTTCATATTCCCTTCAGCTTCTCAGACTTACGGCATCCCTCACCTGCTCTCTTCGTTCATTCGCAGATATAAAACCGGCTAATGTGTTCATTACAGCCACTGGGGTAGTCAAACTTGGAGATCTTGGACTTGGTCGGTTCTTCAGCTCCAAAACCACAGCTGCACATTCTTTAGGTAAGAGACACGATTCCAGCATTTCGGTCAGCTGTGTTCATGATTGCGTTGGTCACGGTTTAAAACAGGTACGCCACCTATAGGGCACGGATTGCCGTCTTTGTAAAGTTCTTTAAGGAATCGGCCGCTCCTGCCAGGTACTCACAGTTCCCTGTCACCTTTTACACGATGCCCGGCTACTTCTGCATATTTGGACCCAAGCAGCAGGCCCAAGGGTTCTTGTTTGTGCTGGTTTCTTAAATAATGGTGATAAGCCTGGCGTTTACCATTGCCATGGAGAGCTCCTTTTATCTTATTTGTAATGACCGTGAGATAACTTAAGGAAAAACTGTGTTTTGGAAGAAGTCTTCGCTGAGTAATCTTTAGATGCCAGAGGTAATAATTCATACATGTTTACATATTCAGTGGGCATGTAACTGTGATAACTATAAGGGAGAAAACCTAAAGATGTCCATAGTGAACGAGGAGAAAAAAATGGCCTTTTTATAGAATAGAAGAAATGCCATCAGTTGATTCATTTTAGAGTTAGCATTGCTTTGATGTCCTCCGTACCTAAAATAGAACTGCTGTAACTGCCAGCATCGTATTAGCGATGGGAAGAAAATCCTTTTGGATCAGAAACAATAAGAATTCCCAGAAGAAATGCTTCTTAAATTATGTTAAAAGCGGAATATTTCAAGACTTTCCAAGTCACCCTTTTCTTCATGCGTATAAGGTGCAGGAAGTGGTGATTTTAAAATAAGGCAGCAAAATTAAATTGGCCTTAATTTGGTCGTATCTATCTTTGCTGTCATAATTTCCCTGAAAGTCATTAATTCTTCGAAAGCAGTCTTTAGATGTGAAATGAGGAGCTTTTCAGTGAGCTATTGAAGGCCAGTGATTTAAACTAAACAAACAAGCGTCCACATCTCGGCGGGCTGGAGACGGATGTTTAAAGGCTTTTGCTCCTGCCATTGTCCCTGAGATTCTGTGTGCCTTTGAATCTATCATTTATTAATATTTTGTTTCTAGAATATACTTTGGCTTGACAGACAGTGTGGTGGAAATACTGAATTTCACTTCATGAGTTATGGTGAACATACGCTTCCACACTGATGTCCTGGAATAGTTTACCTTCACACTTCACACTTATGGTCACATAAATACACTGCCTTTTCCAGGTATAAGATTTTAAACGGAAACTTCATAAGGAACCAGTAAATTTGCATAATGCTTTGACAAAGTTTTATTTGGAAAGTTATATTTCTTACCGTAGGTGTGGTAGACAATTTCTAGAAGAGGCTGTGGCCCTTCATACGAAAGACACCACCACTCTGGCCTGCTCGCCTGATTTCTGTCCTAACAACACCCTGTCATTAACTCACTGGAAACACCAGTTTACAATGGCGTGTGCACACACAGTAATTGCATGTGCCTGTGCACACATGCGCCTTATTTAAATGCTGTTTTGCAGAAAATCTTGAGCAGTGTTCGAGCTTTACCGAACTAATAATTAAGTTGAAATCCAAGTCTGAACACTCTGAGGGGATTCAGGCTGAGGCTTGCTACCTTTCGCATAAGTTCTACTTAGAGATTACAAGCGTAAGGTCCTCTTCAGACTTGGGTGATGTGTCAGTCTAAATTATTTGATAGGGAGAATAAAGTGAATTTTAATAGACTTAAGAATTCAGTAAGGATTTACCAAATCAATTCCTTTAGGGTCGTGTTATGTATGCACACGCTGAAGCTCTGATTCTAGTCAGTCCAAGACACTTCGAAACTACAGCGAGGGAGGGAGAAAAACAAGGCTCTTTGATGGTGAATCCATAATGAGCTAATTTCTTCGGTAATTTTGTTCTTCCTCCTGAGGAGAGGGATCCCAATTTTTGAAAATTCTTTTATCCTTGCGGATCGTTTGTGCACGGTGATGATTCTGATGGTGTGCGATTCATGTTTCCTAAATAAAGTGCGACGAGTAACTTGTTAGAGTTTGAACTTGGCTTGTCAACGAGCATTGGACCAAAAGAATCAAGGATCATCTCTGCTACCAAATATTATATAGAAGAGAGATAATAGAGCGAGAGTAGAAGTGCTGACACACTCTGTTCTTTATGGCAGGTTGGCCCTATTTTTTTACTCCTAGAGAATTATTACTTTGCTGTTGTTATATACGTTTATTATTATAAGCAGAGTTGCTGGCCCCTTAATTGTTGAGCCTATATGGCCACCTATACGAATTTATTTTGCTCCTAAAAATATGGTAGAGCAATGTATTTATTTTATAGTGATGCACTTTTCGGTTTTCCTGACAGTACAGTCTGTGGTGTGCTTAAAAATAGGCCTACATGTTAGGGAAGCTGTGAATAAGATGCTAATGCAATTCAGAAAGAACACTCGTGTTTTAAAAATGGAGGCCTAGGCTTTAGCTCATTGGTAGCGTGCTTGTCCCGCATGCACTCTGACCTGGATTCTATTCTCAACACCGCAAAATACAAGGCACTGTGCATGCCCGTGGTCCCAGGGTATGGGAGGGGAAGGCAGGCAGAGCAGACGCTCGAGCTCATCCTGTGCTATATAGGGACTTTTAGGCCATTCTCTTCTACGTCAGACTCCGTAGAAACAATCCATGAATCAATAGGAAGAAAAAGAGAAAGATGAAAATTACTTGAATATTACAGTAAAATCTGGCGGAGCCAAATTTCATTTCACTTTGTCAAGGTACTTGTGTTTTGTTTAGTTTCTAGAAATTTAGTTTATAAATGCAAAGCTCTCAGAGTTTGGAAGAATATCCATACACGTAGTATTTCTACTCCCCCTGAGTTATATACATTTATTGAGAGGTCAGAACACCCTCCTGGAATCTTTTAGTTTTTAATGTCTAGAAGAGATGGGGTAGCCCGTGGCTGTTTCACCCATCTTCGTCCCGCAGCTCTTGTATAAACTTCACCTCTGTGACTACACAGCGTGCAGGGAGCTCTGTGCTTCCCCCACACCTTCTGGAGCAGACACAACGCACAGAGAAGACCGTGTTTCTAATCAGCCTTACAACCCATCCTGAAAATATGTCAATATAATAGCGATATTAATAATTCCTTGGATAGAGATGTTAGCAATTACAAATACAGAATCTGGTGTGGGGGTCCCAACCCTTGTCCAGCCCTTGTAAAACAACAGCCAAACCCTGGGGCCTCACTCTTGATTGCCTTGCCTGGCCCAACCACAGGCATCCTCTTCCTCTACTCCCCATCCCACGCTCTGACTCTCTAACCACTTTGTAATTCTGCGCTGGGGAAATGGCCCCGTTTGCTTCTTATCCTCTTCTTAATCTTCTCAGCTATTCCCACTGGAGTGATTTTCCTTTCAGTTCATTTCCATGTCACTTCGATTCAGTGTTCGTGGTTCTTTGCTGTTAGAGGAATGTCTCCCTGCCCGTGGTCCAGCATTCAGGGTCTTGTAGAGTTCACTGGTCTCTAATGTCCTATTCTTATGGTTGACTCTATTTTCCCTCCTTAACTGTGCTTTGCTCTGAGCATGGGGAACACCACGGTATCCTAGATGGAACTGGATTTGTGTGCTCACAGCTCCGGAGCCCTTTCATCCATGTTGCTCCGTAACACTCGTGTTCTAGATTTACAACTCGAGGGTCCAGAACCAAGGCTACAGCAGCACTCGGGTTGGCAGGGATGACCACAGGGATGTTACTGGTTTGAGCATTCAGAACCAAGACTACAGAGGATGTCTTGTGCTTCCACATGGAGGGGAGGGTTGCTAAAAACTCCTCGTTTTCGTTTCTGGCCTGAATTTGAATTGACTGTTTGGTTATGTTCCCGAAACCTTTTACTGCCGCCCTGGTTTTTGTGGCCTGGATGTTTAGCTGTATGATAGTGGGCTGCAGGAATTAGACAAGTCTTTGCCGTTGTGACACTTACCCAAAGCTGAGGAAGTTGTAAGATGATTTGTTGTGCCAAGAAGAAGGAGGAGAATAGTTAACAAGTGTGAAGTGGGGTGGCGGGCCAGTCAGGCAAAATATCAGAAAGAGGCTACTGTCTTACAACCGGAGCAGTGAGTGCTTAGCCTCACAAGGAGGTCGGATGAGCTCCCGTTTGCTGGAGCATGGGAGGGAGGGGCAGGGCCGGATTCAAGAGGCATTCACATTGTTGTGAATCCTACTGTACTGCCCAGGCAAGTTTTTACAGAATTTTAATGAACAGAACAGCATGCTCTGAGTTGAAGATACCCATGAGTGTCCTTCCTGGGTTTCATTCAGGTCAAGCATGTCTTGAGTTGTCTACACAGCTGATTCGTGCCAGGAATTTTCCTTTTTCCCTGAGTATCTATGGATCAGGAAGATGGTTGATGTCTTCTGTGATCTGCGATGTGGGTTCAGTCTTCTTTCTGTGCCCCTCTGTTTCATGGGTGAATTTAAGGACTTTGATTTTGTTTTGCCATTGCCATGGCTAGGGCTCTGTATCCAGGGAGACTGGTTGGCAGAATAGTGTCCTCGTCCCTGTGAAGACTGCCTGGTTTTCTTTCATATTGTTTGTCAACCTCACAGATATAACAGATGTTGGGAAAGCTGCTATCTCTCCACATCCTTAAAAATTTATGGTGAAGACACAGCTCTCTCTTGATCCAGCTTTCTGATTGACTAGGTCAGTGGCTTTCAGATTTCTTAAGGGTAACCCCCAGCCAAAGTGCGGTCCCATGGGACCGGAATGGAGTAGGCTGAGGCACAAGTTGCAAGTTAGCCATGTTTTGTACTACAAACGGCCGAGTGCTCTGATCTCGTTCTGTTTCATTTCAATTGAAACAGTGCTGATTGCAAACTGGCACATGGATTTCACAACTCATTGATGAGTTCCTGGCCTGCAGTTCATAAACCACAAGTCCAGATCCTCTAGAGTTTATGCTTACCTGGTTTACACCTTGATTCTCATTTTTCTCTATGGTCTGTAGAGACTCTCGAGTGTGTCCATTTTTGTACTGAGGAAAGCACAAGAGGGCCGGATAGCGCTGTTCAGAAGATGGTGCGTAGGTCAATCGCTCCCTTGTTTGGACTTAATTCTCACAGAGATTTAATTCCCCATTATAGCAGCATTTAGTGACTTTTTTCTTGCACATTTTATGGTTTTTCTGGCTGTCTCTTTGGTCTGGATCACCTAACCTGTGGTATTGCCTAGGAGTCTACAATGGAACATAGTTTGCGTTCTCTCACTCCTGGTTTCCCATGCCCTTTCCAGAATTAGGAAATTAAAACAAAGCTGGGAGCTGGGGCTCAGGACAGGTTTTGTATAAAAGGGAGAGTTGAACTAAATGTGTTAGTGTGGATGAGTTTATTTTGAAGAATAAAACATACTTTTGCATTAAAACATTTTGTATTGCTTGTCACCCCAGAGTACTTTAAAGCCTGCTCTTGGTTTTCCAGGTACTACTGCCCTCCTCCCACCCAACCCCACCCCCCCAACACACTTGCACACATTAACAGCCTTTCAGGCAGCCCCATCCTATATTATCTTCAGTCCAGCATTTGGTCTGGGAGTTGCACGATGAGGAAGAGCATGAAGATCACTCACTGGCTTTTTAACTAAAGCCTTCTGCTTGAATATGACACAGCGTGCTTTCTTTCCTATCTCGTCATCCAGAACAGGTCTCCTGCCTCATAGTAATGAACTGGAAAGGCGGCACTCCATGTGTCCAAAAGAGCAGAGCCCAGGAATAACGCAGAGATCAGGAAAAATGCCTCCTTCGGTCTAATATTTGTGCTGTATTTATCTTTGTGGCATCGCTGTAGCTATTCCAGACAACCAAAAATGAACTTTTTTAATGGGAATAGTTGTGAATGGAGTCATGTGTGGCCTTAAGGGGTTTTCATCCTTCTAAGCTAGGATACTCTGAGCATCGAGGTTTGTCCTGGTTCCCCTGAGCATTGACCCTGGCGATGGCTCTCTGGACGGATGCATCTTCAGTTATCCCTTTGCTAATCACTGTGTTTGAGCAGTCTACACAGTTAAAATAAACATTTTTTACTTGTGAAGCTTTAAAATGTCTGGACTAACCATCACATGATCTGTTAACTGTTTTTCTACCTCCCTTCTGTTCACCAACTTGTGAAGTCTGGATAATTACTTAGATTCGTGTCAGTGAATAGCCAAGCTCACTTGAGTTAGGGAAAAAAATCATAGTTTTTCGATAACAAGTGTTACTGTTCCATAGTGAATATATTAGCCTCTCTTACTCTCCCACCTCCACCCCCCCCAAAACCAAACCAGACCATAACAAGGAAACTCTCACAGAACGACCCAGTAAGCTCTCAGACGTCACACATGTTTAAGCCCTGTATGATTTGCTGTGGCCCTCAGTGTCTCCTGTGGGGCTGGCAGAGTGTGTCCTTGGCACATGGAATTGAATTCTCACTCCGCCTCAGAGTGTAGGATTTCCTGTTGCTGCTCTCACAAACCACCACAAACGTAGTGGGATAGAACAACAGAACTGTACTGTGTTGCAGTTCCGCAGGTCCCATGCCCAGGCTTACCTCAGCGAGCTACCTTTACGTCACCTGCAAGGCTCCTGCAGGCTGTAGGTCACCATCTGTTTTGTGTCTACTTAGGTTCCTGGCAGAAGTCAGCTTTTGATGCTGTTAGAACTGTGGTCCCTTTTTCTTTATTGCCTGTTGGTTAAAGGCCATTCCCACCTTCTAGAGATGGAATCTCTCCCTTCACCATGATAGGAGCCTCCCTCACACTTGGAATTCCTCCTGTTCTCTTGTGCCTCTTTCAGGTCATCTACGGTAATCTGTATTATAATGTGTAATTTTACGCTCGCAAAAGTGCATAATGCAAACAAGTGTAACTAACACCTAGTAGAAGGATCATAGCACCAGCATTCTGCCCGTCAGTCCATTGTGAAAGACAGGGCTTTTAGTGGAAGAATGGTTTAGTAGTCTTCATTTTATTATCGAAATGGAGTGGGTTATTTTCTGGGTTTTTTTGGGGGGGGGCAGTGAGGCAGGTGTGTGATACGTGAAAAGTTATTCCCAAAAGTATATTCAGTCCACAGGGGCCTTCTCACTCATCACCAAATATGCTTCTAGGGACTTACCCTTTCATGTTCTTGGCTATAGGAAAAGAAAAAAGCAACAGGAGAAAAGCCCAATTAAGGAAATTAATCCAAGATACAGATCTCACCACATTGCATGCTCTGGTATATGTAGTTGAGGTCCCTGTTTGCTGCTTATGAAAATGTACTCAGTTGTACATATCCAGGGTGCTCTGAGACCTGCCGCAGTGAGAGCGCAGAGGACTAGGGTGCCCTGACCTTTGCATGGGGATGCACATGCCTTCACAATGGCCTGAGAAGGGGAAAGATGGAGAGGTTTTTCCACATGCACATGTGTGAATTTCATTGGCACACGTGGTTTCTTCTCTATCCTAAAATGAAATAGATTTTTAAATCTAACTCGACCGCACCAATATTGGTGTCTGTGCCAGACAAATACGTGGACACCCTTCCCCCCAGGGAGAAATCGTGTTGCTGTTGTGTCATAGGACAGTCTGAACTCCTATTTATCTTTCGAAAGGAGACGGGCAGCCCTCTGGTTCTGTGATGTTACGGGCAGGGTAAATGCACGCCTACCGTTCAGGCTAGATACCAGAATTTCACACCGGAGTCTCCTGAGTTTTACCATTCGTGTTCCCCACACTATTTCCAAGTGCGATGCAGCCTCAAATTTCAGCTCAGAAAATTAGTGTCTCTGAAGAAGGCATTAGCACAGGTTTCCTGACTGGTGCCAGGGGCCACCTGCGGTCACGCACTTGTTGTCCCCACACCTTTCCTGGCTCCTCTCCATGAGTCCATCCTTGCTGTGCACCTCACGTTGTTCAGGGCGGTGTGGGGTGTAGAGACAGCATATGTTCAGCCAGGTCTCGAGGCCACCGCCGCTGGTTTATTTTTAACTTCCAGTCCTTTTTCGACTTCAGTAATTGCTCCGGGAAGAAGCCATTCTCTGTTTTAAGCTGTGCACATTTAACCTCTCAGCCACCACAGCAAGTGTTTATTTAAAACAACCACAGTACCGTATCATAGTACAGTTTACACGTGCAGCCCTCTGCCTCTCTAGCCTTTCCTGCCCGCTTCCTCTGCTTTTGTGGTTTGGGGAGGTATAAACATTTTCAGTCCCGGTTCACAGTCGTCAGTTTAATGAAGTAACTGTCTGCTAAATGGACTTGAATTCCAAGCTGCCAGGGTGAGCCTTCTATCTTTGGCAACTTGCCGGACCTGGCAGGCCTCTTTACTGACTGAGGTACAACATCTTAGACAGCTCCTTGGAACAAGCCCTGTGTGACTCTCTTGTGGCCCCACGGCATTAAGGAGCCGCTCCGTTTAGTCCTGTCTCTCAGACCTACAACCACAGGCCGCACCTGAACATTTGTTAAGCCAATCAGGTAACACGCATACGGACTCTGGATGCTGGACACACAGTGCAGGGTCCAGGACAGTAAAATCCACTGAGCCTTCCGTGGTGTCAAAAGTGTCATCAAGAGTGCCTCGCAGATGACAGATTTGTATTTTCTGAATGTCTTTTACAGAAGAAACGCTGACCTGGACAGCCCATGTTGACACCAGATTATACTCCTAATAATAAAGTAAATTTGATCACTTTCCTCCATTTGGTCTGCTAGCAGCAATTCTGGCTGACTCCTAAGTACAAAGAAAAAATGGAGATCCATGCTTTGTCTCTCGTTTGTGTATTTGATTCAAACTATGGTTAAGTTGTCTTTTTGGTTTTCTGAGCAAGGGCCATTCAAGGTATTCTCTTCTGCAGTCTATTCTGACTCTGAGAAAAAAAAGAAGCAACATTTCTGGGCCCAATTGGCTTCTTTCTTTTGGAACGTTCTCATCTGGCTGACCTAAAGAACAGTTCTAAAAAACACCATATAAGTTTTTATCCTATAATTTTCCAAATGGATTTTTAAAAGTTTTTTATTTTTTTTTAAAGAAGCGCTGTTGAGTGAAAGCGTAACTCACGTCTCAGAGATAGCTCGTTTTATGCACCATCCCTTCTCGTAGCTAAGGGAGTGAATACAGGTAGGCCTAGGCGACCAGGCCACATACCTCAGTGGGTAAGTGTGCTTGCAGCCAAGCCTGGTAGTCCCAAGACTCAACATGGCGGAAGGAGCGAATGAGTTCCTTCAAGCTGTCCTCTGACTTCCACATGTGCACTGTGATCTGTGCGTGTGCACACACACACAGCAGATAAATAAGAGAGTATAGCTGGAGGCAAAGCATGAAACACATTCCCAGCTGTTGACCAGTTCTCTGCTGCCTCCTTAATTAAAAGCGCAAAGATAGACTCCAGCATCCGACCGTATAATGGAGGTCTTTCCTTACGCCAGGTTTTCTCTTTGCCCAGGTCTGCAGAGATTAAAGTGCTAAATTTTTGGCTAAGCCATTGAAAATGTTCTTTGTTATAGCTCATTGTAAAGTAATGTTCCCCACCTTAGTTACAGCTTCCGGGACAGCACCTTGACAGCAGGAAGTCGTTGGCTTCCTTGAGTTTGTTGTGGACCTTCTAAGAAACTAGTCACTTTGTTCGGAGTAGTTTTAAGGCGTATTTACTTTTTATGAAGTAGGTACCACGGACAACACGTCTCATAGAGCTAGGTCAGCTCCTGTCAGGAAAGTGTTTCATCTTTACAGTTGAAAGATTGTCACGGTACAGTGTTAGTGTGGATTAAAGAAAGGTCAGATAGCATTTGCAGTTGTTGGCGGTTTTCTTCTGAAGCCAAGCCTTCTCATTTAAAAACAAAAATCGTCCGTCCCTAGCCCACTGTTACTCGTGTCAGGAGGTCAAAATGGCATAAGTATCTACTCTTGCGGAATGCATTCTCATCTTACCCATAACCATAAATTCTTGAAAGATGAGTAGAGTTGGGCAGCATGCTGCCTTGGGCGCCCCCATATGTCACAGTGTGCACGATGGCTTTAATAGCTGGTCTTCTCACTCCACGATTCTCTTTCTTTGTACAGATGTTTAAAAAGCCACAACAATCTTCAGGCAACAGTCATCACAAAAACAAAAAAAAAAAAAAAAAAAAAAAAAAAAAAAAAAAAAAAAAAAAACCCAGCTGCTATGGAGTTTAAAGAAAGATTTTAGGAAATAATTATGTCTCCATTAAGTTGAAATGTTGAAAACAGAGCAGTGCATGTAAATGCACTGAAAATGCTCCTAAGCCCTTAAAAGCGTAGTTCTGCCTTTTTGAAAGAGAGGAGTAAGGATGTTTGTGATGTGATGGGGTGGAACATCCAGGCTCAGCTCAGCCAGCAGTCCGGGTGGGGCCGGAGCAGAGGGGCACATTAGGAAACACGTTGGAGAGGCGCTCCGGAAGCTCCCTCTCAGGCCTCTGGTCATCAGGAATTACATGTGTCTGTTTGCCGGCAGTGCAGAATGCAGACCTCTATGCTGACTGTTGGAAATGTGCTGTGAAGGAGGTGGGTAGCGCGCTTGGGTTTGCGCCGTAATATATTCTTGGGAAGCCTTTGCGATAAAACATGCAGAAACAGTTGGAAGATGCCCATTGCTATGATGGAGAATAGGCATTTACACTTACAACTGCAGCGCTGGATCGCGTCACACTGACCCCCCTCCCTCCCAGCAGCAGTGCTACAGAGGGTGCTCCTCTCAGCTAAATCGTTGTCATTTAAAGTGTAGTTTGGAGTTTCTCATCGTTCTTTCTCTGTGTGCCCTTCACTTGTGGGGGTGCTGTCGGTTGGTGAGCGGGCTGGTGTTGTGGTTAAGGTGTTATGCTGGGCTGAGGCTAATCTCTGTAAAGTGTTAGCATTTGTTCGTCCTCTTCCTGGTCATCAATCTTTCACACTCATATCAAACCCCTAACGTATCAGCAGGCTTCCCAGAGCTCCTGGTTAAAATTACCTTTGCTTTCTGTAAACTCTGAACCTTCAAGCTCGGTGTTTCCAGCCGCCCCCTGTGGTTTCCAAGGAAGCCTCTTTAGGCATCCCTCCCTGCCTGTCTCTCACGTTATGTCCTGTAACCAGAAGCCTGTGAGGAGCTCTCTCATTATTGCAACTACACCCACCAGCCTTCCTCCGCAGAGGAAGTGTGTACATCTAGCCAGTAATTGGGGTTGCTTATGCAAACTATGAGAAGGTGGTCTGAGCTGCAGACGCTACAGGCTTGTGTTGATTTCCACAATAATGACACTTTGAAGCTATGCCCCCCCACACCAACCCCCGCACACACACCCTGAACAACTCCTTCCTCTGACACTACTGAAATATGCAAACTTGCCTTCAAGGTATAAGCCACAATTAACTGATTTCTTAAGGTTTCCCCCCTTATGTTTATCTCAGAGGAGTTTGGATTTCCTTTAGGTTTGATTTTCTTGCCTCATCAGATTCGTTTGCTCACTTCTGTACGTGCTTGGCTCTTAGAGCCACTCTGGTAGGGACCATCCGTTCACCGAAAATGGATTCCATTCTGGGTAAAACTGTGATGCTCCCACGCTCAGCACAGTTGAGGTGCCACACACAGATCTCTCTCAGGACATAGCTCAATTCTGTTGCTGACTTCTTCTTCCAAGGGTGGTGCTTTGTTAATTGGTTGACTCTTAATACTGTTTCTGACTGAAGTCCCTTTTACAGTACCGTGAGTTATCTCTTTAAGATTTATAGCAGACACTTAGTTTTGTTTTGTTTTAAATAACAGAAAACCTAGAAAATATCCTTTCTCCACAGCCAGTGGTGTACTGTTATTTCAGGGTTAGCTTTGGGAAATCAGATTCATGAATACCAGTGCAGACCTTGTTTTGCTGTTTACCAAGGAGCTGTAGGCTAATGATGGTGACGTAATCGTGAGATATTTGAAAGTAAAGGTGTTCACTTAGAAAGTCACTTGTTTTCACTCTATGAAAATATAGCCATAAAAGAGGGAAAAAATGTACTTTGAAACAAAACCAAAAAGTATCCAAATGATCTTAAAAACTGTAAGAGCAGGAATTCGGGTCCTTTAGCGTCAGTGCTAAGGCCCCTTTCTCAGGCTAGCACAATGTCTGACTCATGACAGTCCCTCTGTCCCCTCCACAGTGACCAAGCACAGCACCGGCAGTTTGATCCTGTGTGTCAGGAGCCAGGGCTGTGTCCTCAGGGCTGCTTTTATAGAAGCTGGTTGAGCATGCAGCGTTTATATACTCCTCATAGATCTTATCTAATATTTAACTTAAAATATTATTATGTTCAGTTATTTGCAATAGAGAAGTCATATTGGAAAGAGGAAAACCCTATGCGAATCCTTTGCATAGCTTTCTCTGGAAAAACAAAACAAAACAAAACAAAAACCCTAGTTATCCTCCTTGCATCCCTCTTGGAGTGATCCAGGGAGACAATGATGGGTTTAAGCCATCACAGTTTTATTATAGCATAGATATTAATGTACTCTTGAATAATAAGGGGAAATAAACCGAGAATTCTCAGGAAAAACCTGGTGAGCCTAACAACATCTTGCTAACTTTTCTTTTTTCAACTTAAAATTTTATATTTAATTTTTCAATATTCCTTGTTTGCCTTTAAAAAAAAGTTACCTATTCCATTATTTTTCCCTTCCAATTCTTCCCTACAACCCCTCCCACACACCGCACCCCTGCCCCCACCCTGCTTTGGCCCCCTCAAATCATCCTTTAATTTCTTTCGGTCGCTACATCTTCATTGTATGGTGCTAGTTTTACTGGATTTGTCTTTTCAGTGGGCACTCCTTACTACATGTCTCCAGAGAGGATCCATGAGAACGGATACAACTTCAAGTCTGACATCTGGTCTCTCGGCTGTCTGCTGTATGAGGTAGGCACTGTTGATAAGTCCTATACACTGATACAGTGTCACATGTTACACAGGCGATATTAGAGCTCGTGCCGGATGATATTTTGTAGTCTGTTTTTGTGGAGATGAATTAATTCACCAGGTAATGACTTATTATAAGCCCCAACGTACTTATTTTGTCTAATGTATTTTGACATGTTTTTGACAAGAACTTTATTTTTTAATTCTTGTTTTAATAAAATGCTGTTTTGCTTATCATGTGTGTGTGTGCATACACACACACGAGAGAGAGAGAGAGAGAGAGAGAGAGAGAGAGAGAGAGAGAGAGAGAAAGATATGAGTGAATGCATCGTTTTAATGCACTGCAGGAGAATAATGTCATAGATTTAAGACACAAAAGTATTTAAGTCTCCTTATCAGTATGTTGTTTCCCATTTATACAAGTGAAATCCAGTTTTAAGGGTGGCTTCCAAATAGCTAAGCCTTGCAGGTTACCACTTAGGCTCAGATTCTGTTCTTAGCATAGGGGTTAGCGTCCCCTAGACGGGTTTTCTGTTGATAGTGAGCTGCAGTCCTGTCGCTGTAGAAAAGGGGGCCTTGCTAACACAGTTTTCACCATCCTCCAAAGCAGTGGCATTGACAGTCTCCCAAGTCAGTGACTCCTAGGAAAGAATTTTAATTATACATCAGGAAGATACAGAGTCGAAGATGCCAATTAAAATCAGTGAGCATCTAAGTAAGCTTTCCTGAGTTGAAACACAATGCATGGAGTCATTTCTGTTTCAGGACGGAATCTAAAGTCCGTGTCTGTTTTGTTCTCCTGACCCAGGGTCATCTGTCATGATCGTGCCACGTTTACTTGGCGTTAACTCCATGATGTGCTTTGTGAAATGCATATTGACCTTTTGGAGTTTTGCTGATTTCGGATTCCTTCATTTAGGGAAACTGACCTTTCCGGTTGGGGGCTTTCTCCGATGACCGAGGACTGCTCAAGGGGCTTCACAGTGCTGTTGCATGAACTCACCACAGCTCTGGGAGTCAGTGATGTAACAGAGCACATGTGGCTGTGTTCATGCGCCCATGAGGGGCCCATTCTGTTTGTGTATCCTAAGGTGTCCATGGGTGCCAGGAGGTTTGGGCTCACTCTGCATTTGGCTGATGATTTTGGGAAGGCAATATTGATAAGAATTGGCTTCAGAGTAATTTTCTAAATTAATCACTTGGTGTGTGTGTGTGTGTGTGTGTGTGTGTGTGTGTGTGTGTGTGTGTGTGTGTGTGTGTGTGTTTTAATTTCTTTTAACCTGCCTGGGTAGCATTAGAATAGTTTGGACCATAATCTGAAATCAAAGGAATATTTTCTCTTTAAACAGCCTAAAAGTAGGTAGGAAATAAGTTCCTAATAATGCAGTGAAATTTAGCAGTGGCAGGAGAAAGGCCGAGCTGAGGTAGTATTAACTAAGTTAGTGTTAGAGGAAGACGTTTATTGGATCTTTCAATGCTAACAATCTCATATCAAAATTGAAACTATTATCGACATTGTATAATTGCCTTTAAGAGGCAGGGTCCACTTGTATATATGATCACCAAAATAAGAGTTCTTTCTTTGACCATTCCCACGTTCTCAAGGAACACATGACTTGCTAATTTCAAGTGTTTACCACGTTCATGCTAGGGTCTATCTCTGAACCCTTCTCGAAGAGTTGAGAACTTTTACAGAACATTCAGTGTCTTCATATTCTGTATTTCTTCATTTATCTTTTAGTATAATTTCGCCTTTCAGAACTGTCTATAGCATCAGATAGATTTTTTTTTCCCTATCATAATCCACCAAGAAATCACCCTTAACAATGAAGGAGTAGGAAGCCCTTTTTCAGAACATACTTTAAACTCAGGAAATTAGACTTTCAAATATTCCTGAAACCTTTGAAGAAAGAAAAAAAAAAAAAACTAGGAGTGCGGTTTTAATTGATATGCAACAAAGTAGACTTTACTAATTAAAATCAAGATGCTATGCTTTGCTACACGGACCTTTACATGGAAACGTAGGTTTTACACATTTCCTTTATTGTTCAGTGCAGCAATCGCATCCTTACAGGGTTGTAGGTTGGTGGCTTACAGTTCAAAAAAAAAAGAGAGCTGCCACCAGGCCCGAAGACAGACAGTGGGCTTTCGTCCCTCCGACACCCCCAGAATACTAATGAGGAAAGTCAGACCCTGGAGGTCAGGGAGCGAGTCAATCATTCTAGCGATCGTCTCAGTGTGGAGGATCAAATTAGCCTGAAAAATTCAGCTGCTGGGAGGAGCGGGCGAGCAGCTGTCAGGGGCAGCGCCGAGATGCACTAATGAACCAGATGAATAGTGCAAAAGCTTGAAAATAAAAACAGGACAGTTGACATTTTTCATCTGTCAAAGCAGGAGATGCATGAAAATATACTATTCCTATTTAACTCCTTAGGGGACATCCAGATTTTTTTTTTAACACTCTGCAGTATTGAGACAAAAGTAATATAATGAACTCCCATCATATGATAGAAAATGGATGTACATTTACTTAAGGTCTTAGAAAGGTGGAGAGATGCTAGTTCGTATCGACAGTGCATTTTAAGGTGGCATTTTTTTTTAACACTTGATTTCATTGTATAGCGTCCTTACATTTTAAATGTAAACGTTGTTTATGATGGTGGTGGGTCCTCCCTTAGAAATTCTTGCCGATTGTTGTGTGTTTAGGGCATTCAAATTGTTATTTACTTTAGGTTGTCTTGCGGGACAACCATCCCCAAGGTTATTCCTTGCGAGTGTGTGAAGGTTTTGTATGAAATGTAGGTTGGGGGAAAATGGCTGTAAAGCTGCTTTCCGGGCGGATTTCTAGCCCTGCCCCCCTCCAGGCTGAGGCTCTGAAGGGGTTAAGCCCAGCCTACTGCACAGAAGACAGATGAGAGCCATTTTCAGCTTGTCCTGTCCCCACTGACGCTCACTGAGTAGCACAGCATGGACCAGCGTGTTTCACACACACTCTGCCTGTCTGGGGAATGTACACATTGTCCTTCCAAAATCAAACTTATTAGCACATGTAGAAAAGGGTGACTGACTTGGGGGCAGCTTGCCACTCCACGCTGTATTCCGGCTCAGAGATTTAGAAGGTTTTGAACAGGATGCGAACATTTTAAATTGAATTTTTTAGTTTGTAACCTTGCTTACCAAGTAGTTGCTTGTGCTTCTAAATGTCAAGTTGAAACCTTGTCTTAAAACACATTGAAATTCAGTAATGTCTTTTTTAAAGTGCTTTATCCTCTAAGTCATGTTTTTTTTTTTCCACGTTTAAATAAAAATCAACTTTGGATACCTTGAATTGTATCTAGGAGTTATGGATTTTTTTTAACACATTTAATGTTTCTGAGACATTATTAAAAGAACAGTTATGATTTAAACTATTTAAGAATCTATTACAGTGTTAAAAATGTCTTTTCTTTTACAAAGTAATCTTTTTTAAAGAATATACTATGTATAATGTATATGTCATGCCTTCTGTCCCCTCAGTCCTTGATATATTTAATTCAATTTGACATCAGCTTTATATTTGACCATTACCTAGTTGAGCCATACCACTTAATAGCTGTTTTGTGATGAAATATGGCTGTCTACCTACACACATTATCTTCCATTTCTTAATATTGTTATACATTGTATGAGTTGTGCTAGCTGTTTCTCTTAAGGAGTTTTAAACGTTTCAAAAAATAAAATTAGTATTTTCCACTTAATGCTTAATGCTCAGAAAAAAGTAATCATAAAAATCGAAATGCTCATACACTTTTATTCAGAGTGTTCATAATTATTTTCCACCTCAGTTTCCCGTACCCGATGCAGTCGCCTTCAGAGTTACTTTGTACATACATCAGTTTCACTGTGTTTTGCAGATGGCTGCGTTGCAGAGTCCTTTCTACGGAGACAAGATGAATCTGTACTCTCTGTGTAAGAAGATAGAGCAGTGTGACTACCCGCCTCTCCCATCAGATCACTATTCCGAGGAGGTAAGGACTCTTCGGCCCATACGTCGGTTCATTTTGTCAACATACTTTACTAAGAGATTTTACTTTACTTAGAAATACAGATGGATGGCCCAGGTAGCAGAAAGAGTGCCATGATTCCTTATATCTTCTGAGTCTTAGATTAACTCTGCAGCTCAAAGAGAGGAGCGGGACCCGACGCGACACGTGAGGAACCGTAGATAGTTCTTTCCTGGTGTGAAGTGAACCCATTGAAGGCAAGCATTCCACCCAGCACTCGTTCCCCCAGCCTCTTGTGACAGGCTGTGTCCTCCATCCCAACCTCACAGACAAGAAAACAATGAGAACTTACTTTGGTAGAACTTTGATCCTGGTGTTTTCCAAGTCTGAATCATGAACCTCTCAGCCACTTGTCTCTGAGCCTTTTTCTTCCTTGGTCCTTGGGCCATACCTGTCCTACCACCCATCACCGCTTCAGCCACATTCCTCTGGGTGAGTGTTTTATGGTTACCTGTGCTAGACCTGTTCATAAAGTACATTGGATGGGACTGGCAATTTTCAAAGGCTTTCAAGATCTGAATCCATGCTTGCCTTGCTCGTGCACTGGAATGAGTTGTTTTGGAACTTACCCAACATCCAGTTTTTTCATTAAACGGCATCCTCCATTTTATCCTAACATATCATGATTATTTGAGGGCGTGCAGAGTGGTAGTGTCGCGGGTCACCTAAGATGAGCTTACAGGCTCGTTTGGGACTTCTCGTCTGGGACCTACCTATGAAAGCACTAAAGCCTTGGACATCTCTGTCTCATAAGCAACAGATATTTCTGCCCCAGGAAAATGGAAAGGAGCAAAGGAAAAATGGAGAACAATTATAGTGTCCGCATATTAAGTGATCTTGTCATGCTTTCTATTGTGAAATGGATAGCATCTGGTTTTCGTATCGTACCAGGAAATCTGAGCTCATAGCAGCCTGGATAATGAACATCTCTAAAGATATTTTTTTTAACTCTATGTAAATCATGTGTGTTCCCAGAATATAATTAGTACATATTCATCTAATAGTTCGATACTGATAACGAGCGATGCCTACATTTTTTTTGCTTCTGTGGCATCGTATTTTAGATAATTAGAATATACTCTTAGGAAGCCATGGTGGTAATTTAAAGTATTATCTTTATTTTGATGCTAATGCTCTCATGTTAGCCATTTTTTAATTACTATTTTGGGTACGGAATACCAATACGGCCTTTCACAAAGCCAACTTCAGAACTCCTCGGCCTAGAAATACAGGAGAGTGCGAACAATAATGCAAAACGGATAGCAGGAATGTCAGGCGCCGCTCTTTGTTGTGTCATTCTCGCTGCCTTCTTTTCTCCGTGAAGCGCATGAATATTTCACGTATCTGCATCCTCATCCCCTATTCTTCTTGACTAATTTTCAGACTGTCTGAATTTGCATTTCACATGGTAGCTGATTAGGAGATGCCGGGTGCAGCAGCGAAGCCTCAGCAGGCGGTTACCATGGTGACCTTCAGCGGGATTTTAATGATGATACCACTAGTGGTTCGTTGAAGTCGGCCTGCCTGCAGGGCTACTTCACTGCAGCTAAGTGTGAAGTTGGATATGCGGCTTCTCAGCCAAGGGGCAAATATCAAAGTCTGGCCCAGATAGAAGGTCTTCAAGTTGGGAAAGGAAAATAGATTCCACTTTTTTTTTTTTTTACTTCACCGTGTATAGTTACCAGTTCCAAAAAAGAGCTATAAAGCAAAACGTGTTATATGGCGCGCCTTCCAAAGGAGACAGTGCAGTCTCTGGTAATGGTAAAGCCTTTGTCGGGCCCCCATGAAGTGGACGGCCGTGACGCCTTTGGTAAACATGGAAAATGATTCGTAAGAAGCAAACTTGAAAATCGTGCTGACGAGCATGCAGCCTGTATACCAGGCTTGCTTTAATCTGATCAGGAATGGAGAGTCCTACAAGACTTGGAAAGGCTGGCTGGCGCTGTTGATAAATGTTTCCCCTCCTTAATGAGGAACTAAATTTGTTTATGAAATAAGGATTCCAAATTTGTGGCAGCAACGGAATCCTAAGTGGATTTCGTGCCGCTGTAATGACATTAGTGACCTCTCCAGTGCTTCTTATGAAGGGTGTTTAATGGTTTAGAAATCCACGTTGGTATTAGGCTGGCAGAGAGTAGGGACCATGAGAAGGTAAGTGCAAACTTTAGCACCGAACTTGCTCGAAAGACTCAATGTATGTGTCTTTAATAGTTAAAGCAATAGGTTTCTGCGAGAGAAAAATGAAAACAGATAACTTGGAGTATGTTGAGAGCTTTCCGGATTTACTTAGGCACTGATAACACTTTTAGATTTCCTGCCCACAAAGGACTTAAAAGGAATACTTCATCATAGTACCAACACAAGGGACACTTCATCATAGTACCGAGTTCCTTGCCAGCCCACCTCAGCAATAGGAGTTGTAAAGAACAATAACAAGACTTTTAAATACAGTTTAAATTTAAAAGAACTCCAGTGCTTAAAAAACTAGAAATTTCCCCAATGTTGTGCCATACATAATAAACACAGTTTAACACTAAAATTCAAAGCAATATGCTTTGGAAATATTGGTACATCAGATCTTTCCTTCTGAAGTATGGCGTTTGTGTACATACAATGTAGGTTCTAGATTAAAATATTTCAGCAATGCATGGCGGCTCTTAGAAAATGTATATTGTGACCTTTGTTTATGATTTTGTTTTATGCAAATTTGGTATTCCTTAGTCTTTTTTATCCCTGTAACACCCTCATCCATATGTGAGTAAAGACTTACTGTACTTGAAAGCAGTTACCTTCCCTTAGATTGTTCTCGGTTTAAACTGTCTCCATTTGCCTGCTTGGTCTGACCTCTACTTAACAGTTAATGGTCATGGCTGCTTCTCCTTTCCCTTCATGGCTAGTGAGAGTTCTGCTATGAGGTCCGTGGTTCTTCATGTTTTACAGGATGCTGTTTCCTCTGTGCCCACTGGCCTTCCTCTCTACCATTCTCCTGACTCTTCTGCCCCTCGCCTTCCCTGGGCAGTCATAGCCCATGATGGCTGCTCCTCAGTATGGTATATACACCATCATTTCCACAATGTCAAGTGTCTGCAGCCGCTCTGCTCTTGGCTAGGCCTGATGGGTTTTAAAAGTTAAGTGATGGATTGATTGAAGGAATGAGAAAGTAATGGAGCTGGTATTAAAAAGAAGAAATTTGAAAACAAAATTAATGGCCTAATCAGTAATAATGGAATGACAGGAACTTCTCAAAAGAATTGTCTAGTGAGGCACAAGAATTCCCAGCGGCCTATCGGCCGATGTGGGTTTTCTTCTCATTCTTTTACATAAGCATCATCAACTCAGACATCCCGGGCATTTACTAGGAAATGACACGCACTTTGTCCCTGGACTTCATTTCTTGTAGAGACCCTGGAACAGTCATCGAAATCATGTGGCGGTTGTCTCTTTAGACCCTGGGAAAAAAATAACTTGAATAGATGGTAAAAAAAATCAAGGATTCACAGATAAAATGAAAATGGGTTCATCTTGGTCCCAGAAAACAGACTTAATAGCAGTGCTTTGAGTAGGAAAAAATTAGACACCTATAAGATGGTTATATTATTTAGTATTTATTCATTACTAAAGTGGACTGTGAGAACAGGAGATAGCGTTCATTGCATGGTGGATATCGCTTAGTCATTCCGTTTGGGTAACACTAGGTATTGACCCCAGGGCCTGGCGCCTGCTAGGCAAGCACTGTATTGAGATATGTGCCCAGCCCTTTTCTATTTTTAATTGAGATAAAGAATCTCACTAAGTTGTGTAGACTGAGTTTAAAATCACACTGCAACCCCAGTTGCGTTTGACCTGGTGATTCCCCTGACTTAAACCCTCAAGTAGCTGGGATTAGAGGCCTGTGCCACCAGGCCCAGCTCAGTCATGTCAAATTTACAATATAAATAAGATACAGAACATATTTCTCAGTTATTTTTCGGAAAATTTACTGGGCTTAATAAGTCTTTGTCATTGCTTTTTATAACTGAAGAAGCCAAATTATACTTTATGAAGCAGAATTGATCGATCACTCTTCAGATTATATATATAGTCTCTCATTTTATTTCAGACGTCACTTCATTTTATAGTTCTCAAACCTTTAACTCACAGACAGGAAAGTTTGTGGTGTTAAAAACAGTTCATTGGAACAGCATCTCATAAAATTATCCTTTGAAATGTGGACCCGGGGATTGTATCCACGCAGAATTGGTAGGAAATGAGCTGCGAGCTTTCACTCAGAGATGCAGCTCGCTTAGCTTTTACCCCATTCTGTTGTTTTCGTTGTCTTTTTAAGACAGAATGCCTTCCCTTCTTCCTTCTCTTCCCTTCATTTTCTGGCAAACTAGAGAAGTGTCTGCAGAACAGGACCGAGTCTGCTTGTTGTCCTTTTCCTTTCTGGCCTTTCCTGGTTTGGCCCAGCACTGCAGTCTAGTGCTTCACTCACATGTTAAAACTGGCAGTAACTACCGCTTTTCATTCTTCTTGGGACATCAGCACATTAAAAATAAACAGAACTGGCCAAAGATAGGTTTTATTATTGTGACTTGTGTGTGTGTACACACATATACATGCAAATAAAAATCAAGACCTCAGATTGTTCTAAACTGTAGTACAAGGTTTAGAAAGTTTCCCTGTGATACAATCAACTGTGGTAATATTTAATTAAACGAAACTGATTTTTTGTGGATTGTATAGGTTATTGGAGAATCTGATAGGATTATTTGGCTTTGATAAAATTGGTACTGCATTTTCAACTTTTGGAATCTGCTCTTTTATCAATACGACAACTTTTTTTTTATTAAAGAAACTAAGTTGGAGACTCTGTTCCAATTTGTATAGATCAAGTAGACTTGATGTGTTGAAAGCAGTAGACGGGTAGATCTGCCTTGGATGAGGAAGGCGCTCTGCCTGCTTGTGCCACAGGGAGCTGGCAGCCCCAGAAACTACTCAGATGCCACAGGCAGGTCTGGGCTTCTGTGGACTTCTCAGTCCTCCTCACCTCTGACATTCCTTGAACTTACCATGTCCTCGAGTGTTCATGTCCCCAGGATGCTCATCTGGCCCGTGGCCACTCAGGGACCACATGACATGAAAAGAAAGGACTGGGGGAATACTTTATGGAGAGTAGCAATTATTTGAGTGTGTGAGCATGCGCCCCAAGTAATCAGGTCTCCTGCTTCCTCATGCGCTGCTTTGTTTGCAAAGGGAAAGAAAATAAAAGTCTTAGAGATGACAGGTTTTAAGTTAACATTTACGAGTAATTCTCAAGTTTTAAACATCAAGATATACCTAAGGAAGATGTTTAAGGAAGGCGCTTTAAACTTTCAGTAACTACAATAACCTTGGTTTTGAGCTCATAAAGTCATGCCTCATGTAAATAGGAAAACAAGCTTGAAAATGTCAGATAGAGGCTCGTTCTCAAGTTTTGGAATTAGTGGAAGTTTATAAGTAATAGAAAATATTTGAATTTAATAAGTCAGATATTTATTTACCAAATTCTAGTTTCTCAAGTTCTAATAGAATTTTTATGAATTACTTACGGTTATTATTAAAAATTAGTCAGATTGATTTAAATTGGTGCAGGCAACTCCTTCCCAACCTTATAATAACACCAAAATGAATGCCATTAATAACCTTTGTTACACAGGCAGTTTTAGAGGTGCATTTAATCTTTAGAATTAATGTATAGTCCAAATGAAATAAAAATATTTACTATAGCGTGTGTACATATTGAATGTGAATATTACTGTTATGCTATTATTTGAATTCTCATCCGGTCTTATCTCAGAAACTGTGAACATTTGATGTTTCTTCTTAAAACTGTTTTAGTAAATTTCCTAGTCTCAGCACTGTGCTATTTGGTCACTTTCCAAACAGTTGCTGTGCAAGATTAAGCTGTGTGTGTGTGTGTTCCCTTATTCACCTGTGTTACAGAAGTGACACTGAGGAATTATTCCTTGAAGACATGACTCCAAAACGCTGCCCTGTGTTTCATATATCCTGTGGGATCCTATAAAACCATGTAACTTTCTGTAAGACTTTCAGTTTATAAAGATGCCGAATGATCTCCGATTGTGAAATGCAGACATTACATCACGTCAGTGTACAATGGCATTTTTTTTTTCTTTACCCCAAGGTCAATCATTAGTGACACTTTAGGCATATCCAGCATGGACACCAATCATTTTGTATAAATATCTAAAGCTCCAGATATACTGGCTTGAATGTATTAGGTCCACATTGGGGTGCTAAAGTGTGTCCTTGGATAGATGGAAATTGGACATATCTGGAAGGCTGATACAGCATAATTGGTCTCAGAGGGATTAGGATGGGGGTGATAAAGAACAGTACCAATAGAATTAGTCTTTATTGTCCTATTGAGAATCGTGGTGGTGACCTCAAGCGATAACGCACAAAGAGCTGACTGTTATTACCCCTACGTGGCTAAACTTGAACTGTAATTGGGTTAGCACCCTGAGAACAATGACTCTTGACACTCTCTTTAATATTCCTGGTTTTTGGCTGCATACTTTGATATCTCTTTGGAAAGACATAGATCAAAATATATTAATGGTTTATCCACTGAATTCAAAAGCATTAAATTTATAACTTTACAGATATTATATAGAATCATTTTATTAGTTTCTAGTCATTTAAATGTTTCTGTGTTCCTTTTTAAAGACCTCTGAAGCACATACATGGTAGCAGTTTTCTCTAGCTTTGTAAAGGCTCTTATGTGGATAGACCTTTTTGGAATACTCTATTAAAAACAATAACATATGATCTTAAAAAGGTACAAGGTGAAAAGTAAGCTTTGTGCGATTAAAAAAGGATCTTTTGGCTTCCATTCTCTGTTCTTGTTTTTGTCAAGGTTATAAATTAGATGCTGGTCTTTAAAGTAATAACTGGATAGATCTTGGTTCAACACACACATTTAAACAAACATTTAAGCCTAGTGGTCTTAGAAAGTAAAACTTAAACAAAAAAAAAAAAAAAAAGGGATGGAGATAGCAATCTTGACTTCATTTTCTTGTCATTTTCTTTTAGTGTGGTTAAAAATATAGTAGTTACTGTCATTGCAAAGCATTGGATGGTTGTTGAAGAATTTCAGAATAGCTTGCTTTCTTCCAGAGAGTTAGAGAAACATTTTGGAAAGATAATACTAAGGGACCAGGCCTTTAATCCCCAGCACTCAGGTGGCAGAAATAGGAAAATTGCTTCAAGCTAGTGGATAGCTCAACCTGTGTAGCTTTTCTTAGAAGCACGCGTGCGCGCACACACACACCACTGAGTAAGGTCTTGCATATAATGATCTCATCTGATCTTTAATGTTTGACTTTAATGTCTGACTTTGAGAGAACACTTAGTGTCACTTTTTATTTTTATGAGGATATTATATAAGGACTTCCATACTGCTTTCTCTGGAGCTTATTTAAAAAACAAACAAACCAAAAAAAACAACAAAAAAACCTAGGATTTCAGTCCAGTCTTCCCAGTGTGAGGATCAGAGGTCTTGATTATAATCTAATGACAAGATTGCTCTAAGTTGAATCCAAGTTCCTTTTGTTTGGAGAAGGTCCTGCTAGTTTCATGGTTGGGTCATTTTTAAGAGAACACTGCAGTTACAGTTAAAACTGTCAATGCTGGGTCATAATATTTGTATGAACACATTTGTGTCAACAGTTAAGAGTGTCTTGAGTATAAAGCTGCTCCGATTTGATCCAAACTGTCCTATGAATTGTGACTCCAGAGCCATTACTGTTAGAGCCTGATTGTGTGGCCTGTTTTATATATATATATATATATATATATATATATATATATATATATATATATATATATGATACAAGCTAGAGTTATTTGAAAGGAGTTAACCTCAACTAGAAAATGCCCCCCATAAGACCTGACTGTAAGACATTTTCGTGTGTGTATGTGTATACTTTAATTGTATAAATGATTTTTCATTCACTTTACATTCTAGTCACCCTCCTCCCACAATTCTTACCCCCACCTTCCCCTCTTCTATGGGAGGCTGGACTGCCCCACCCCCTACCTCCTGTATCTCCCCACCCTGGCATATCAAGTCTCTGTCGGGCTAAGTATATCCTCTTCCACTGAGGTCTGACAAGGCCACGTAGCTAGGAGAACAGATCCCACAGACAGACAGGCAACGGCTTTTGGGACAGCCCCTGTTCCAGTTGTCTGGGACCCTCATAAAGGCCAAGCTACACATCTGCTATGTGTGCTTGGGGGAGGGGGGTTAGGTCCAGCCTGTGTGTGCTCTTTGGTTGGTGGTTCTGTCTTTGAGAGCCCCAAGGGTCTATGTTGTTGACTCCGTTGACTTCCTGTGAAGTTCCTATCCACTTCCAGGCCACAATCCTTCAGCAAACTGTTCCATAAGAGTGAAGGCCCAGCCCACTGTGGGTTGTATCACCACTAGGCTGGTAGTTGTGTGTTTTATAAAAGAAAGCAGGGTGAGCGAGCCAATAAGCAGCACTCCTCATAGCCTTTGCCTCTAGGTTTCTGCCTAATTTGAATTCGTGTCCTGGCTTCCTTTAATGGACGCTGTGGAAGTATCAGTCAAATAAACGCTTTCCTCCCAACTTGTTTTTGGTCATAGGATTTCTGTGGCTATGAAGCACCAACTTGTAATGACTGTCAGTGCTAGCAATCTCTTGAAAAACAAATGACCTACAGTCCGCCCTGCACCGTGTCAATGGCTCTCACCCTTTCTCAGAGGTGGCCATGCAGAGACCCATAGACCAAGTTAGAATTTTTAGGACAGTAACACAAAGTTCTTAGAAAGCCTGTGCCTAAAGTGAAACCCTTTCAGTTCAAATCTGCTCCTAAGGCCTTTAGGATCTTGGACCCTGCTGCTTTATAAAACTGGGCTGCTTTGGTAGTATTCCTGGAGAGTTGTTAGGGAGACTAAGTCATGTTAAATCATGCAAACACTTTATAAAAAATTTCACTCATAAGTACACTGAGGTCTGCCTATTCCATATCTTATAGAGCTGACAGTGATAAATCTGTCAGTAATACCACTGGCAAAGAAAACTTGATGGCAATAGGGTTTTGTTTGGTTTTGTTTTGTTGTTTAAGTGGTGGGGATTGGGCATATAAAAGAGACTGCACAGCAAGCACTGTTAACTCAGCATCGCCTTTCTCTACCACAGCCTCTGGAATCCTCCAGGCTCCCCCTGTATGCCTCTCAGCTGCCCACTGCTGCCCCTACCTCTGTTTCTCGTTGGTGCTAGCCCTTGCCCCTTTTGGGCACCCCTGTAATCTCTGTTGTCTTCAGCTGTGTTCTATTCCTCCTGTGCTTGTGGTTGATTCCTCTTCAGTGAATCAGGGCTGGCCATTGGTTGTTCATTGGCTACAAAGAGCACCCTGTTCTGAAGTTCTCTGAGAGACAGGGAAGCTTCGGAACTGGCTTGTACGATGTGGCAGTGTTACAAAGTAAACTGTTACTCTACCCATTGATAATCTTGGTTGACTATGAATATCTGCAATAAGTGCTATGCTAATCTGCATGCCGGAACGTTCTCAAAATGTCTAAAGTATTGCTAATGATAACAGGTACAGGACAAGAAGATGTGGATATAAACATGCTATATGTTATTACAAAGAGACACATAATTGCCAAAGGTTACTGGAATTGAGAATAAAACAACATTTTAATTGTTGAGTCTGGAAAAGAAGGTATCTTAACCTTTGAGGATCTCCCCCCTCCCTGCCCAGCCCCTCCCCCTTATATAGATCTCAACTCTTTTCTAAAGTGGGAACATTTAAATACTACTTTGCATACTTAAGTATTAGAGTAATAGTCATACTTTACCATGCTGACAGAATACGAAAGTACCAAATGTTATATATTTTTTCACTTGTGATAAATGTATCTGATCCACATGTACTCTCATCACTTTGTATGGAAAACTTGTTTGCCAAAGCTAACATGTCAGATTCTAGATCAGGTAGAGGCTGAGTATCTAGAGTTAGCTAGAAGGCTAACTCTATTCAAGATTACGCTGCTCACAATTAAGGAGGCCAATTTCAACTTGTTCTGTTTCGTTTTCAGCTCCGACAGTTAGTTAATATATGCATCAACCCAGATCCGGAGAAGCGGCCAGACATCGCCTACGTTTATGATGTGGCAAAGAGGATGCACGCCTGTACCGCCAGCAGCTAAACTGTACGAGACCCTGAAGACGGCGACTTAAATAACTTAAAAGTGTTTTTGTGCAAATCATACCTCCCCGCTTTTGTCTGGGTGTTAAGATTACTATTTCAGAGCTAATGCGCTTTGAATCCTTAACCAGTTTTCATATGAGCTTCATTTTCTACCAGGCTCAGTTACCTTCCCAACCCCCAACTCTGGGATGCTCAGATTGCATCAAGGACGCAAGCACAACAAGAGGTTTTAAGGGCGTAAGGTTTGAGAATTGTTTAGCGTTTGTGCTGAGAGATTGTGTTTCTAGATAGTGAGTGCCTGGTGGAGGAGGATACAGAGGCACTGTCTGAGGGAGGAGGCGGAACCCGAGGAAAGACCTGAGCATGTGACACGTTTGTTTTTAAGTCACTTAACGGACATCGTAGTGGACATAATTGTGAAGTTCTTTGATTTTGCTTTTTTTTTTTTTAAGTTTGAAGTACATGTTTTATTTCGTTCTTAGCATTATAGTTTTCGAATATAATTCTTATACTAAATGCAGACATGAACTTTTGAGAAAGATTGAAAATTTTTAGTTTATACATCCAAAATGCAACTATTAAATGTGAAAACATAGAGGACGAAATGTGAGTTGGACACTGAAAGTCTCGTGTTTTAATGCCTTTGAAAGCCTTTTTGTGTTTAAATGGTGTGAATGAAGCCATTTTGAAAGTGGTTAAGGACTTGTTTGCCTGGCGTGATAGTCATTTTTAAAGTTGCACATTGCTCAAGGCTTTGTGTTCTTATTGTACATTTGAAGAATATTCTGGAATAATCTTGTAGTAACTATAGTTCAATTTCTTTACAAATCTAAATACACTTAACTCATAGCTATACACTGTAATGTAAGCGTATATTTTTATTCATATATTGAATGAAGTTTTGATCAGTTCCCCTCCAGAATTTTTTTTTATTCAAGTTACTTTCTTATTTATATTGTGTGTGCATTTTATCCACTAAATGTTTTAGATTCTCTGACAACGAACTCCCTTTGTAAAAGAGATTTGGTATGCCAACACTTTTCTTAGATTGAAACCTTTTTTTAAAAAACTTTTGGGCCATTCTGTGTGCATCTGTTTTATCTTATTAGGAGGAGAAGATGTGTGTTAAAATGTGCCTGTGGATGTCGATGTTGTTTGACAGGGTTATAATTTTAGAGTATGTGTAAGGCCGTGGAGACTGGCCCTTAATAGACAGAACCGTTAGGAGAGCAGCGTTTCTGTGGAGACACTTTGGAGTAAAGAACTATATTTGTGCATGAAGACGGCAGACATGGGTGATGCTCACTTTAGTTAAGAAAAAAAATGTAAAAAGGAGAGCTATTTAGGAAACCCTGAGGTGGAATTTGTTTTCCCTGAATGTCTTCATCTTAATACCAACCAGTGTCTTGAAAGAACTGTGGAGCCAAAGAACAGAGCGGCCGTGGCGGTTGCAGAACACTGTGTCCCATGACTGAACATTGGGAAGGCTTCTCCTGCTGGTGGGGCAGCTTGTACTGTGGCCAAAAGGGCTCTTGGGTTTGTTTTCTCACAGAGTATTCTTTCTATCGTTATTTTCAAGCAATCTGTACGTTTTCAAAATAGTGGCTCGTCTTTTAATTGGCTGTGCTTGCTGTCTTAGACAAGGGACATCTGGTTGGTTTTTCGTCCTGAAGGCTGAACTGGGTGTCCCAGATCTTAGTGGCTCAGAGCATTTATCCAGAGGCGTGAAGAAAGCTGCTTCTGGTGACCATTTATTTGTATTGTGCTGTGTCCACTCTAATGTCACAGGGCTGACCGAGATACAATATCCCCTGCCTGCAGGAGTCATTTTCTTTCCATCTTTAAAAACACAAAGGTTCTGCCCAGCATTGGTGGTGCACACCTTTAATCTTAGCACTCGGAGGGCAGAGGCAGGTGGATCTCTTTGAGTTCCAGGACAGCCTGGGCTACACAGAGAAAAGCCCTATCTCAAAAAACCAAAACCGAATCAATGAAAATACAAGGCTTATCCCTTGTAGTGATTTTGCTTTGTGAATCTGTCTTCTAAAAAGTGGGGGAGGGGGACTGGGGTGAGCTGGAGAGCTTAATGGCTAGGGATGGTCACTGTCCTTTAAATACTTTCCAAGTCCAAGTGTTCATATCCACCCCACCTCCAAAGAATCTACTGTGTAACAATAAATTCAGTGTGATATTTGCAAATGGTTATGGAGTTGATTAGAATTTCTAATCTTATCACCTATAAAATATTCTCTTTCTATTTCTGTTTATGAGTAAATTTGATATGAAGTTGAATGTTGGAACTGAACTGATTTGAGTAACAGGTCAAATTAAAGGTACGGCTGATTTGAAACCTTGCTTGAACATTGGTACTAGTTACCCAGGGGAAAATGGGCAGTAACTGCGGTTGGCACGCTGAGGTATGGGGTGGTGAATGTAGGGTAGCCTCATCTGCAGTGCTCAAAAAGGTCTAATGATTGTAAAGCTAGCAAGATGCCGCTGCCAAGTCAAGAGCGCCAAAGTGCGCTCCCGTTCCGAAGTGCGTCCATTACAAAACACCTGTCTTGTATCCGTAAACTCCAGGTGTTGCTCTTAACCTGTCCTGTATTTATTATAGCCAAGAAGCTGTTATTCACACAGATTATTCTTTTGAATCGAATGTATTGTTCATCACCCACAAGTGCACACTCTTTGCCTCTGATTCCCCACAGTACTGTAATATGAATTTCTTTTGTGAAATACGTTTTATTTTGTTATGCTTTAAATGTACATGCAAGAGAGAACTCTGTTATTAGCTTCAGAAACTGTACAGTATCGTAATATAAATATATAAAAATAAAAGATGAGTACTGTAAGTTTGAGTATCTGTCAGGTTCCCTGTCTCTCACCTCGCCAAATCGACCATTGCTGTGCTTGGCACCGAACCTGTGGAAACAGTTCTTACCCAGTTCCAGGAGAAATCTAACAGTGAGACAGTCAAAAATGACAGCCTCTCTGAAGGGTTGGGGGTTTTATGGTTTGGTTTTGAGTGTACTTTATATCATAAAACACAGCTTACTAGTCTCGCCAGTGTCCCCCTTTCTGTCCTTGAATAAAAGGGATCTGCTTTGAACCTTTAGAATTTAAAATTTAAGTGAACATTTTCCATTCCCTGTTGGTCTCTGCAGTGGGCTACCAGAATCTCAAGCGAATGGATATATTTACTGTTCTCCTAAGTGAGGATCACCGTCCCGTCTACCAACTGGAGCATAGATCTTAGGAGTGTAAATTTGATTTCACACGTTAGTTGTTAACTAGTTAATTTTACAGCCCATGACTTGTATTAAAGAAGCATTGGTTTCAGTAGGTGGGTATGGGTATGTGTTCATAATTGCTAATAGAAGTCATTCTTACCGCCTTGTAATATGCAGGGCTAGTTGTAAGTTTTATTTTAAAAGTATTCATTGGGAAGTCAGTACCAGGCGTATATGTTTCAGTCTTAATGGGCACAGCCGAGGCCGTACACCTTAGTGATGTTGATTTTTTTAAAGAAATTGAAGTAGGAAATCATTTCAGAAGTCCCTCAAACGATAAAAAAACAAAACAAAAAACAAAAAAAACCCTTCATGGTGTTCTTTAAACAGGTTAGACGGCCTTCTGAGAATGGGAAAGCTTGTACTGTACATTTAAAAAGTTAGGATTTTGTAGCTCGGGACTCAAATAAATTATTTTCCATGTCAGGGTTGTGAGGCATAGGAAGTCATTCTTGCCACAGTCACACTGTAGATAAATTCCTCATTTTTCTAGGCTTCACTTTCTGTGTGAAATCGGGATATAAATCCCTAACCAGATGGACTCACGTTGTGCAGGACCCTGTGTACTATAACATACCACCCGATTGATTGATAAGTGCGGCCGTTATTACATGGCAACATGCAGTACATGGCTGAGGAAGGAATTCACGTGTGTCTTCTTGGGCTTTAGCTCTGTCTCTTCTCTCTCCCTGTTCCTGCAGCCTCATTTTTCAAATGCCCTGAGGTGTTCTTTCCAGTAGAACTTCTATTCATCTATTTTTTTTTTTTCTACAAAAAAATTCCAAGTGCTCTCCCTCGGCTGACTTTTGGTGTTCTTTTTCAGGAAGTAGCCAGATGACAATGTTTTCACTGGTCTACTTTAACAGTGGCCAAACAGTTCCATTTGAGACTTACTCATTCTCCCTTCTTGATCCTAAATGCCAGTAAAACACGTCTTTGTTATTTTCTTTTTTGGGGGGTTCAACACATGCGCCCGTCATACTGGTGACTGTCGGATCCATCACTGATCATGGATGCTGTAAGTACAACCAACCTCCTCAGGCCAGCAGGTAAAGTCAGAGAGCTAAGGACTGGGAAGGAGCAATGAGAAGAACAATGACAAGCGAAACTACAAGGAAGAGTCTGAAGCTTTTACATTGGGCTGTGAAGACACTAAAGACCACTAAGCCCTGAACTTAATGTGCGAAACACTGGAAGATCTTTACAGCAGCCACTTGCATGGGTAAGCAGGATTAGGATGTAAAGTGGATAAACAATTAATGAGGAAAGAAAAACGGGTGGGGGAAACACACAAACAATGAGCATGAAAGAAATTAGTTAATAGCTAGGTAAGTTGAGAAGAAACAAGATCAAGAGAGGGTAGAGGTGGTGAAGAGTGAGAGACATTGGAAGGTTCCACCCACTCCCTAAGAGCTTCTTAAATATTCCTCTGTACTAGGGCCACTTCCAGTTATGAGGAGCATCATGATGGCGATCAAGTGAGACGGGAATGACATTTAAGTCAGTACCTAAATGTGAAATGAAGTCAGCCTGAGGAGTGAAATAGCTGGTAGGGGAAGGAATAGGAGAAGGAATGCCTGGGAAGACGTTGGGGTTACAGCGGTTTAATCTATCCGAGAGAGTCATAACACTGAGTACAATGAAGCAGGCAAGAGGCATTTGGAAAACCTTTCCTACTTAAAGTAACCAACTAGTACTAAAAGGAGATGTTTTAGAGTTTCTATTGCTATGAAGAGACTAGGCTGGCCTTCGCCTCCTCTCGTAGGGTTTCCATTGCTGTGAACAGACACCATGACCAAGGCAACTCTTACAAAGGGCAATATTGAACTGGGGCTGGTTTACAGGTTCAGAGGTTTAGTCTGTTGTCATTACGGCAGGAAGCCTGGCAACATGCAGGCTGAAATGGTGTTGGTGACAGAGCTTGAGAGTTCAACATCTTGATCCATAGGTGGCAAGGAGAGTCTGGCCTAGCCTGAACATATAAGAGATCTCAAAGCCTGCCTTTGCAGTGACACACTTCCTCCAACAAAGCCACACCTACTCTAGTGAGGCCACACCTCCTAATGCTGCCACTCATTCAATCAGGGTCAAGCATTCTCACAGCCAGTCTTTGGGGCCATACCTACTGGAACCATCACACCTCCATTGCTGTCCATTCTACACACGAATGGACCATTAAGAGTGCCCCCTATCGGACTGGGGATTTAGCTCAGTGGTAGAGCGCTTACCTAGCAAACACAAGGCCCTGGGTTCGGTCCCCAGCTCTGAAAAAAAAAAAAAAAAAAAACAAAGAGTGCCCCCTATCTTGTACAGCCCATGGAGACTGGGTTTCTTTCTCTTGGACATGCTCCTGGGAGCCACAGAAGGAATTAGAAAGCTGGATCACAATGTCTAGCTAAACTCAAAACTACCATTGAAAAACTAACATGTCAAAACACGCCTTGAAGACAAAATCACTTTGTGGAAAAGCCACCACATAAAGATGTCGGAGATGCCTGATTCATGAGAAGTACAAACCTCAGGGCAGGAACTCAAGAAATAAGAAAGAAAATAAAAATCAGGATAATATGGACCACCAAAGGCAATTCTCAAAATGGAGTAAATAGAAACCTGAATGAAGTAAGTGCCTGGTGAGGAATATAATACAGGTAGTTACGAAGAAGCTTAATGAACTCCAAGAGAACAGAGAAAAATGAAACTTAGAAGAGCATGTAGTACACACAGACAGAAATATTCAAAATATTCAAAAGCCAATTAGTCAGATTAAAGATTTAGTTGAAAGCCTCAACAAAAGACTAGATGAAGTAGAAGAAAGAATATATGAACTAGAAAACAGGTCTTCTGGACCACAGAGAGGATGGCTCCGTGAGTAAAGGACTTTCAGTGTCAAGCCTGATAACCTGAGCTTGTTCCCCAGAAACCACAAGATAGAGAGATCTCACCCCCAAAATTTCCCTCACCTCCATACACACACTGTGGTACACATGCATACAATACACATACACAGCCATGAGCGCACATACAGACACCCAAAAATTGTAGGAAAAAAAACCCAGGATCTTTTGAAATAAAGGAGGAAAGGAAGAGTGGAAAGAAAGGGAGAAGAAATTTAAAAGTGAAAGTATGCATTCGAGAACTTTGGGGCACTTTTGTAGTCAGAACATGGAGTGTACCCCGTAAGCTTTTTTTTTTTAAACACAGACCCCAGCTACTAGTGCTATTTGGGAATCGTAAAACCTCTAGGAGGTGGGGCTTTGCAAGAGGAAGGAGTTGTAGGGCTGAGCCTTGTGCTCTTATAGCCCAGCCTGATTTCCTGTTTTCTTGTGTCTCCTGACTACAGATGGAAAATGATCAGTCATCTTCTGTTCAGCCACTATAACCTCCCCAGGAGAATGCACTGTGCAATCTTAAACTGCAAACCAAAACACATTCCTCACTTTGCATTACAGCGATGAGATACGTGAGCACAGAAAGGCTATTTAATGATGCAATAGGAAACACTTGGAAAAGATCTAGGTAGCCAGACTGAGGATACTTATAAACAGACATAAGCAGGAAAAAATATTTATTATGAGGAGGATAAAACAAAGTAAAAGCTGTAAATTTGGTACAGAAGAGCAGCAGGTCACATTTAAGAGCATTTTCTCAGACTAGCAGAAAGGTTTCTCGACAAACCCTATAGACCTAGAGAAAATAGAATGCTGTTTTCCAAATCCTGGAAGAATTTTCAACCATGCAACCATGATTGTTATACCCAACAAAGCTAACCTACAAAGAATAACAGAGAAATAAGATACATGACAAGATCAGCAAAAACGGAGAGTTCATGACCTTGAGCTTAGATTTATAAAATAGTTTTAAGGTAGTTCTACATTCAGATGCAAAGAAGATACCATCCCATTTCTCACTAGCAGAATAGACACAACAAAAGCAAAACAGAAAATAATCAAACATTACATCAACCCTCTGTCCCCCTCTATCCCACTGTCCAAAGGTAAGAGAAAAAGGATGGTAAAAAAGACAAGGGGATGTAGTCCAATTTAGAAGTGGTTCAGCAGTCCAGGTCAGTGGATAACAAACACCAATCAGGGGCAGCGGCCACAGCATGGTCTGGCAGAAACAGCCAGGCTGAATCAGCACGAGTCAGCAGGAGTGACCCAGGGGAAGTTCTCTGCCATGCCTCTTTCAACAAAAGGAAGATGCAATACAGACAAAGTGTTACAAAGCTGACTGTACAAGCACCCCATCATGGTCCATTGAGTCCTACTTGCCTCAGCAAACATCACTGGGAGTCTGTCACGTGACACAACCAGACATTTCCACCTCATAGTTTGGTTATAAAGTACTTGTCTAGGACCCACAGGTCTTTGGATCCAATCTTCAGCATCACTAAAAATGTTGATGGTGGTGGTGACAAAGATGATGATGATGATGATGATGATGATGATGATGATGATGATGATGATGAAGGCAACAATGACAATGACGACTATGACTATGACTTCAATGATAAGGATGGTGATCAGGGGAAAAAAAGAGTACATTGTATACAATCTAGTAAATTCTCCAATTTAAAAGTATAAACTGGCTATCTGAAATTACAACAAAGATCCAACACCAAATAATATGCTGCCTACCAGAAATTCACTTTAGAAGAAAAAAAAAAGAGTATGATATTCCCATCAAATAAGATCTAAATCAAGTGGAAGTAGCTATATTTTTATTGAACAAAATTGACTGGAACTACCGGAACTACAAACCACAGGAAAACAAGGCTACTATGGAATGATGGAGCAATTGCTGTAACAAGATGATATAGCTATAAGTCTGCATGCAACTAATGTCAGAAAGTCAAATAAAACAATAAAACAAGCACTGTTAGATCTAACAGGAGACATGGGCTCCATTGCAATAAAAATGGGGTGATAGGCACCTCTCATCAATGGACAGTTCATGAAGACCAAGTAGCATGGGAAGAGTTTAGCTACCTTATGGGCCTAGTGGACACTGACTAATCATTCTAGGCTACAAATGCAAGGTAGAAGTTATTTTCAATGGAGCATAATCAGAGAAGCATAGCACAAATAATAAAACTAGAAATCAGTAATAAATGACCCAAATGTGTAGATTGAGTTACATAATATTGAAGAACACTGTGTCACTGAGGAAGGTGAAGGCAGATGTAAACATTGTAAACCAAATGAAAATGGAACAGCAACAAGCCACAATATGGGATCTAACAAAATGCCTCTATGGCGGGAGGGGGGGTGTTTATAAAAACTAGTGCCAATCCCCACAAAATACATACTTACAATAAAAATTGTATTTTCTCATACATCATCATAAAGATGTAATAGTGCTAAAGAGATGGGTCAGGGGATAAAGCACTTAATACACAAGCATGAGGTGTTCAGACCTCCAGAACCAATGTAAATACAGTAACCAGATACAGCAGGCAATCTAACCGCAGCATGGATAGGGTAAGATAGGAGTAGAAAAGGAGAACCACCCAATGCTTGCAGATCACCAAATCTGAACCTATGACTGCCAGACCTTGCTTCAAACATTGTTGAAGGCCAATACTGGTTGACACAGAGCTTGTCTTTTGCCTGCCACGCATGCACCACAGCACACACATACATACGCAGAACCATACACACACAGAGAGAGAGAGAGAGAGAGAGAGAGAGAGAGAGAGAGAGAGAGAGAAAATAAATGGAAGTTGGGTAAAAGAAAACAACATACCTGGGGAGGAGGGGAGTGGAGGGGTCTTTGGTAATTATCAAATCTTGGTCCAAGGAGACAAGTTAGAAAGTCAAGGGCATGCCACCAAACATGATGGCCTGAGATCAATCTCCAGGATCTACGTGAAGGAAAGAAAGACAGGACTCGCGCAGTTAGTTTGTCCTCTGACCTCTGAGCACTCACTATGACATGTGTGCACCCACTCTGCCCAGTACATTATAAAGTAAATGTGATAAAAAATTAAAACTATAAAATCATTAGCAAAACTAACCAATAATATAGAAGTCAAAGATGAGTTAATATTGAAAACATTGAATTTAGTATCATGAAAATACAAAGGATGACTAGGGTTATATGTTATAAAGAACAAAGTGATAAACTGGATAAAATATCAGGGTTTTTGAAAAAATACGACTTAGATATTTTGAACTAAAAGAGCATACAGTCTAATGAACAAGACTCAGACATCTCTACGGAGAAGTTCAGGAATGGATAATTTTCCCTGGATTTTTCCAACATTGCAGCATGAACCAGGATCAAGTGTTCTCAAAATTATTACATAGACTTGGAGAAAATGGAAATTTTAAAAATGCATTCACTGGGCTGGAGAGATGGCTCAGCGGTTAAGAGCACTGACTGCTCTTCCAGAGGTCCTGAGTTCAAATCCCAGCAACCACATGGTGGCTCACAACCATCTGTAAGGGGATCCGATGCCCTCTTCTGGTGTGGCTGAAGACAATGACAGTGTGCTCATATATAATAAATAAATAAATCTTTAAAAAAATGCATTCACTAATGGAGCAGGACCTGGGTACTAGGATCATTCTAGTATCCAAACCAGTTAAAGATACAGCAACAAAAGAAAACACAGACCAATATTCATGATGAATACAGACTCAAAATCACTCAATAAACTACTTACAAACAATGCAGACATGCGTCAAAAAGATTACACACCATGAACAAGTTGGCTTTGTCCCTGAAGTGCAAGTGTGGTTTGATTGATATAAGACAATAAATGTAATAAACCGTATGCAGAAAATGTCTTTGACAAAATCTAACATTACTTCAAGATAACAGTTAAGAGATTGTAGGGCCAGAGGGAATATAAGTCAGCACAATAAAAGAAAAATAAAAGAAAATTACAACCGACATAATCCTAAATGAAGAGAAGCTTTTAAGCAATGCCACTAGGTCAGGAATGAAACAGGGATATCCACTCTCCTCACTCCTTTTCAACATTGTCCTCAAAGTACCAGCTGGAGCAATAAGAATAGAGAAGGAAATTGAAGGGAAGTGAGAGGGAAATAAGTCATCAAACTATCCTTGTTTCCAGATGGGATGATAGTCTCCACTAGAGATCCCAAAATTCTACCAGAAAGCATATAGGAAAAATAAACTCAGCAATGTGGCAGGATCCATAATCAACTTGCACATATCAGTAGCTCTTTTTAATACACCACCAACAAACATACAGAGAGAGAAACTATGGACACTCTCCCTTCACAATAGCCTCAAATAAAAATAAAATATTTAGGGATAAACCTAACTGAGGCAGAAAAGGACCTCTAGAATCAAAACTTTAAACCTCTGAATAAAGAAATGGAGACTTGATAATGAAAAGACATCCCACGCTGGTGGATTGGTAGAATTAACACTGGGAAAATGACATTCTACCAAAGCCTATTTATAGACTCAAGGCAATCCCGACCAAAAACTGTCCCATTCTTTGCAGAAATAGAAGAATAAAAAAAAAAATCTTAAAAATTTGTATGGAACTACAAAGACCAAAAATAGCCAAAATAATACCTAGAAAAAATAATGCTGGTAGGAGTCCAAATTCAGATCTTATGATATATTACAGAGCCATAATAATAATAATAATAACAATAATAATAATAATAAATGGTATTAGCATGACAACTACATTTAAACCAATGGAATAAAATTGAAGACCCAAACGTGAGCATGTGTAACTTAGCCACTTACAATAATTGACAAAGATGCTATAACACATAACCTGGAGAAAAGGAAGTGGTGCTGAGAAAACCGAATGTTCTCATGCAGAATGAACTCAGACCCCTATCTATGACTTTGCACAAAAACGAACTCCAAATGGATCAAAGACCTAAACCTGCAATACTGAAACTCCTACTAAGAGAAGACATAGGCAGAACTCGGCATCTTATAGATGTAGGAAAAGACTTCCTAAATAGGACTTCATTTACCCAAGAATTAAGACCAACAAATGACCAAGTGGGACTATGAAACTAAAAGGTTTAGAATGACCAGGTGAAGAAGCAGCCCATAGCATTGGAGAGACTCTTTGCCAGCCATACTTCTGATGGGGAATTATACCCAGAAGCCAAAAATAACTCAAATACCTAAAGAGTCGAAATACAAATGCCTCATTGAAAAACCAGCCTGTACACTGAGTAGAGTTCTCAAAAGAAGAGAACATGGGTCATAAATATCTCAAACAAAATGTGTATCATCCTTAGCTACTAGGAAACTGTGAATCAAATCAAATCAAGCAGTCAATAAACATATATATATATATACACATATATACATATATATACACATATACACATATACATATATATAAACAAATGGAGATTTCACCTATCCACAGTCTGAATGGCAAAGATTAACGAGACACCTGACAACAAGCTCAGGAAGGGATGTGGGAAAAAATAACTCCCTTTCACTGTTGTGGGGATTGCAAACTGGTCCAGCCACTATACAAATCAATGTGGAGAATTCTCAAAAATGTATAAATAAACCTACCATGATCTATGTCCTTGTCATATATAAAAACAACTCAGCATCCTGTTACACACACACACACACACACACACACGCACACACACACACACACACACTTAAGCCATGAGAAAAAAATGAAACCATGAACATTGCAGGTAAGTGAACGCAATTAGAAGAAAAGTCGTATTGAGTGAGGGAATCCCTACCCAGAAAGACAAATGTAGCCTGTTTTCTCTATTGGAGGCTCCTTATCCCCAAATCCCCAGATGTGCATAAATCACTTGCAGTAACTAAAGAAACTAATAAAGTAAAATGGAACCATTGCTAGGATTTGGGTGTCAGGGTGAGGGGCAATAAAAAGAGGAATAGCAATATATGATCAGGGAAATGGAAGGTTCCTTAGGGATGAGGAGGAAGGCAAAAGTCCAAGAAACAGGGAGGAGGGTAAAAGGGACATATGTGGTCTGATAGGGACAATGGGAAAGACTGAGCTCTTTAGGGGAGGGACAGAGACAAATACAGTAGGCATAAGATGCCACATAAAATAACAATAATGGTGTGTGAAAAGGCCACATGGAGTTATGTAAGTATTTAACTCCATATTTTTTTTAACAAAGTATATGTGTATTCATAAATCTCAGTTCTTCAAGTAGTGTGTTTCAAGCAGAGAAACTTGAAGTGGGGAAGAAGACCCAAATGCTAATTCAAGAGGAACTGTTAAATATATATGCTCTATCTGTATGACAGAATATGATGTGCCGATGTTGAAAATGTCAGTCTTTTTCTTTAAGTTATGTAAAATAAATTATATGATGTGGTGTTATATAAAAGCACAAAGTATAATACAATTGAACATGCTTCATTTTCTGTAAGAATGTAGAAGTGCATTTATTATCTTATTCTTTTGTATTGGATATTTTCTTTATTTACATCTCAAATGTTATCCCCTTTCCTGTTTTCACCTCTGAAAACCCCCTATCCCATCCCCCTCCCACTGATTCTATGAGGGTGCTCCCCCCACACACACACCCACTCCCTCCCGCCTTCCCACCCTGGCATTACCTTACACTGTGCCATTGAACTGTCACAGGACCAAGAGCTTCCCCTCCCATTGATGCCTGACAAGGCCATCCTCTGCTACATATGTGGCTAGGGCCATGGGTCCCTCCATGTGTACTCATTGGTTGGTAGTTTAGTCCCTGGGAGCTCTGTGGTGTCTGGTTGGTTGATATTGTTGTTCTTCCTATGGGATTGCAATCCCCTTCAGCTCCTTCAGTCTATATATTTTTTAATTAACATTTTTCATCATCAGACAGATAGCACTCCCTTCAAAGATCACCCAAGAAAACCCCCAATATCAGACATGTGAAGCTCTCTTTTGAGTTGGTGGCTAGGGCTATCAAAGAGACTTCCAAAGTATACAGCCTATTTCGCTAGCCCTTGGTTAATCCCCAGGGGAGAATGGTAATTGCTGAAGATACCATGCATTTCAGACACAGGGCCCAAAGACCCCTTAGCTGGAACAGAACAGAAATCTCTCCTCGCTGGTTCCAGAAGGTACCATGCAAGACTCTAACAGAGGCAACCAAGATTTCTGCTCAGCTATGATGCCTGTATGACATAACTCTAAGGGTGAAGTCGTAGCACACATACCTTGGCTGTAACCAACATTACTCTCATTGGACATAAGATCTACTCATCAAGAGGGAAAACATGCCTGATGCTGAAAACCTAGCTTCTATTAAAAACCGACCTTATTACTCAGTGCTAGTGAAGTCAGTGGAGGAGAATCTATAACCACTAATTTACTAAGCCAGCCTAATTCCTAACAACAATCTATAAATTCCTGCTCTTTATATCCACAGATAAGCGTAATCTTCATCCTTCATCATGGAAACTTCTCTTTGCAACAGAGACCAAAAAAAAAACCCACAACAACAACAAAATCCACAATCAATCAAAATGCAGAGTCATAGAGCCCAGTCCTAAAGGATACATCTCCAAACTATTCCAGCATTTAAAGTTCAGTGGTGAGGGGCTAGTGAATCTGATCAGTTTCAGGGACTTCCTAAAGGTATTTTGAGTTGTTTTCTTCATCTCTTAATGGACTTTTCTGACTAAGTATCTCATCCCTAGAATTTCCTGTTCTTTTGCCTCCTTGTAAATATCTGTCCTAAAATATCCTGTTATTTTATTTTCCTTTTAGCATCTTGTCTTAAGAAGTTTCTCTCCAAGATGGAAGGCTTTATTCTCAGAAGACACTGGTATACAATAGGGAACCTGCACAAGGTCTTCATGTGTATAAACACACACACACACACACACACACACACACACACACACACACACACACACACACACAAACTTGAAAGGAGAGAGACAAGTTAGGAAGGAGAGAGAGCAGGAATTGGATGAGGATAAAAGTAATGAGAGTGAACATGATCACAACACATTGTATGCACACATGAAATTGTCAAAATAAGGGTAATTATTTAAAGAAAACAGAAAAACTAGCACTTTTAATATATAAAGGGAAACAATAATCTAAGTAAGGAAAAAGATCTCCAGAATGAACATAAATATGTGCCAACTCTTGATCTGAAAATAGTGTTAATTCAAACATGTTACATACTTCAAACACATAAGCACAAGAAATCCTCACAGAAAAAGCAGAATATAATCTAAATCAATCCTCCTCAAAAACAATGAACACTAATGTTCATTTTATTATGAGAACTGCTTAATCTAACTAGCTAGCAAGGAAATAAAATTCAAGAGCACAGTGAGATAACATGTTATCACAATTTGAATGGCTATTTAAGATTTATTTTCAATTTAATTACATATGTGAGTGCCAATGTGTGGGCATGTGCATATGTGAGGGTGCTCAAAGAAACCGAGGAGACAGTTTCCCTGAAGCTATAGTTGCAGGAAGTTTTGAGCTTTACCTCTTGGGTGCTGGTGCTGGAAACTGAGCTCAGGTCCTCTTTAGAGAGCATCCAAGGTATTCGTAATTGCTAAACCATCTCTTCAGTGTCTAAAATGCTAATTATATATTAAAAACAATAACCTGCCAAAAATGTAGAGGAGAAGATATGCAGGAAAAGGAAGAGTCACCGGTTATAGACGGCGCTATAAATTAGAATAGCCAGAATAACCCAGAGCTCAACCTGTTCCTGCAGAGGACCCAAGTTCAGTTCCCAGAATCCACCACCAGGCAAGCTCACAACCAACTGCAGCTCCGTCTTCAGGGCATCTAATATGTCCACAGGTACCTACACCTGTGTGTACATACCCCGCCACACCAAAGTCATTAAACTAAATCTCTAAAATGAGCATCACTACCATCAAAACACAAGGAGGATTCTCAAACATTTAAAAACATGTCAACTGGTACTAAAAAAAAGAAAAAGTACTAAAGTTCAATGATCTGTGAAATGATGATCGGTATCGTTTTAGAATCGGATATGTGAAAACCAAAAATGTACTAAAGAACCAAGCCATCACACATTGAATGTCTGATCCGAACAAAGACTCCAGATGTATCTGGAGGAGATACTCTTACGCATTTACTGGGCATCTAAATTGACACCATCTCTATAGAGACAGAAAGAAGAGTCCCCTCCACCAAATTTAAGAGGAGATTTGCCACATTATCAAAATATCCTATATCTGGACATTTCTCAGTGGGAGAAGATGTCCCTAATCCTTGAAGAGACTTGAGGCCCCAAGGAAGGGGGAGGTATGGTGTGTGTGTGGGGGGGGAAGCACCCTCTCAGAGTGGAGGGGAAGGAGGAATGGGGTGAGGAACTCTGGGAGGGTGACAGGGAGGAGGACAATGGCTGGAATATAAATAAATAAAATAATGTATAAAAGAAATAAACCCATAAAAACAAAGACTTAGTCCTTTACACATCACTGTTCACAAGTGGAGATGAGTAATCAGATCACAAGAATGAAAAAAATAACATTTGGTGGATATCCCAGAGGAATAAGATTCAGGCCTGGAAAGTTTCTTGTTATTGGTAACAGAATAGTTGCATTTTATTAAGTGAAATTAGCAGGAATGAAGAATTGAATTTTATATGTTCTCTTGGTTTTGGATACTAAAACAAAAAGAAATGACCTGATAGCCAATTGGTAATAACTGGGTATTATAAGGTGTGAGAGTAAGCAACAATGAGAAAAATGTAGGTCCCTGTATGTGATCAGGGAGCTTCATTTATATATGGAAATAACACCATAAATTTCATTAATATACACAACTAATATGTGTAAATAAACAAAAATAAAGAAGCATATCATGAAGAAAAGGAGATGCTACTTGCAATGTCACAGAAATATAAAGTATAATTAGGCATTCTTATAAAAACTATATGCTAATGAATTAGGGAAACCACATTAAGTTCTAAAATTATAGAGCACATTTTAACAAAGCAGATACAAAATACCTAAAAAAAAAATTAGGAATGAGGAATGAGATTAGTCAATATGAACATACAGTTCACAAAAATCATTTACACAACAATCATTTACATTGTTGAATTGTTGCAAACTTTTACACAGTAGTGTCGATGTCCAGATATGTTTTAAAGCAAAAGAAAAGATAGACTACTATACTGTAAGATCATGATTAGCCTCTTACAAAAACCCGACCAGGATATGACAGAAGAAAACTCTACCAATTGTGTTCAACTCATGGCCCAAAGCAGTCATGATTTCACCCAACAACGAATTTGTAAAGTTCCCTAAAACATGTGTTATTTTTGTACCTCAATTGCATGTCTCTTGAATATGAATTTTGTATGCCATAGCATCAACAAAAATGCTGGATATGTATATGAGCCTAGCCTAGCATCCCTCACGAACAATATGTGGACATCCTCAAGAAAATGTCAGCACATCCATTTCCACTGCATAGCAACATAACCATACACCAGATCAAAGTCGGTTTAACAACAACGATTCAAAGATGACTCAAAGTAGGCTAATAGATACATCACACAACAATATGGAAATAAATGTTTTAAGATTGCCTTACCAGATGTGTGATGACATAGTGAATTTTCATATACTTTTGATAAAAAGCAGTGAAGAATTTAGTTCCAGAAGTTTACTCCTAGGAATCTTAAAGTCACATGAAACAAACAATAGCCAAGGTCATACTAAATAAGAAATAACAGATAAAACCTTTTCTCTGATGTCATGAACATAACAAGGGCAGTCACTGTCATGATCCTTGTGCTATACATTACTAGAAATTTTAGTGTAAATTGGCAGAAAAATGGCGGCATATACATGGTAGCATATAATTCTTAAAAACTACTCCAAAAGACAGTTAAAAATGTAAACAAATGCCAAAAGGTGGAAGGATATAACACGTAAAAATACCAACACATATATACACTACCACCAAATTTCTTAAGAAACCATGAAATTATTTCCAGATTGAGAAATCACTGAAAGGATAAAGGACTTCCACAAGGAAAATTACACTAAGTTTATTAAATAAAATGAAGTCACAAAAGAGGGAAGGCCCGATGCTTCTAGTTTCATTTATCTTGCTATGAAATAAACCACCACCACCAACAACAACAACAAACAAACAGACAAACAAAAACAAAACAAACAAAACCCCAAAGAACCAAAAACCAACTTAGGAGAAGAAAGTCTCTGTCCAGCTCACAGTTCCAGGTTAGTCCATCAGTGCAGAAAATTCAGGACCTCGGGTACTCAGCTGGCCACATACATCGTCACTTGAGAGCAGAGAAAAATAAATACTGCAAGCACGCTTAGTGTTCAGCTAGCTTCCCCCATTCTTCTATAGTCCAGAACCCTAAATGCAGGAATAGCGTCACCTACTTTCAGGCTGGGTCTTCCCATACCAATTAAGCAAACAAAAATGAAGTCTTTCCCTCCTCTGCAGACATGCCCACAGGCCAATCTGATAAAGATAATCCTTCAATGAGACCCTTGTCAGGTGCATCCCGGATGTATCAAACTGACAATTGAAACTACCACACCTCCAAATGCATAAATTAAAATGTCCCTACTACACACACCGATGTGCCAAATAGGATTCCCCACTGAAATACCAATGACATTCTTTACAAGAACTAAAGAAGAAAAGTCTTAAAAGTAATCTTGAATAAGAAGAATTGGCTGGGAGCTAGAGGTAGCTCAGTAATTAAGAGCATTAGCTTTTTCAGAAGACCAGGGTTAGATTTTCAGGATCTAAATTGCATATTACAACTCCAATATCTCCAGTTCTAGGGCATTCAAAACCCTACCTGGCCCAGGTGGACACTAGACATGAAGACACACAGGAATAGCACCCATAAACACATTAAAAATAAACAGGCTGGGCATATTGAAGACCTGATTTCAAGACGCACTACCTAAGCATAGCAAAAACAGAACAAAGCAAAACAAAAACAAAAACCAAACAGAAGGAAAGCCCAATAGCCTAAAATAGACAGCCAAGAAATATATCTACATATCCAGACCAAATGACTCTTGACACCAGTGGTAAAAATAGGACATCAACTGGGAGAGAAAAGCATCAATAAATGATGCTGAGAAAAAAAAAAACAACTGAAATCTAAATTTAGAAGACGAAAACTTGGCTCCTATTTTTCACCTTGTAGAAGAATTCATTTAAAATCAGCCAGTGACCTAAACGTAAGACACAAACTGAAAACTGACTAGAAGACAAATGATAGGAACAATTGAAGACAGTTAGTTGTAGAGGAACTTCCAAACGAAAAGACACAAAACAGAACTAGAAAAATAGGGTGCTATTAAGCTAAAATAATAATAAAACAAAAACTCCTGTATAGCAAAGCAAGGAATTCAGGAATGAAAAGGCAAAATTCAGAATGCAAATACTTGGCATCTAGTCCTAAGAGAAGCTAACACTGAATACATTAAGAAGTAAAAAGGTAACAAAACACAAGTAATCCTAATTTTAAAAGTATACGAGCAGGTTTCTGTGTCAGTCCTGAGGAGGCAGCGTTTTCTTCACTGCTCTTCTCTCCAGAAGGTTCGACTGATTTTCCCTGCTCTAGATAGTAGGCTTAGCAACCTGCTGCCATGATGGGTCACTCTCCAGTGCTCATGCTCAGTCAGAATTCAAAGCGTGAGTCTGGAAGAAAAGTTCAATCTGGAGATGTCAATGCTGCAAAGACAAGTGCAGACACCATCTGGACCTGTTTGGAACCTAAATCTACGATGAAGATGCTTTTAGACCCAATGACCAATGACGGTAATGCCATTCTTCAAGAGATTCAAATCCATGATTGAAACAGCAGGACCCGGGATGAAGAGGTTGGAAATGGGACCACATCAGCAATTATTCTTGATTAATATGCTCATTAATCAGCAAATATTCTTGATTAATATTCTTGATTAATATTCTTGATTAAAATGCTGTCTGTGGCTGAACACTTCCTACAGCACCAGATGCACCCAACAGTGGTGATCAGTGCTTAACGCATGGCACTGGACGGTAGGATCAGCACTCTGAAGCAAATCAGTACCCCTGTTGATGGCAAGAACCATGATGTGGTGTTGAACATCATAAATAGTTCTATTACTACAAAAGTCATCATTGGTGGTCCTCTTTGGCATGCAACATTGCACTGGATGCTGTTAAAACTATTCAGTTTGAAGAGAATGGCAGAAAGGAAATTGACATCAAGAAGTATGCAAAGGGTGGAAAAGATACCTGGGGGTATAGATTTGAAGACTCATGTGTCTTACGTGGAGTTCTGATTAGCAAGGATGTGACCCATCCAAGAATGTGCTGCTATATTAAGAATCCTCAAATTGTGCCACTGGATTCTTCTCTGGAGCACAAGAAAGGAGAAAGCCAAACTGACGTTGAGATTGCACAAGAGGAGAATTTCACCTGAATCCTGCAAATGGAAGACCACATCTAGCAGTTGTGTGAGGATATTATCCAGCTGAAAGATGACGTGGTCATCACAGAAAATGGCATCTCAGATTTAGTTCAGCACTACCTCCTGTGGGCCAATGTTACAGCCAACCGTAGAGTCCGGAAAACAGACAATAATCACATTGCTAGAGTCTGTGGGGCACAGACAGTCAGCCGACCCGAGAGAAGATGATGTTGGTACAGGAGCAGCCTTATTGGAGATCAAGATGATTTCTTGAATATGAGTGCTTCATATTCATCACGGCAAAGATCCAAAGGCCTGTACCATTCTTCTTAGAGCAGCCAGCGAAGAGATACTATCGGAAGTAGAACACAACCTCCAGGATGCCATGCAAGTGTGCGCAATGTTCTCCTGGACCCTCAGCAAGGGCCTGGTGGTGGAGCCTCTGAGATGGCTGTGGCCCATGCCTTGACAGAAAAATCTAAGGTCATGGCTCCTGTGGAACAATGGTCATATAGAGCTGTGGCTCAGGCTTTAGAGGTTATCCCTCTGACCTTGATCCAGAACTGTGGGGCCAGTACCATTCGTCTGCTTATCTCCCTTCGGGCCAAGCACACACAGGAGAATTGTGAGACCTGGGGTGTGAACAGTGAGACTGGTACCTTGGTGGACATGAAAGATCTGGGTATTTCGGGGCCACTGGATGTGAAGCTACAAACACACAAAACAGCAACGGAGACTGCAGTTCTGCTTCTGCGAACTGATGACATTGTCTCTGGCCACAAGAAGAAGGGTGGTGGCCAGAGCAGGCAAACCAGTGCTCCAGATGCTGCCTAGAGTGACTGCTGAGCAAGGTGACTGAACCACAGAACCAGCAGTCTCCCCTTTCCTGAGCCAGAGTTCCAGGAACACTGTGGACATCTTTGTTTGCAAAGGATCAGGTGGAGGGGCAGCGCCCAGTCTGTCCCATCTTGGTTTGCAAAAGGCACCAACAGGTATCTCTTCTATTGTAAGCTTTAATTTAGTTTGCTTCCAATGATTAAATCTAAGACATTTGAGAAAAAAAAAAGTAAACATTATCCGAGTAAATATGTTTTCAAAAGAAGAAGGTATTGGCAGGAAATAAACAAAAATACACTCAATGTCATTAATCATTTAGTTAAATGAGTTAGAGGTGCACAGCATTAGCATAGCACTGTGGTTGGGCGCTACAGAGAAAGGGAGAAGAGCAACTGGTTACAATCAATGCCCATTGTATTCATTTACAGAAGTACAGTAACCTCACTAGTGTCTACAATTAATATGCTTTAGTAAAAGACACAAGTTAACAATAGAACTACTGATGAAAATCAGACCTTACAAGCAATGCCACAGACCTTTAAGACTTAGTTTGAAAAACTCTATTGACAAATGGAAAGACCTACGGGAAATGAAGCACTTTCTGGACTCAGAAGGTGTGAAAATAGAATCAGGAGGACAAAGGGCTTTAATAGAGCAATAAGGAGATATGGGATTGAATTGGCCAGTTAGTGTTTACTGCTGAGGAAGAGCTAGGAGCAGCCCATGTTCCTTCTCACATGTTCTCCCTGAACTAGAATATTCATTATTGGGGAATGTGAGTGTGTGTGCATCTGAGCTGGGAAAGATGGAGAAGAAAGGGTTGGGTATGATTGACTGATAGGTGTCTCCTCTCCTTACATCCTTCTTGCTTTAAAAAAATAGTAACCTAAGTGTGGTAATGTGAAAATTCATTGTGGTGCTGATTTTTTATTTCCTGAAGTAGAAGATTAATGACATGAGCATATTTTCATAGACATTTAAAAATAGCTAGCTGTACCCTGTTTATAAATAATTGTGTCAATGACAATTATTTTACAATTTCAAATAGTGCTATGTAGAGATTCAACTAAAGCCACATTTAACTACACGAGTGGCCCTATATACCATATACTGATATCTAACCACTGACCCAATTAAGTTACAAATTGTACACTAGGAGCCTGGGAGCCATTCATAGGTGAATGACCTCCCAGTGATGAGCAGAAATATTAGCAAGTAGAAAAAAAGACAAAGGACAAAATAAATTGACAGTTTCCAACAGTAGAAATGGAGCTGTTTATCAGCAGTAGAGAGGTCAGTAAAGTCAGAAAGTGCTGAATGTTTCTACTGAAGACAAAGACAGGCTCTTTTCTATTTATTGCTGTAGTTAAATGACTTGTTTTACAGTCTTGACGGATGCCTGCAATGTACAGTTCTGTCCCAAAAGTTAAAAGAAAGGGCATTTTAAAGATTTCTCCACAAATAAAAAAAAAAAGGAATCAGACAGGATAAAAATGTTTAACCTAATCTAAACTGCACAATGTGTATATGTGTCGGAGGAATCATGGCAATCCATTAATATGTATACTTCTTATGGTTTTTAACATGTCAATCTTGAACTACAGGTCTATTCTACAAAGATAAGCCCAACTACACATAATGAGCCCTCTGTAATGGTTCCATGAAGATATTTACTGAACCACAGCACACAGTGGCCCAAGAATTGGTGGGGACAACCAATAGGTCTGTATAGGTGATGTCTGTATAAATTATTTTAATTGTTTGGCAACCATTCTGATCTTAATAGAAGTAGTACTGATTTTCAATCTTTCCTCTGAGTCCACAGTACTTCTTTCCCTCGTCCCAAGCTCATAGAGGTGTGGCTCTGATTTAGAACCATCCAGTGGAAGAAAGATAGCATTTTCAACAAATGGTGCTGGATCAACTGGAGGTCCACATGTAGAAGAATGCAAATCCATCCATTCTTATCACCCTGTACTAAGCTTAAGTCCAAGTGGATCAAGACCTCCACATCAAACCAGATACACTCAAACTAATAGAAGAAAAACTAGGGCAGCATCTCGAACACATGGGCACTGGAAAAAATTTCCTGAACAAAACACCAATGGCTTATGCTCTAAGGTCAAGAATTGACATAAAACTGCAAAGCTTCTATAAGGCAAAGGACACTGTCATTAGGACAAAATGGCAACCAACGGAGTGGGAAAAGATCTTTACCAATCCTACATCTGATAGGGAGCTAATATCCAAAATATACAAAGAACTCAAGAAGTTATACTCCAGAGAGCCAAATAACCCAATTAAAAAATGGGATAGAGCTAAACAAAACATTCTCAGCTGAGAAATATCGAAGGGCTGAAAAGCACCTAAAAAAATGTTCAACATCCTAAGTTATCAGGGAAATGCAAATCAAAACAACCCTGAGATTCCACCTCATACCAGTCAGAATGGCTAAGATAGAAAACTCAGGTGACAGCAGATGCTGGCAAGGATGTGGAGAAAGAGGAACAACTCCTCCATTGTTGATGGGATTGCAAACTGGTATAACCTCCCTAGAAATCAGTCTGTTGGTTCCTCAGAAAATTGGACATTCCACTACTTGAGGACCAGCTATACTTCTCCTGGGCATATACCAAAAAGATACTCTAACATACAACAAAGTCACATGCTCCAGTATGTTCAAAGCAGCCTTATTTATAATAGCCAGAAGCTGGAAAGAACCCAGATGCCCTTCAACAGAGGAATGGATTCAAAGAATGTGGCACATCTACACAATGGAGTACTACTCAGTTATCAAAAACAATGACTTCATGAAATTCATAGGCAAATGGAATGAACTAGAAAATATCATCCTGAGTGAGGTAACTCAATCACAGAAAAACATATTCGGTATGCACTCATTGATATAGCCCAAAAGCTCGAATTACCCAAGATGCAATCCACAGACCATAGGAAGCTCAAGAAGAAAGATGACCAAAATGTGGATGCTCCCACTCCTTTTTAAAAGGGGTAAAATATCCATAGGAGGGGATATGGAAGCAAAGTTTAGAGCAGCAACTGAAGGGACAGCCATTCGGAGCCTGCCCCACATGTGGTCCATATATATACAGCCACCAAAACTAGGTAAGATTGATGAAGCTAAAAATTGCATGCTGAAAGGGACCAGATATAGATCTCTCCTGAGAGACACATCCAGAGCATGTCCAATACAGAGGTCAATGCTAGCAGCAAACCACCAAACTGAGAACAGGACCTCCTTGGGGTGGGGGGAAATTATAGAAAGGACTGAAAGAGTTGAAGGAACCCCATGAAAACAACAATGCCAACCAGCCAGAGCCTCCAGGGACTAAACTACTACCAAAAGACTATACACGGACTGACCCTGGGCTCCAACTGCATATGTAGCAGAGAATAGCCTTGTTGTGGCACCAGTGGAAGGGGAAGCCCTTGATCCTGCCAAGGTTGGACCCCCAGTGCAGGGAAATGTGAGTCAGGGGAACACCTGTATGGGTGAGGGGGGGAAGGGATAAGGACTTATGGACAGGAAACTGGGAAAGGGAATAACATTTGAAATGTAAGTAAAGAAATACATCTAATAAAAAGATAAAAAAAGAAAGTGAAGCTGTGCTGTAATACATTCTGAGGAACTTGGAGGGAGGTGAGGACAACAGGAAGTACAACTTCTTGTCACCCCTGGGCTCAAGTGGGAAAGAGAGAGGCCTGCGCATTATCTCTGTACAGTGTCTTCAAGATTAGCACAGCCCACTTGGTATAGCGTTGTCTCCTTACCTGTACTTGTTCTTAGACCGACTCAGAGTAGTACCCATGATGCAATTGGTGTTTCTTTCCTGAAAGACAGAGAGCCCTTCCTACCTAACCACAGAACCTTAATTAGTAAATTAATGTCTCTGTAAAAGCCTCCCTTACAGATAATACTCTAATCCCATATTTGAGCTCAGGATTAAACAAAGAATCAAATGTGTTTAATTGTCATATTCCCTTATACTCTTTCAGTCTGAACGGGTCCCTTGGCATATTCTTTCTCTCTCATGACCTTGACAGCTTTGAAAAGTACAAACCAGTTATTTTGTGCAATGCCCTTCAACTTGGGATAGTCTGGCATTTCCTCGTGATTACTTTCTGGCGGTTACATCACAGCAGTGATGTTGAGTTTATCTTGGGGCAACATGTCATGAAGCGAGACTGTCAAATTTGTCCATTGCTGGTGATGTCAATTTGGATGGTCCAGTGCAGTAGCTGACCTTAACTCTCAAGTTATTTTTTTCCTAGTACTTAATGATATCTAGTAGATATGCTGAGAGTACATAAATAGGGTGTTTTCTAGAAAACTCGTTTTTAACAGTCATTCATCATACTTCCCTGTTTTAAATATTACTGTGATTGGAGACAGTGACTCCCCAACGCCATCATTTTTACATTTAGTAGTTGACATTCTGCTCTAAGAAACGGAGTCCCACCTTCCTCAATATTTTATTTGATGTGTTTTTAGCTTTTTTTAAATTTTACAATTATGTATATGTGTCTGTGAGGGTATTTGAAGGCAGGTGGCTGCAGAGGACAAAGGCATCAGAATCCCTGAATCTGGACTTACGGCAGTTGTGAATTGCGACTATGGATGCTGAGAATGGAAGAACGTGGGTCTTTTGCAAGACTAGCATAGCTCTTCTCCACCAAGCCATCTGTCCAGCCTCAGTGGTTACTGCCCACATGTAAAAGTCAGAGGTCAACTTGTGGGATTCAATGCTCTGCTTCTGTATAGATGGATCCTTTGGACTAAACTCAAGTTAATGGGCTTGACGTAAGAACCTTTAATTGCTGAACCATTCCCACCCCCCATTTGTGTTTCTTTTTCTTTCTTTTTCTCAGCCATTAAAAAGAAATCCCCCAAATTACTGTTTTGGAGACTTAGAAACACAGACCTGGGTATATGTGCTGGGGTCAGGGAGGGGCTGTCAGGATGGGGAGTGAATGTGTAGCCCTCTCCCCTTCCTCTTCCTCCTCTTAAATCTTCACCACTCACCAGCAGCTCCATCCCCACACTCCCCACTTCTAAACAAAGACAAATACAGAATCTGTGAGGTGGGCAGAGCAGTGGCAGTAGAACTCTCGAAAACAGCAAGAAGGAGCATGGAAAGATCCAGAGACGTTGGCAGGGGTGAGAGGCCAGAAACTGTCAGTGTGACTGCTACCAATCCTAGTGGTGAAATGTCACAATCCTTAGTGTCTCTGCATCGAGTTAACGAGTGAGATCAGTGTAATCACCTGCTGTGTCCAAAGAGCTCACACCAGTTCTTTGAAAACATGCACGAGCCACCTTGAAATGGGACCTTCAGCTACAGTAGGGGTCATAAACGTGTGTGTATGGCCATTACTGGGACTCCACCAACTCTATTGCCATAGTTTGTGAAGTTAGGCCCCTTGTAAACTCCATACCCATGAGGACTTGTGGAAGTGACCTTGAGCAAAACAGACTCTAGTTACTGACCTTCCATAAGCATGCATAGCTGGAGGTGAGCTGAAAGCAATTTGGCTTGGATGTGGCCATGTCCTAGATTCACTCACCCTTGGACCAACCTCATAGCTGAAGCTGGTTCTGGGAGAAGGGGCCACAGCTTTCACTCTACAGACAGGAGGGATGGTTAGTGGGGAGTACTATGCAGTGGTGTGCAGCTCTGGCTGAGGTTCTACTCCCTGTCAGGCACTACCAGAGCACCAGAAGAAAGGGATATCATGGCTCTTTTTCACTTTCACATTTACACTTACAAACACTGCCTATATTCCCCTCCCCACTTATTTGATCATGCTCTATAGCCAAGACTGCAGGAGAGCACCATAGAGAGGTGTTGTAGTTCCTGTAAGGGTCTCTGTTTGGACCAACACCACTGACTACTCAGAAGCCAATTGCCGCAAATCATTTACTATTAACACTTCTGACGGTGTGGCAGGCCCTTGCTAGTTACAGGACTAGCATCAACAGGAATCTCCATTAGCACTTCTTTTGGCATATATACATATATCTGCAGTACATATGTAGTATATATGTATATACATAAATACATGTAAAACTATATATGCAATATATACATATATATGCAATATATAAATATATACATATATGCAACACACACACACACTATATATATATATGTATAATATAATATAAATGTAGTTCCTTACAAGGAGTGAAACCTGTCAGTATGTGTGTGTGTGTGTGTGTTTGTACATGTGTGCCATATATTCCTGAACTGCTAGAGTGCTTAGCCTACAGAGTCAACCTGATCCTGACACAATACCCACTGTCCTCAAAGGTAAAGAAGCAAAATGAAGTTTGCACTGTGTTGCCTACACAGATCAAGATCCAGTTTCATGAAAACTGACCACTCAAGATGCAGCTTCAGAAGCAAAGTGCTTCCTAACAAAGCTGCGTAATGAAGGTGGGAGAGAAGTAGTATCGCAGTATGTGCAGATGTCAATGTAGAAACACAAGCAATAAAGACAGACAAAGGAATCCACTTCCGGAGGACTCTACCTCTTGGTGTGGACCCAGGATCTCCCTAACCCTTTCAGTCTCACTCTCTAGAGTTATTCATGATTCTGTTGCAGCCTCCCTATAGGGAACCCTCTTCCCTCCTTATTGCCATTCCCTGGAGATGCAGTCTCTTGGTGCAAATCCAACTTAGCTTTCCCACTGACCCCTGAGTCTTCTTTTCTAGCATATCGCCAGTCCCTTAGTCAACCCTCTACCTGCAGACAGGCTTCCTCCCAGAAATCCCAGTGGCCCCACTGGCCTGAGATTCAGCAGGTGATTTTCACTATCCTTCCTATTCTCAACTAGCATCCCTCCAGATGTACTCAGTGGTGGAGCAGCCTGCTTTCAGGAGCCCCACCTTCTACCCCACACTTCCCTTCTCTGGGCACTCTGCTTCTTGGTTCTGGCCTTGGTCCCCTTAGTTCTTTCCCGAAGTCTCTCTCAAGTGTTTCTTCTTGGTTCACTCTTCATTCATGTTTTTGTTTCTTTTAAAGAAGTAGAACAGATGGCCACACATTTGGAATATTTAGAGGTAAGGGGGTAAAAGTTAATTACAAACATAGAAAACTTATTCAATGAGATAATAGTAGAAAATATCCAGTATTAGGAAAGACATGGACAAACAGGCTAGGACACGTACGAAACCTTTTACAGGTCAGAGCAGGAAAGACCTGCAACAGTACTATCCTGAAACCATATAAAAGATACAAAATAGAATTTTACAATCTGCAAGTGATGGTGGTATATGCTTATAATCCTGGTATTTAGAATGTAGAGGCAGATGGATCATGAGATTGAATCCAGCTAGAACTATTAGGCAAGATCCCATTTAGCAAACAAGCAAACAAGGAACTCTGAAAGAGAAAACAATCACTTCACTCCAGACAGCATTCCCACTCAAGTAACAGTTAAAAAACAAAACTCAATGGCCATTCTACAAGCTGCAGAGAAATGGGGTGATACATCACAGCCAAGAAAATAATACCCAGAACATTTATCTTCCAGAAAAGGAGAAACTATGAAGGCAGTCTAAAATGAGGGAAATTCATTATAAGACAGGCTGAAAAGATTTCTATATTCAGAAGTGAAAGAAAAGTAATTCCCATCATGACTTACCCTAAAACTAAAATAATAAATCTTACTAGAAGTGTTGATACACAAAAGAGGAATAGAAAATACTCAACTTTATAAATGCTATTACCTGTCAAACTATGGAGATAAATGAGAGGGAAATAAAATATAAAATCTATTCTATTCAAAACAACTAGCAGAAAATCAAGTGATGGGAATACTTTTACCTAGCAATAATAATCCAGAATAACATAGTATTCAACTGAAAGATGCAGACAGATGACCTGGAGATGTGGGTTAGGTGGTAATATGCTTCGCTAACATGCACAAAGCCTTGAATAAGAGCCCAGCACGTGGGAGGTAGAGGTAGGAAGATCACAAGTTTATGGTCATTTATGGCTCTATGGTGAATTAGAGGCCAGTCTAGGATGCTTAAATCCTTTTACCAAAACAAAACAAATTAAAAACAAGCAGACAAGCAACATTAAGTCTCTAAAAGACACATTCTAAATGCATTTCATAAACAAAGCCACAAGACCTAGAGATATGCTGTCCATAAGAAATTCACTTCAAAATTAAAGGCCCAGTGAAAGTAAAATGGGGGAAGTGATACATTAAGCAAAGGCAAATGGGAAGCAAGTAGCAGTTGTTCTGAGAAAACGGTGTTGAGATAAAATACCATTTGATGATCATGTTATCCAAAGTATTCAGTGAATGTAAAACACAAATATTTGTAAATCATAACATTTTATCATGATGTTTTAAAATAACAGTAAAATTAAGCTTAGAAATCATAAAAATGCATGGAGACAAAAGAACACACTGCTGAGTGAATTATAGAGCATTCCAGAATTCAGAAAATTAAAACATTTTTCAAAGCAAATAAAAATGTGTCACACAACCTGAGGGATAAAACCAAAGCTGTTCCAAGAGGAACATTCATAGCAGCATGTCTGCATTTTAAAATGATGCCTCTTAAAGAGTTGAAAAATAAATAAATTCAAAATTACCAAGTATGAAATAACAAATATCAGAGCAGAAATAAATTACACATTTAAAAACCCACAAGGAAACATAAAATGTGTTTTTTCTTGAAAAGATAAAGTTTGAAAAGCTTTTGCTATACTTATCAAATATAAGAAAAGGTACTCATAAGGAAAAGCCGATATGAAGAAGACACTACAACTAATAAATTAGAAGTATAATGGATTCTTAGAAAGTAGTTTTGAAAAGTATGTGATGTCATCATGAAAAGTCAGAAGAAAAGGGTATGTTTATATACATACCATTAAACCAAGAGGATGTATGTATGGATGGACTAAGAACAAATTGTGTGGTTAAATCAATAAAAGTCTTCCAACAAAGGAAAATCCAGACCAGATGACTTTGAATTATTTTTCTACACTTTTGAAGAGTTAATGCCACTCTCCCCTCAAAGTAGTCCATAGAATTGAAAGGGAAGAAATTCTTCAAAACTTGTTATACCAAGCTAGTGTTTCCTAGTATTTTGAATATAAAACTATTCAAAGTAACTAGCATAAATACTTAGTAAAACTGAACAAGATCATATTTGAGAGGAGGAGGAAAATGAAGGAAAGCAAGAAGATAGAGTGGTAGCAGAGAAGGAAAAGCAGAAGGAGGAGGAAAGGGAGAAGGAAGTCAAGCAAGATGAGGAGAAGAAACATAGAATGATAGCTCAGAGAAATCACCACATCAAACTCAACAGTTCCAAGGAAGGAAGGAGGAAGGAAGGAAGGAAGGGGGGAGAGAGAGAGAGAGAGAGAGAGAGAGAGAGAGAGAGAGAGAGAGAGGGAGAGAGAGGAAGGAAGGAAGGAAGGAAGAAAGAAAGAAAGAAAGAAAGAAAGAAAGAAAGGAAGGAAGGAAGGAAGAAAGGAAGGAAGAAAAGAAAGAATCTTGGTCATGGTCAAGTTGTTTTCACCCCAGGGCTGCAAGCAATGAATAAATGTAACCCATTCCATCCAAAGAATGAAGACAAACATCATCTCAACAGATATAAAAAAAATTTAAGTAATCAATATGCTTTGTGACTAAAATTGGACAAATTAGGTACAAAAGGAATACTCTTCAATATAATAAGGTTAAGTAAAACAACTACACAAAACCATGGCCTGAGGCAGAACTGAAAAGTGCATCCTCGTGTTCAGGAACAACATGAGGCATCCACTGTCATCAGACTGTCAATTCTACTAATCACTAGAAGTTTCAGTCAAAGCCATTAAGCAAAGCACATGAAAAATAAGGAACAAAGTCAAGTCATTTCTGTTGGCAAATAATTTAATAAACATTTATAAACATGATTTTATGAACCTTAGGACACCAACAAAAACTTTTAGCACTGATAAATTCCATAAAATAACATGACACAAAGTCAACATACAGCAAACAAAACCTTTTCTAAATATCAGCATCACATTTTAGGACAGTGGTTCTCAACCTTACTAATGCTGCAATCCTTTAATATAGCTCCTCATATTGTGGTGACATCCAATCGTAAAATTATTTCATTGGTACCTCAAAACTGTAATTTTGCTGCTGTTATGAATCATAATGTAAATATCTGATATGCAGGATATCTGACATGTGACCCTAGTGAAAGGGTCATTTGACCTCCAAAGGGGTTATGATCCATAGGTAGAGAACAGTTATTTTAGGAGCAAGTAACCATCCATACAATTCAGTCCACAATAGAATACAAGAAAAACTTAAACTGTTAGGAATAAATTAAGCTAAGAATGTAAAAGACCTCTACAACAAGAATTATAAAACACAGATGAGTGAAACTAAAGTATCAATGCTTAGAAATTTCTGGGTTGTAATGATAAATGTCAAAATAACTATTGCACCTAAAGTGATCTACATAGTCAATTCTGTCTCCATCAAAATACCAATCACACTCTTCAAACAACCGGACAAAATGCACTGAAATTCATATGGAAGCAGAAATGATCCAAATGGTCAAAGTTTAACAGATGGATGCCTGACAGAGACAGTAAATAAAAAAATTGGCATTGGCAGAAAAGGGAATGGAGAACCCATGAACAAACCAAGCTATTCTGAGCTGTTTAACATTCTGCCCCAAATACATTGCAAATGATAGTTTCATTAATAAATGGATGTCCACATGCAGAGAACTGAATCTTGTCTGCTATCTTCCATTATATACAAAATCAACCAAATACTTCAATGTAAGACCTGTTAACCTGTATTTGGGTCCTGTAAAACTAGTAGAAAGGAAAGAGTTTAAGGTATTCATTCACTCTCTCTTCTTTTGATTAAATTTTTTTATTTACATCCCAAATGATGACCCCTTCCAGTCTCCCCTTGTAGATAGAGTTCTTCCCCCCCCTCCTTTGCCTCTGAGAAGGCAGCACCTCTCTCTCTCCATATCCTCCCACCCAGATGTATCAGGTCTTTGCAGGATTAGGTGCATCCTTTCTCACTGAGGCCTAATGTGACAGCCCTTTGCTATGTATGTGCTGGGGCCTAGAACCAGCCCATGTATGCTCTTTGGTTGCTAGCTCAGTCTCTGGAAGATTCCAGGGTCCAGGTTAGTTGACCCTTTTGTTCTTCCTCTGGGGTTACTATCTATTAATGATGGTTTGTTGTGCTTGTAGAGAAGACCCTAGTATGGCAGCCCCCTGAGAGGCTCTACCCAGCAGTTGACTGAGACAGATGCAAATACTGAGACAGATGAGACAAACATTTGATGGAGGTTAGGGACCCCTGTGGAAGAGTTAGGAGAAGGATTGAAGACCGTCAAGAAGGTCTTCATGTTCTAAACAGGCACCCAGACTCAGGAAACAGAAGCAAGAAATGAAAAATGTGTTGGCATCAAGCTAAAAACTGCAGGGCAAGGGAAATTCTCAACAGTATGAGGGGACCATACCCAGAACAGGTGGAAATATTTGCCAACTCTTTACATGAAAGAAAGTAATATCCAGAATATGTAAAGAGCTCAGAGGAGGCAACAACAATAATAAACCCTTCTACCTAATGCAATGTGAAAATGAGCTCAGTAAACTTTTTGCAAAAGAAGAAACACCAATGGGAAAACACACACACACACACACACACACACACACACACACACACACAAATGAATACCATCGGCTATCTGGAAAATATAGCACAATACTACAGTGTAATACCAGGTCACCACAGTTAGAATGGCACAGCAAGACAGCCTTCCCGAAGAGGATTTCTTTTGGAAGTAATTAGAATGTCAATTAAACTATATTAAATTTGAATTAGAATGGCCACTATTGGAAACTAAAACAGACCAGGCACATGATCCAAGATCGTACTCCTTTCCTTTCTCAGCTATACACTCAAGGATTTGAACCAGCACAACAGAGAGAACACCACCATACACACCCATGTCCATTGTGGCACCATTCACAGTAGTCATGACAAGGATCAGCATAGATGCTCAACACATGAGTGGATGGAGAAAACATGGTTTGGACACAATAGTCTATTATTCAAGCTTAAAAATAGCAAACACTGGCATTTGCACAGCATGAATGGAACTCGAGATAATTTAGGGAAGTGACCCAGAAAGGCAAGTGCTGTGTGTTCTCTCTCATACACCAAAGCTATAAATGCTTGGCCTGGAAGTAGAATAGCAGCTGTTCCTGCTTGGGAGGCATGTGTGGTATGTGTGTGAAAAGGATGACTTAGATTCAAGCCGAACATGTACACCTGCTGGTGCAGTCTTCACACCCATACATAGCACACTCAACCCTATTCATATGGACACTACATTTGGACAACAAATAGAGGGAAAAGAGATATTTAAAAGATGTAGATGTCCTCAATCCTACTGGGATGGCAAAGCTAGAAGCTAGGATCTCTGTCAGTCTTTCTTGCTTTCTCTCTCTCTCTCTCTCTCTCTCTCTCTCTCTCTCTCTCTCTCTCTCTGTCCCCTCTTCCTTTCTTCTCTATATTCCTTTTCTCTTCCTCTGAGTGTGCTCTTCTGTACACATGTACCCGTATCTATTTCTGTACCTATACTTTAAAAAAGTTACCAGATTATATCAAAGCCTTTATCTCTAATCACCTACCATAGGTATCCATTTTTGTTTTTCTCCAATCTGAAGTTTTATATCAGTGGCTTCATCAACCTTTGTTTATTCTGTCAGAACACAAGAAGCCCCTTTCCCCTTCAAGTGATGTTATAAACAGAGACTCCAAAGTACCAGGCTTGCTGGCTTTCCCATCTCTTCTGTCCCAGCTGTGCCCTCCCCCTCTCTTCTCTTGGGGTTCAGGTCCTGTAGATCATGACAACCTTATATGCCTCAAAGGAGGAGAAATGCAGTTACTACTTGTTTAAGACAAAGACAAGGAATGGGAAAGAGAGGAAATGTTTGAAAACATTTAAATAAAAATGTGCCTGCTATCCAACCATGCAAATATATGCAGAAGTATGGAGCCAGGTCGGTAAATTTCCCAGGTGGGATCGTGCAAATGGCTTCTCTCCATGAGCTTTCAAATATGCAGCTTAGATGCCTTGCCAGCAAATACTGTATTCACTTAACAATCTGTTAATGTGCAGCAAATATTAAGACTGCTACTCTAGTTTGATGCATTAGAATTTCTCAGTGTCTTTTATTATTTTGTTCTTTCCTATAAAATGAGAATTTTAGCTGTATGTTAAATTTGCAAATGAAAATACATTGCATATGTGAATAAAATGTGCTGTGACAAATGATACGGCACATTAGCTAAATCAGAAACTCCTGTTGTTGCTTTGTTTCCTTTGGATGTGGGTGTGACTCTCTGCAGAACCCTTTACTCCTTCGTGGCCTTTATAGCAGTGCAGTAACAAGCCAGCCACGGTGCAAATGTTCTGAAATGATCCTGACCTAAGGAACATTTCATGCTCAATGTCTCCTAAATACAGAACGCACGACTTTGAAAATAGCAAGTTCAGTGTATGCCTCACTTAAGGTAGACCAGGCCATTCCATAGCAGAGAGAAGACACCATCTTCACCTTCAAACACAGATGCTCTCATCCAGTCATCAGGGTACCGGCTCTCGATTTCAAAGTCTGCAAGGGAGCAGATGCTTCCACTTTCCTTATTTTCCCCCTTTAGAGCTCTCCAAGTTGGCTGCTACCTGCCCCCAGTCTTAGCCTTCTACAATTTCCCATGCAACAGGCACTAGGCTCTGTTCATAATAAACATCCCATGATTTCACCTTTCCTCCTTAAATACTAACATGTTCTTAAGCAGCTACAAAATCCAAGCTCTTGTGTCCTGAATGAGCTGGAAGAATGGGTGGGTCTCTGCTTGTTTCTCATCTCTGTGCTTCATTGCACTTGGTCCTGTTTTTGGAACACACGCCCCTCATCTACCACAGGGACCAGTCTGCCACAGCAAGTTCTTATCTCTAACTGCCATTAGTTCAAGGTTCCCCCTTCAATAGCCCTTCCTAGTCCATCCAGCCTAAGTGATGTCACCACACACTCTTGCTGGCATCCCTGACATCACTGATTATCACTTACTCCCTCTTTAAGGTATGCATCATGGTTTAGAATCATCTCTCAAGTCTCTCATAATTGATATTTAAACATATGCATGGGTCACAGAGAGACCTTGTCCTGCACACCCCTGGTCTAAATCCATTTTCCAACAGGAAGTTGCATACAGGCACTCTATTTGGGGCAAGTTCTTATATTAAAATCATGAATAGTACAAATTGGCACAGGTGCAGAGGAGAAGACAGTAAAAGGGCATTTATGCAGTTCATGGCCACGGAGAAAATCTGGAACTCAGGGGTACTAGGGCTTTTTAGACCAGATAATTCAGGCCTGCCACACACACTAAGAAGCACTTTATATTGTTCTGTCCTACCCTGTTCTGGTCTCAGGGCACCTCCTCCCCCACATGCCCTGCATACATGATTATCGTCCACACACATCCACTGCAGGGAAGTCCTGGGTAGTCAAGCAGATCAAGTCCGGGAGCTGAAGTCAGAAGCTAAGGTTTTATAGGGTGAAACAGGTGGTCCCTGTAGTGTCCACAGTAACAGGTAGCGAAAGGATGTGAGGTCAGCGCAAAGGCAGCCCACGTGGAAGGCTTGCACGGATGCTTTCTGCCCAGCAGCCTGAGCAGAAGGCTCATGTGGATGCTCTATCTCCAGCTGCCCGATTCCCCTGTAGCTCACACAGAAGGCTCACATGGGTACTTTCTCCCGGCTATTACCCTCTCTCTAAAAATACATCACTAGGAAGGGCATGGATTCTTTCAATGTGAAAAAGGCATTTGGCTAAACGGAGGCTTTCAGTGAAAGGCAATTTGGAAGGCTCGTGTCTGAAATAGAGGAAGTGCCTGGACCAGGGCCGAGGAGGAGTGAGGAGAAGAAGGGTATTGGTAGTTTTGCAAATTTTGTCCTGAGGAGCTGGAGGTTACTTAAGTGCTGGGGATAGAGACAGTTACTTATTTCAGTGGATACATGGATGGATGAGTGAAACACTGAGAGCTGGAAACAAAATGTTCTTAACATATTTAACTTCAGAAGACAGACAGGAGTGTTTGAATATTCGACTATGAGAAGGAGATACAATTTTTCATCTCCCCTTCCCCTCCAAAACAAAACAAAACCAGAAACCTGTGCAGGCAGTTGAAACAAGGCTATTTTCATAATGAAGCCTTCTAGAATGAAAGTGGGGTGAAAGAACTGAGTAGATCTGTCTCTATCTTAATAGTTTTGTGAGTTTTAGATTCAGAAAAACGAAACTCATTCCTGAATACCTTGAACTTGTCAAGTTAGATTCTCTTAGTGAACTTGCCCTTTGCTGACATTTCTAACCACTGCAATGAGCTCTTCCACTGTGCAGTGTGCCCTTAAGGCACAGCACCACTGTGACCTAACAAGCAGTCTGCCATTATTTAATGTCTGCTTACCAGCTCGCTGTCAGCTGAGTCTCTATTAGCCACCCATTCTATCTTCAGGGTTTGCAGGACACTTGCAATGTCTTGAGCACCTACGAGGACTTGCTAAGAGCTTACATCCTTTCCCTCACTCACTTATTTATATTTTTCAATGTTTTAGTCAAAAATCCTAGCACTGTCTCCTCCCTACTTAGTAACGGAGTTCCCAGGGGTCTAGGAGAAAAGTTCCCAGCTAGCTCAAAATGTCAAGTACTACTCTAGTTCTTCAGGACCGCCTCTCACGCCACCTTGTCATCTGTTGACTTTAAGAGAGCTAAGAAGATTGAGAATCGCCTTTAAGCGGTAAAGGGCAAGGGTGAATGAGATGGATCAGCAACTAAAGTTGTCTGTCACCGAATCAGAACTCGAATTCCATCCCTGGAACTCATATGGTCCTTGAAGTTATCCTCTGACCTCCACATGTATGCTGTGGCCTGTACTCTCCTTCTCCCCTCCTCTGATACGCAAATTAAATCTAATCCAGATGAGACATTTATTTTATTTGATATGTCTAGCCTCTCATAGGTAGTTTTCTGTTAGAGGCATCCAGCAAAAGCAAAGGCAAGAAAGCCAGCCCGGTGATTAGTGGGTGGCTTAGAGGTCCTATTGCTGTGAAGAGACACCGTGACCACAGCAACTCTTATGAGGGTAAACATTTAGTTGGGGTTGCCTTATAGTGCAGAGGCTTAGTCCATTATCATCATGATAAGAAGCATGGCAGCATACAGGCAGGCATGGTGCTGGAGAAAGAGCTGAGAGTTTTATATGTAGATCAACAGACAACAGGAAGAGACAATGAGACCCTGGGCTTGGCTTGAGCACCTGAACCCTCAAAGCCCACCCCCAACACGATCACACTTACTCCAACAAAGCCTTACTCCTAATAGTGCCACTCCCTGTGAACCGATGGGGGAATTTTTATCCAAACCAACACAGTGGATAAAATGATCTTGATCCATGAATGGCCCAGAGATAGAGAAATGGTGGCTAAATAATGGGGCAGGAAGAGAGACTTAGAAGAAATCCCAGCCAAAAAAAAAAAAAAGATGTATTTCATATCATATAGACTTCTTCCAATGTACCCACAGAGATAGAAAAATGGAGCATATTTCAAATTATTAAACTTGTATTCACTAGGCCTTCCTACCCGCCAGGCAGGACGCTTAGGCATAGCATCTTTTAAAAACTGTCAAAAATATTTCAAGTAGTTGTGAAGAATTCTCCAATTCTTAACATGATTAGACAGAGGGAGCTCAAATTACTGACAGGCATGATGACACACAGTCTGATAATAGTGGGTGAAGATGACATCCCGTCCAAGAGATGATCAAAATAAGCACTTGAGTAGCAAATCAGTGAGCGAAAAAAATAAGGAAAAAAGAGATCTCGAAAACATAAGGGGATACTGAGAAAAGAATGCATCCTTTAAAGGGATTTGGGGGGCTGGTTTGCAGCCCAGTGGTAGAACACTTGTCTAAGATGTGCAAGGTTCTGAGCTCGGTCCCCCTTTCTGTAAACAATCCAATCATATGGAGAGGACGGTGGTGGTAAAGCGCTGACTGGCCTTGAGAGTCCTGAAGTACAACTTGGGAAAGCATCTCTTAGAACTCACAGTCTTTCCACCAAAGCTGCAGGGCAAGTGAATTTCTCCGCTGCACACTTCTCATGCCAGGTCCTCTTCAAAGCTAATCAAATCTGTGTTAACAAGTCTCTAGGTGTTCAATGGGGCACTCAGTCATTCTATAAACATGATTCACTTTACCAGGTCCAGACTTCAAGCAGTTGACTAGGGAACTCAGAAGGTATGGGCAAAAATCTCCAGATAGCATACGAGTGCCTTACTTTTAGGCTACACTGTTTCAATGTCCCAGAGAAAATGCATCTCAATTTTAACCTTCAAAACATCTCGAAAAAGAACCAATAGCCTCATGACTGTGCTTGCCAGAGCAAAGACAAGTAAGGAAGTCCAAGGACATTTAAACAAGGTATGGATATTGAGTTAGGCCTGCCTGTCACTTCCTATTCCCTTACGACTCTCAAATATATGCCAGATACAGCCCACTTGGGAGGGGTGTCCTGCTGAGGCGCCCCCCATAATAATGAGGCAATAAGGAGACAAATTTGGTGTAAATCACATTGGTGGGGTTTGCTCCCTGCTTCTGTTGGTTTGTCAGGACACTATCATAGAAAAAGCACAGACGAAAACAACCTCTTTTTCTCTGTGTAACCAAGATAGCATGCTTTGGGGGGCAGTGCTGGCCCACACAGCCAGTGATCCCCCTACAGAAAAGCCCCGTTAGCGTTTCTCCTGGAGCTTGGTGAGCCTGCCTTCTTGCCCCATCTCTGTCATGTTTTACCCTGCTCCGTATGAGGCTCTCTTCCAGCTAAGGATTTAAAGCTTGCTCTCATGTACACAGAAAATCAGATTTATACCTTTGTACCACAAAGTGAAGCAATTATTTTGTCTTCCAATGGATTGTGCTTCCTCTACACTGGGCCCCCATACTACCCACTGCTGTCAGCGAGGCAGTGACACTGGGGTAAGCTTCATTAAGTAGAGCCCCGCTGATACTGACCATTGATCCAGCAGCCAGCTCAGGTGCATTTGGACACAGCATTTTCTCCCTCTTCTCTTTACTTCTCTCCAGGGATAACCAATCAGTGGAAACAACCCTTATGCCTAACATTTTGAGAGGCAGAGAGCAATTTTATTTCAATCGCCAACCTGTCCACTAGCTTGGTAAATCAAATTCCAACCTCCTACAGGCAAAAAAGAGCATGCATCCTTTCTAGATATGCTGGTGCACGTCTGTATATACGGCACTGTCTAAGATCTGGTCTTTCTATACATTAGATGACACAGATCATTCTAGGAACATAAAAGTAATGCATTTCAAATGCATTCACTCTCTAGAAGTGAAACTGTAAACATCAAACATATCATATTCTTTTCCTGAAATGTATTATATAGCGATCAGCTATGTAACATGAGCAGGCTTAAATTTGGTCCACATTCTTAGAGAAACCATGCCCTCTGATTATTTGGTGGTAAATACAAAAAAAAAAAAGTATAATTTTTGAAAAGTTGACTTCTGCTTAGTCATTAATCCATGATGCTGATTTCTTTAAAACATGAAAAAAAAAAGCATTTTCTTTTATTAGTGCTAACTGCAAACCACCCAAAACAGTAGCAGATCTGAACCCTAAACCTATTGCCAACTGCCTTGGTCATGCAGCTTTCAAATGGGAATACTTTGCCAGCGTTCGGCATAGCGTCCTTGCTCTAAGCGTGTCTACCCGCTCACACTACCAGGACTGCTTCCTCCACAGCGTTCCAGGGACACAACACAGTTTACGTTCGAAGATCCAGCAGCTCTGCTTTCCATGTTCTTTTATGTATGCTACGGGTCTTTAGAGTTTTAAACCGGTTTGAAGTGTACATGATGGTACTCTCTGTTTTCAGGCATGTTACTCCTCTTATAAAAAACCCAGAGATTTAAAAGACTCCATTTAACAGATCGAACACAAGTCATTGTTCAAAACCACTACCATTGTGTCACGTTCCATTGGTTACAGAACAATAGAAGTGATCTATAACTGGGCAGGTCATTTTTAGGAATTCCCCTTTTCCTCCTTCCTTCTCCTCAAAATAGTTCCCTCTACTAGGACTAAGTATTTTCCAGGAAATAGTATAAATATTAATGTGGCATGTCCTATATCTTCAATATCTTATACTCTAGAAATTTATCTATTATCAGTATTTCGTGCTGGAGAGCTAAGTTTTGCCATTGTTCTAAGTCTCTCTGAACCTATTCTGTAGTGAAATTTTCAGTTCCCACTCCTGATGATGTACCTCTAAGTAACTTTGGGGTTTCTATTAGATTTGCCTGCTCCCATATAGCTGTCCTTGGATTTAACTTGAATGTGCTCTGCACAATTGTTTTGGGGAGTGACTGATAAAATACTATATATAATTGATTTAGAGATGACAAGTATTTTTAATTTTTAATTCCAGCTATGAGAGGGAAAGTGGTTGGCTGTTACAGTGATGGTTCTGTGTGTGTCCCATCGAGTTCAGTAGGTGACACAATTTACTGGGAGCAGACTCCCCCGTGCTCTACACATGAAAGCCTTTTGCGTCACATAATAATAGAAATGAACACTTCACATCTCTAGAGGGGGGGGTATGTTTTTATACGATCTTAATTTATACGACTCACTAGCTACTTAAGCCAGCAATTTTCAGTCAGTAAGGTTCTATTACCCTCTCGCTATCGGCAGTATCTGGAGGCATGTCTGATGGGCAAAATTAGAGTCAGGGTTGGGTGGGGGAAGCAAAAAGGGGCTTCCAAGAAATATCCAGCCCCAAAGAATGTAATATAAATTAATAATTCTCTAAAAAGACTCTCCATTCCCCCAAAATGATGTAGAAATTAAGCAGTCTTCATGTACAGCAGAGAGGCATAAAACTGAGAGCCAAGTTGACCTTGATGATTTCAGAGATGATTTAGAACATGGTAAGTGCTTTGGTAAGAGGCTCAGTTGAGATCTTGAGCTCATCTGTAAGACAGCTTTCACCAGCTTCGGCATCTCTAATTCTTAGACTGTTCACCTCCACAGGGTAAGAGCTAGGTCTACCGAAGGTACTGTTTATTTTAACTGCAGTATTTAGTCTAGCGCTGACCCAGGATAACACCCCGCAGTACTTCTTCATTTTCTTTGCTGCTAGAGTAACCGAAAGATGTAAACTTATTTATTACCTTGGTATTTTAAGATCAGAATTTCCGCAGGAATCTCACAGGGTCAGCCTGTCTGTGCTCCTTCTGGAAGCTGAACAGGAAAAAGCATTTCTGTACATTCCTTTATTCTTAGCGGCTTCCGGTAGCTCCTGGCCCCTTCCTCCATTTTGAAAGCCAGAGAAAGGAGGAGGAGCCTGACTCTCTGACTCTTTTCAGCTGCTTTTAAAGCTTCCAGGTTAAGACTGGGTACAGCTGAGTAATTCAGGCCATTTCTCCCCAGCCTGGTGTTCTTAATCTTAATTCAATTGGCAAGTAAGGTAATCAGATGAAAGGATTTGGAAGTCGGCATCTTGAAATTTTACCAAACATGAGTTAAGTAAAAAAAAGACTTTGGAAAAAGACTCATTAATTGTTTACAAAGAATTTATGTGTTATAATTTCAACTACGTGTGTGAGTGTGTATATGCTGGAGTACATGTGAGGGCAAGTACCCTCGAAGGACAAAGGAATTGAAGCCCTGAGAATTAGAGTTACAGGGTTTTGTGACCCTTCAGTGTAGGTGCTAGGAAATGGTCCTCTGAAAGATCAGCAAGCAAGTTAAGAAACTACTGGACCATCTCTCAGTCCCATGTCTCATTAACCTCATCAGCTACTTCCAAATACGTGTTGAGTTCCACTGTCATCTCCAAAGGGATGACATCATTCTCCCCAGAATCCCCTGTTTTGTTGGATGTTTTCCTATTTCCGTTCATTGTTACTCTACCAATCCTTGACTGGTTCTTCTGAAAAAGAAAGATTTTGTCTAAGTAGAAGCTAGAGTTCGTCAGTCTCCCAGTTGCAACTTTATTAATTCGACATGCTAGGATTTAAACCTGAAAACTATGAACTTACTTTGTGGCCCACGGATAAACCCAAGAATGGTGATTTCTCATTTACCGTTTTCCTCAGAACAGTTCCTATATTTTGACTTTCAGTAGAATAACAAATCTGGGAGTTTTCCAGTGGAGCTATTAAAAGCCATACAACACTTCTCTCTGTAATGACTAAAATTCTTTTGTAAACATTTAGACTATTTTTATATAATTTAGTAATAACCAGATTCTTAAGAATAATTTCAATGAGGTTGAAGTGGTTGAAGAGGAGGGAGAAGGAGGAAGAGGGGGAGGAGGGGAGGGAGAGGAGGAGGAAATATTTGTAGGTCTGGAAATAGGAATAGGTCTAGGAAATATTTCGTAATCAGGTGTGGGTTGCTGACACCACAAGGAAGTGTCATTGACTTGGAGGAAGACTTTTATGGAGTTGGTTTCTATCTTTGTAAGCAAGCTATTCTTTAACCTTTGTAAATCTAGTGTAATCAGTGGTAGGTTTAGAATCATTCCAGATTGCCTGCACAGTGAACTAAAACTAGGTGCCCTCTGCTTTGCCCCAGGAGAACACAAGGTTAACTCCCCAAGTTCAGGGGCTTCCACTGTTATGTAACATCCCAAGAGCTCCAAGTCAAGACTTCTATAGAAGATGGCATTTCTGAATTACTTACAGGCAGCTGAAACATCTAATCTAGACTGCCAGGACTCACCAATAGGCACTCTCTTGGACTTGCCTTGTGTTCCATCTATCATTACAGGAAGGTAGTGCTTCATCTTCAGAATAAGGGACCATAGTGAACTGTATGCCTCCTCTTTTGCTGACCTTAGTTTTGAGTCTTTCTTCCCCCATAAATCTTATCGCTCACTCATGCAATTATGGACTCTAAACTCTGGTGTACAATATTTGGTGACCAATATGTCACCACTGTAGCTGGACTTTTGGCTACTTTGTGGGTTACTTTATCTTTCACTCTCCCCCACCCCTCTTCTTCTACCCTTTCCACTCCCTCACACTAGGTAGGAGAGAAAGAGGGTAAAGGGAAAGGGGGACACCGTAACTTTTAGACTACTTCCTGCTGATTAGAGTCTTCAAATTCCTTGGGGCAAGTTTTATCTTCGCTGCCAGGATATCCAGTTTCTTTCTTCCTGTTGTTATTTCTTTTTTTGCACATTACTAGTTAACAAACATCTATCAACAGCAACCCACCAGCTACCCACAACAGCCTTGCTTCTCAGGATCCTAGCCTAGCGTTTATGTATCCTCTGAAGAGTCCCCAGAAGCCCAAGTGACACACAATTGCAGAAATTATCTGCAGCTGGCAAAAACACACCTGTGCCAGAGCACAAGGCAAATCATAGTCAGCTGTAGACAATCTGATGCAGTCCCATATCCCAGACCTGAGATTAAAATTCTTACAATATTTGTGTTTTAAAAGTAACCAAAAATTCTCATTATACACTACCTTACTTGGATGTAAATTAGTCAAATCTCCAAGTTTCTACTGCTGGGCTACTTAATCTCCTGAGGATACTCAATCCCCCAAGGCTTAATTCCCCCATCCATAAAGATATCAAGTTTCTAATCCTTCATAGGATCTGTTGATATGAGTAAAGTACTTGCTAGAAAGCTTTTTACAGAAGAAATACCCAATAAATAGGCACCATATGGCTACTGAGAAGATGGGGAAGGAGAAAAGAAGCGAAGGAAATGATAAAACCCTGCTTATAGTTCAATTACAGTATACATTGTGAAATATTTCTGTTTCTACTGTAGGTTCCAGAAGCCATTGGAAAGAAGACAGAAGCAGAGACAGAAGGTGGGAACTGGCATAAGGCAGCATACATTTCTCTTCCTGAGTGTGAAGACTGGAAGCGAGGAGGTTGTTTTAGAGCGTACTTTTCATGTTTTCATGTAATGCTTGTCACTACCATTTATGTGAGCTGCATTTCATAAAGTGACACAAATCCATTGTTCCAATTGATTAGTTTTTAGCCATGTGGTGTAGATCACATTGTCTTCTTTTTAAAAACTGAGGCAGACAGCCTCTGAAGGGAACTTAACCTTTTCCCAGGTTAGCCTTTGGTGGGTAGTAGAATCAGAGTGGGAGCTCAGATTCTTCTCTAGGCATGACCGAAACCCTGCCATCTCAAGTACTCATATAAAAGCTGAACACAGAGGTATATATCTGTCATTTCAGCACAGGGGAAGCAGACACATAAGTATCTCTGAGGCAGATTGGCCTGTAGACAAAGCCATGAGCTCTAGGTTCAGTGAGATACCTTGTCTCAAAAAATACAGTGAAGAGGGGCAGAGAAAGATACCTGCTGTTCATTTTGGACCTATACATGTACACACACACACACATACACACAATATTTCTATATTCTATATTATATTATTTATTTATTCTAAATAAATAAATAAATAAATAAATAATGGGCCTTCACAAGACTGAAAACCTTCTGTAAGGCAAAGGACACTGTCAATAGGACAAAGTGGCAGCCTACAGGATGGGAAAAGTTTTTTTTTTTTTTTTAAAAAAACTCGACATCAAATATAGGATTAATATCCAAAAATATATAAATCACCTAAGAAACTAGATATCAAAACAAAACAAAACACTGAATAATCTAATTTAAAAATGGAGAACAATTCAAACAGAGGATTCTCAATAGAGGAATCTCAAATGGATGGAAACACTTCAACATCCTTAGAAATTTTCAACATCCTTAGCCATCAGGGAAATCAAATCAAAAAGACTTTGCGATTCCATCTTGAGTCTATTATCAGTAGCACAAATGACAGCTCATATTGGCAAGGATATGGAGTGAGGGGAACACTCCTCCATCGCTGGTGGGACTGCAATCTTGTTTAGCCTCTACAGAAACCATTATGGTGGTTCCTCAAAATTTGAGAATCAATTTTCCTCAAGATGTAGCTATAACACTCTTGGGCATATATTAGAGAATTCTCCATCCTTCTACAAGGACATTTGCTTAGCCGTGTCCACTTAAACTTTATTCATAATAGCCAGAAATTGAAAGCAACCTTGATGTCCTTCAATGGAAGAACGGATAAAGAAAATGTGGTACAGTTATATAACGGTGTATTAGTCGGCTGTTAAAAATAACACCATAAAATTGTCAGGCAAATGACTAGAACTAGAAAAAAAAGTCCTGACTGAGATAAGCCAAACACAGAAAGAGAAATAGGTATGTATTCACATATAAGAGTATAGTAGTTGCTCAGTAAATGATAACAAAGCTACAATCCAAAGATCCAGAGAGGTTAGGTAAAGAGGAGGGGTCGTGAGAGTGGGTGCATGGCTCTCTCTGGGAGGAGGAAAATAGAACAAATTTTATGGGCAAACTGGTGTGGGGGTGGGTGGGAGGGAGCTAAGGTTGTGAGGAGATGGTTGGAGAGGCAGAGGGTGGGGCAAAAGAGCTGGAATTAGAAGGGGCAGGGTGTTGTGTAGAAACCAATGCAGTGGAAACTTACTGGAATCTATGAAGGTGACCTTAATGAGGACCCCTAGTGACGGGGGATATGGAATTTCAACTGCCCATCTCTTGTAGCTAGCCTAGTAGGACTAGGGTGCATTCAAGTGAACTGTTGATCAAGAAGGGTCCATTGGAATTCCCAAACAACCCAAGCTGACAAAAGGTTGTTCTCTACAAATGGACAGTGAGGTGCTGAAGAAAATACCCACACAACTTCATGAACTTGGAGTAGTTGCACTGGTGCCTACGTGGAGCCCTCGCCCTTATATTTTAGTCCCTTTGGTGCCTGAAGGTGAACACCAATGCAGCCACAGAACTTTTGACCTACAATCTGTCCTGCCTGAAAGATGTGCTAAGGCAAGGGTGGCCCAAAACATGTGGTGGTAGCCGCACAATGTCCAAGTTGATGTAAGGCCCACTCTGTGAGAAGAAATCCATACCTGACACTGCTTAGGTAACCAAGCACCAGAGACTACATATCCCAGAGATCTAGGATAAAACCAAATACTACTGCTCTTAGAAAAAGAAATCAATAAAACGATTCCTGATGATATTCTGCTATACCCACAGATCAATGCTTTCTCCAGTTATGATCAGAAAGGCTTCCTCTGACAGTAGAACATGGGAACAGATGCCAAGACCCATAGCTAGATGTTGTGTGGAGAGAAAGTCAAATCGGAGATCTCCATCAAATCCTTGATTAGAGCCCAGGGAACTCCATGAAAGAGAAGATGGGAAGATTGTAAAGCCATAGGGAATACAGCACTCCAGGAGAAGAAAGCCCTCTGAGTCAACTAAGCAAGGCATATATGGGCTCACAGAGTCTCAAGCATCAAGCACAAGTCTGTACCAGACCCTCTATGTATGTATTATACTGCGTATATATTAGCTTGATATTTTTATATGACTCCTAACTGTGAGAACAAGTGGATCTCTGACTCAAGACTGCTCTTAGGACTGTTTCCCTCCTCCTGTTGGGCTGCAATGTCCAGCCATCGATATGATCATTTTTGTTTCTTCTTACTATATTTTATTTTGTCATATGTCATATGTGTTTGACTTTTATCTCTTAGAAGCCTCTTCCTTTCTAATGAAAGGCAGAAATGGGATCTGGAGGGGTGGGGTAGAACTGCAAACAAAGAGTAGAGGGAGAGAAAACTGTAATTCGGATATAATATATAAGAAAAGAACCTATTTTAATGGGCAGGGGTAGCTCGCTTTAATTCCAGCACCCAGGAGGCAGAGGCCAGCAGTTCTCCAAGTTTCAGTCCATTCTGGTCTACTGAGAGAGCTCCAGGACTCCTAGAACTACACAGAGAAACACTGTTTTGAGAAACTAAAATGAACAAGCAAGCAAGCAAACAAATAAAAAAATCAAATGAATAATAAATAAATAATTCTGTTTTCAATAAAAGAAAATGGAAAAAACAAAACAGCAATAACAGCAAAATACACACACAAAGAAAGAAACAAAGAAAAGAAAAGAAAAAGGAAGGAAATCTTTGTAAACACTGCCTAGAAGCCCTGTGAAGGCCTGTAAAGTTGACGTATTCATTTCTTCCCCTCATATTTTCTGATCAGATTATGAAAGACCATCCATTTGACCAATTTACACCTCTGTGATCATTGTCATGGCTCTCTGTTAAACCTTGGCTATTGCATAATTTTTGCTATGGAATTAAAAGTTGTCAACATTGCTAACTACAGTAAGTCTTCTGACAATAGCTCTGTATTGGGTGTCTTCATGCTTGGTTGGTTAATGATGGATGTACGACTCTTGTATCTTGAGGCTGCAACCATTCTGGATTTTCTTTTCCCTTTTCTAGTCTTTTATTTTATAATGGGACTTTCCATTGTATTTGTGGTGCATATCAACTCCACCATGTCTTTATTTCTGATTCATCACTGAGAATCTAATGCTTATTTCTGGCTCTGACATATTTTTGTCACTAAGAGCTGTTTTCTCTTAACTTCCTTCCTCTTTGGATTTATTCCTTGAGCAGGCAAAATGAAGATTCTCTCTGCCTATTTGACCTGAGGCACCATGGAGTTGTAGGGGGAAAAAAAAAAGTAGCGGGCCCTGCTACATCTCCCTGCCCTGACCTTTGACAGAATTAAACTATTCATACCTGCTTTGCTTTGCCTTCCAGCCAAGAGCAAGTAAAATTATAATATTCCCTCAAAGAGCAGTGTGTTCTAGAACAATATGGTTCTCAGTTTAGAATAGGGCAAAATAATAACTAAGTCTTTGTCAAGAGCTATACATTGGCTGCCGACCCTGAAGATAGCAAGAGATATTTTATGTGCAATGCCTGGACTCAAAAAGAAAACCTTTTTGTGAAGTTTTTCTAGGGCAGAGAAACTGATGCCTCGTTTTTATGTATGTACTGAGTTAGCCAATTGTCTTCAAAGAAAAACCATTCAGAGGTCAGGCTTTAACATTTCTTGTTAAAATACAAAATGGGACTTAAGCTTAAAGCATAACCCATTGGAGAAAGATAGTAGGTTTCATAAGCACACTGCTTTCAAGGGTGGCTTTATTCATAGGAATGCTTCCGATAGCCATAGGCTCAGAGACTCTTCAGCAACAGTCAAAAATGATGGTTTATTTGTTTGCCTAACCTGACAACACTTGAACATCACTGCTAGACTTGTTATCTCTAAATTTAAAGAGCCAAAGATTTGCTGGCAAACAAGTCCTGTTGTTGAGCCGTCTGTCTGCCTTCTCTCTTGCATGATCAGCGATCATGGTGATTCTGGCCCTTGCTTCATCCCAGGCAGGCAATGTCAGAGCCCATCATGACATCCCCCTCACTGTGCTGTGTTGCTAAATCATCCTGTACTCAGCCACAGGGAATAGGAAAGACATAATGAAGCTCCTAGAGAAAGAAATGCTTTTCTACCTGTCTGCCCTCCCTCAGCCGTTACTGCCCGCATGGAGAAGATTTGAAGGGACTGTATGCCAAGTGGCAGTAAACAAACGGAAGAAACGTTATTGATTTCCTTATTCTGTGAAGGGCTAAGAAGTCGTATAGGAAATTGTGCGCCAGCCATGTTGCAGAACTCAATAGGATGCTCTCAGAGCAGATTCAGACAGACAAGGGAATTTACCGATCACCCGCTGCCTAGAGACCACTGAGCTCTGTCTATGTATTTCTGAACACAGAGAAGTTTAGTAAGTATTGCTAGGCAGGAAGCTGGCCTGGCCGAGATTTCTTCTTTGATTCTTTCACCCATTTACATCTGAAGTACCATGCTGGCTGCTAGCATTCTAAGGAGCCAAAGTCAACCTCACTTTATTGATAGTTACATTATTTTCAGCATAGGTATCTATACAGAATCTTTTCATTTCAAGATGAGATCAAGGGGTTTGCAAAATGTTCCACAAAGGATTATATTCCTTCCCACAGCACAGTAGATCTCACAAGTAGGAAGCATAGTGATAAATTTTCTTTGGTTCATTAATACAATCTGACTTTTGGGACATCCTCAGAAGATGACACAATGTGGTATAAAATCCACTTCAGGAATCCAAATCACGTATTTAAAATTGTTAATAAAAATTAATGGAGCCCTAGAATTGAAGTATTATAAATTGCACTTCCCAGATCTCTCAATTATAATCCTCATTTCTTCTCCAAAGCCTATGAAGTTGAGATGCAATATTTCATTTCTGACATGTAATCAATGAGCGTGTCTTTGGAGATCTATACTGCCTTTAAGTTAATTTACGTGCATCCTGTAATGATTGTGAGATGCTGAAGGTAATATCAGAACCCTTTGAACTTCATATACTGGTTCAAACAGGAAGTAAAAAAAAACTTTTGTAGTTCAGAGTCACTGTAGGGCTTTAATTAATCAGAACAGCAAACAGTTAATTTGTGATAATATATATTTTCTGAAAATACCTTCTTGAAACCAAAAAGACTGAAAATATTTCAGGATTTCGCAGCCAAGTTAAAAATATTCCTTGAGATCATTTCAGACCATGTACTTCACCCTCTATTCCACTGTACACTCAGCCTTCAGTTTAATCTGCCATTAAGAGAATTATGTAACCTACCTTACTCTCACCTGGGTTTCCTGTGTGACCAGCGTTTACAATCTATGCTCAATGCATAGCTTTCATGTTACTCATGCTCTTCCCTACCCCTAGTCCAGAATAATGCACGTGTGTGTCATAGCCATGTGCTTAAAGCAGCCAATGGATTGAAAGTCCCTATTTTTTATATTTTTTTATTAGATATAGTTCTTTACTTACATTTCAAATGTTATTCCCCTTCCAGGTTTCCTGTCCATAAGCCCCCACTCCTTCCCCCTCCCCCATACGAGTATTTCCCCTATACATCCCCCTTATTGCCATCCCCATATTCCCCTGCACTGGGGGTCCAACCTTGGCAGGACCAAGGGCTTCCCCTTCCACTGGTGCCCCAACAAGGCTATTCTCTGCTACATAAGCAGTTGGAGCCCTGAGTCAGTCCAGGTATAGTCTTTCAGTAGTGGTTTAGTCCCTGGAAGCTCTGGTTGGTTGGCATTGTTGTTTTTATCGGGTTGCAAGCTCCTTCAATTCTTTCAATATTTCGTCTAATTCCCCCAAAGGGGGTCCTATTCTCACTTCGGTGATTTGCTGCTAGCATTTACCTCTGTATTGGAATGCTCTGGATGTGTCTCTCAGGAGAGATCTATATCCAGTCCCTTTCAGCATGCATTTTCTAGCTTCATCAGTCTTATCTAGTTTTGGTGGCTGTATATAAATGGGCCACATGTGGGTCAGGCTCTGAATGGCCATCCCTTGAGTCGCTGCTCTAAACTTTGCTTTCATATCCCCTCCTATGGATATTTCCCCCCTTTTAAGGTGTGGGAGCATCCACATTTTGGTCATCCTTCTTCTTGAGTTTCCTGTGGTCTGTAGATTGCATCTTGGGTAATTCAAGCTTTTTGGCTAATATCCATTTATCAATACCAAGTGTGTTTTTCTGTGATTGAGTAACCTCACTCAGGATGATATTTTCTAGTTCATTCCATTTGCCTAAGACTTTCGTGAAGTCATTGTTTTTGATAGCTGAGTAGTACTCCATTGTGTAGATGTACCACATTTTTTTAATCCATTCCTCTGTTGAAGGTCATCTGGGTTCTTTCCAACTTCTGCTATGAACACAGTGGAGCATGTGTCTTTGTTGTATGTTGGAGCATCTTTTGGGTCTATGCCCAAGAGAGGTACAGCTTTAAATAAAACAAATATCCACCATAAGTATTGGAAGCAACAAATTGATGTAGGCTGATAACATCTGTTTGTGGTTTGAGTGTTATTCTGGGTCAGTAAAGTAACTTCTTCCATTTTAAAACTCTATTAAAGATTCCTGATAAGAATCCGTTGTTTCCTTTCCAATATGTATTTTCTGTGCTATTCAAGAAACATAGTAAAATACCTTTTATTTCTAGGGACAGGAACAGAAGAGACACTGACACAACAGGTAACAGGAACAGATAGACAGATTAGACACAAAAAAAACAGATATATGATAAACAGACCAGGAACCACAGACAGCAGGCAGAAACTGTGGGGAGGGAAATGGAGAATTTAAATTTAGGACAGGCCTTGGTCAGTCCATCCAAAAGGAAGTCACTCTTATTCTTTCCTTAATGTGCCCTCTCTGCGGTTATCTTTGAGATATTAAGTGACAATTAATTGAAGTGGTTAATAGGACTCTCAGGATATAGTTGCCAGCTATACATTTCTGACGGAATGTCAGGTCTTAAAGCGTGGGACCATAATCTTATCTCTCTAGGCGTTCTTATTTTCTTATTTGTCTCTTGATAGTAATCCCAGAGGACAAAGAGAAGAATGTTTAGTGTAAGTGGGACCCACAAGAACTAGGAAGAGGAATACTGGTTGCATCAAGGGGAAGAGAATGTTGCCATGTGGATATTTTGGAATTCCAATACCTTAACAAATTGGCAAAATGTCTGTCTTTAGTAAAGTGGAGGCTCATTTTAGAACAAAGTGATAGTGTGTTTTATTTTATTTTATTTTTAGACAGTCTAGTATATTAGTTAGAAAAGCTAAACTATATCCTGTCTAGAGAATATTAATCATGTTCTCTAGGTGGCTAGAACAGATAGAATGAATATATTTTTATAAATAAATATATATAATATATACAAATACATACAATTAAAAGGACTCACCCGATTGGCTTATATAACATGGGTTGGGTAGGCCAACAGTAGCGGCTGAGAAGCTGTTAGCTGCTTAGCCCCTGGATCTTGGTATCTCATAGTCCTGATTTGACATGAAGACAGGAAGCATCCCTAGAGTACCATCGGCCTTCAGTTCACATTGAAATCCTGAAAGAGCTGGGTTGTAATGTCAGTAAAGAACAGAAGTAGTCCCCAAATAGATGCTCTCTTCAGCAAAGGTGCAAAAGTACTCTGGGGAAAGGTATTCCCCCCTGAGCTGGTCCTTGCAAGAAATACTCTCTCAGACTCACCTAGAGTCATGTCTGTGGGTGGATATCAGATCCAATCAAGCTGACAAACAAGGTTAGCTATCTAGACTTTCAGTCCCACTTAATGTTAGCTACACCAGTTACTAGGAACCAGAAAATTAATCATAAATGATAGTAGGTTTAATTGAATTCCATGATGTCAACTGAACAGACCTGATTCTTATTTGCTTGAACAATTAGGAATTAAGATATAGTTGCACCTAAGTTTTGAAATGATATTAACAATGAATCTTCTGTATTTTGCTGAAATAAATACTCTTTTAACTAATCCTTATTGGTTTGTAGATTAATGAGCATCTCTGTCATTTATATATATACATATATCATTCTTTGCTTCAATCCACATTCCCTAGCAATAGCCTGTATCCTAATAGAGCAAGATTTATGTTACAGTTCATTTGAATGTATTCGTTTAACTGAACTAAGGGTGTCCAGGTTGCTGATGAAACATTACTTCTGGACATGTTTGTGGAAATCATTCTGGGAGGAGCTGGCATTGAAACTAAGGCAATCTGTCTTCAGTATTGCACATAGCATCATTCAACTAACTGAAGGCCTGACAAGAATGGAGAGGCGAGGTGAGATGGGCTTCCCTTTTCCAGTTTGAACTGTAGCAATGTTCTCTCCTCCTCAGAAGCACAATAGTAAAACTAATACTTTTTCTGATTCTCTACGTTGTGGGTGACAGGCCTTCGCTTTCATGATGTGTGTGTGTGTGTGTGTGTGTGTGTACGCGCACACGCGTCCTTTCCTCTCTGTTCTCTTTCACTGGAGAATGTTGTCCAATAGAGTTAAAATAGAAAACTTTGTAGAGCCCTCAAATTTGTGTCCTTTGTTTTTATTTTTCAGAGACTAAACATCTTTGCTGTAAGAAAGTTCTCGAGCCTTATAGGTATTTGAATTCCATTCTGGCAAAACTGAGACAAGAGCAGACACTGAACAGAACGCCGTGATAGAAGCTTGGTGGGGCTGGTTTGAATTTCCAGCTGAATAGAGAAAGATGGCCTTTGGTCTACGCTGAAGCATCACACCCTAATCTTGGAAGGTTAACTAAATGTTAAATATCCTACAGTCTTTTCCAGCCCTTCATGCAGATGACCGTGACTGAATTTCCAACTATTTACCAAACCAGAGTGGTTCTTCTATCACCCCCCTTTGTGGTGTAGAATTTGGGTGGTAGAAAGAACATGGTTGTGGACTTGCCTTTTAAACAACTGCCCTTCTAGGAGGGGATGGACACAGGTGTCCCCAAACCATGGACCTAACCACTGGGACGAATCTTCAAGTATTCCCATGGAACCTGTATGCCCCAGCACATCCAGCTGGTGTCTGAGAGCTATCCAGCTCCAAATGACCATTGTCTTATTAGTTTCAAAGCATAACTTCCTGAGGTTTATGCTTAATAAACAAAGATTAATCGTGGAGAGTGACAAAGAGCTAATGATACAGACAAGCTGCCAACACTCATCATTGGAGGGAGTTGAGATAGAAGGAAGTCGCAAACTTTTCTGTGTTACCTACTTCCCAGTGCACATTCTGTCTTTTCTCTGTGTGGTGCTTGAAAATGCTGACATTCTTACTGCCTTCATAGCTAGAAACGTCATGCTCCTCCGCTCACCTCTCATCTGAACCCTTCTCCTAATTTCACTCATATAATTTGAATTTTCCTTCAGAAATTTCCCCTTTATCTTTCTAATCCGATTGTTCTACTAATGTGGGTCATGGCCTAATTAATTGCAAAGGCAATTAACTTCTAAATTAAGGGTCAGTCTGGAGACAGCAAATATGTAAAGAAGGAAAGATATGCAAATTTTTTTCATTCTGTCCCCATACCTGCTTCTCATAGAAGAGGAAGATGGAGCTGGTCTGACGATGTACCCTTCTTTAAAAAAACCCTGACCCGGATGTGTGACACAGAACAGGGGCAGAGAAGCAGCATCTATGTACCCAGTGACTCATGGTGCTGACCTCCTGGGTGATGCTCATTTCTCCTCTACAATAATTGGCCACCAAGGCCTTTGCAGGACATGCAAGTGTCCTTCGCGTTTTAATGAAGCAGCAAGCTGGAGCAATTTGGAGGACCTTGTTTAACGAAATAAGAGTCAGCTAAGAAAAGTAAATGCTCATTTGAAATAGAAAGGAAATTGTAAATTATAATATAAACAGGTGGTAAAGACTAGGTATGGTGTCAACAGCCTGAAATGTCAAGACTTGAGAGGCTAACGTGGGAGCATGTCCAGTTTAAAGCAGGCTTGGGTTCCTATGAGTTAAACAGCCTGGCTTTCCAGTGAAATCCTTTCCAGGAAACAAAACAAAACAAAAACAAAAACACACACACACACACCCCAACCAAACAAAAGCAACCATTCCAACAAATACCAAATGTGAAGCAGAGTTAGAAAACAGAAGAAAACCAGTCGTGTGACCCAGATTTAGAAACTGTTTTCTCTATATTTTTGGCTTACTCTTTTGCATTCTCTATAGAAAACAATTTCTCTTTTTGGTTTTGCTTGTAAGAAAAACTTTCTTTAGAGTCATAACTTACTTTTCGTCATACTGAGTAAATTTTAAGATAACGATTTGCTTCAAATATGGGTTATATTTGGGGGAAAGTGTATAGGTTCCAAGCATTTAAATTTCTGTTTCTCTTATGCTACTTAGCTGTGTCCAGGTTTGGAGCTCATCTATAGGATGGTTTACTGTTCAGCCTGTCTGTGCCTTCATGCCACAGCAGCAGCTGAATCCATGGACTAGGTGTTACGAGTATTCATGAAATTATCTCGTCTGTTCTAGGTGGACCAGAAATCATATAACTATGGATAGGAATGATTGAGAATCAGATAACTTCATTCTATTCACCCCAAACTTAATATATCCCCAAGTCTCTCTACTACATCCTAGCATATTTCTAAGTAGAGGAAACGTAAGAGAAAAAAGTGTCTAGTAGTCAGAATAAGGCCAGTGAGATAGAAGAGCAGCTGAAGGAGCTTGCCACCAAGACCCAAGACATGAGTTTGATCCCCAGAGCACTCATGGTGAAAGGAAGAGAGGCCTTAGTCCTTTAAGTTGTCCTCTGACCTCACTGGCATGTACTCATGCGTGTGTGTGTGTGTGTGTGTGTGTGTGTGTGTGTGTGTGTGTGTGTGTGTGTGCATTTCAATAAAATCAATCAATCAGCATAAATAAATAAAACATAGAATGATCTTCAGGGATTCCTGGTTACAGTGCCTGAGTTGTAGGTTTGGGCTATGAGAACTATGCCATTCCTAATTCATTTATTTCCTATACTCTGGGGACTGAAATATCCAATCCCCAAACTGGTATCTGACTAAGGTGTGTGGAAAAAGCTGACTTCTAATTACGTCTTCAAATGGTTGAAAGAAAGGAGGTAAAGTACATGACCTAGTCACTTCCTCTCCTTATAGACATTACATCTCCTCCTGAGAGAACCTCAGGATGTAATTACCTCCAAAGGGGACACCTCCTAATGCACTCATATTCAGAATTAGGCTGTCAATTATGAACTCTGCAGGGACACAAACATTAATCTTATTGTAATATTCTACCTTCAAAAATTCAAAACAAATCATTGTAAGTTTAGTCTCCTCAGATTCGAAGGCTTTAGTTTCACTAGCTTTATGAAAAATATGCTTCTGAGGACAAGCATTGAAATATTGCCCCTTTCTCCGGTCCCCAAGGAAGCAAGCTAACAATATTTCAGTGTTGGAGATTGACTCTAGCTTGATCTCCACTCTTCCCTAGTCTCTACCCCACAGTCCTCTGCTGCAGAGATCTCTTTGAAGGTTTTTTCTGGTAGATGTCTTGAAAGACCATAACACCCTTTGTATTGTCCACCTGGCGCGTGGTTAGCTCACCTAATGGAACGGTGGATTTCATGGAAGCGTTCCACTGTAAGAACACCAGGCAATTGACCTCTTCCTTGCCTCCAAGGACCCTTCTCTTTCCTTTTTGTTCTTCTTTGTTCAAATAGGCATGCAAACAGAGTAATGAAATAGTTAGAAGAGAGACATCCAACCAGAAAAGAGGGTATTAATCTCTTTTTGTAGTCTCTCAGGTCCTGTCAGTCAATTTCTTGGTGTTCTCCTGGATTTGAGAGGGAAGAAAAGTACCTAGAGGAACCATATTCTCTTGGATGGAGAGCACACAGCGCAGATCCTTCTGTCTTCAAACATCTATTTATGAGCACAAGAGACCTGGGTAGATTGGCAGACAGGGTTGGCTCTCTTAGCATATCCTCAAAGTACTGTCTGTCCCTGGTTGCTGACGCACACTTTAGAATATATCCATTAGTTGGGGGGTCTTAGTGGCCATCATAATATAATTAAAAAAAAAGTCAGGCGAGGTGACAAGGCTCGGCAGTAAAGGCACTTGCTTCCAGGTTGCATGACCTGAGTTCCATGTTCAGTTCATACATAGCTAAGGGAGAGGGGCAATTCTCCAGGGTCATCTTCTAACTTCAACATCTATGCCACAGCACAGCAGATGCACATATGCTCCACTCTTCCCCAAAGAGAATGCTTTTTAAATGTTGGGCTTTTGTTGTTTCATATTTGTTTTTAAGAAGGTAAGTGATAAGTTGGGTTTGTCTGCCCACCCAGTGCAGCAGGTCATTCAGTGATTGGTAGGGCCTCTTACTGTTAGGGTCTCCTCTTAGCTTCCTGATTTATTCTATTTCAGCCCGAGCTACAGATCTCCCCCACTTTTCCTCTCTGTGCTCCTCTCCTTTGTACATTTCCCTTGTGTTCAAGCTCCTTCCTTTAAGTTAGGTCACATTGCACTGCAAGTAGTTCCCCGGGAGAAAGGGGCTTTAAATGTCACCTGGTCCTGAAGGATGAATACCTTTGAAAGAACCCTTTCCTGACCTATGCACTCAGAAGTAACCTCTTGACTTTAGTCCTCTCTTATCTGCTTTAACAAGCAGCCCCTCATTAAATCACTTTCCTTTTACTCCAAAGGTTTTTTTTTTAAATCTTCATTTTCTTCTTTTTATCTTTGACCCTTTCTCATCTACTGGTTCACAATGGTCCAATACTCATACTTCGAATAGCACAGTCTCTTTGGTTGCTGAATGTTCATGAACTAAGAGTTTTTTTTTTTTTTTAAGGCACAAGTACATTGAATAACCTTTTATTTGTGAGGAAACGTAGCAAACACTTTAACGGGAAGACTTGCTTCATCCCAACCATAAAGCCAGCCAGATTTGCTCAAGTCTTATTTGGTTGAGATCAAAGCCTGAGACAAATCAACTCCCTCTAAAACAAGGCTATGGCTGCTCACTGAAGAACAAAACAAAATAAAACATGCTTTATGGTTATCCTGGGTTGGATAGAATCACAAAACACACAGGAAGGAGGGAAGGAGGGAAGGAAGGAAGGAAGGAAGGAAGGAAGGAAGGAAGGGAGAAAGGAAGGAGGGAGGGAGGGAGGAAGAAAGGAAAAAAGGAAAAGAGAAAGGAAATAAGGAAGAATCTACCTTATTTACTGGCAGCTTGGACCAATGATAGATCTGTTATTTTGCTTATGTCTCAAATAATCAAATATGTGTAAATTTCACAAAATAAAACATTTATCAGGCCTTCTTAATTGTGTGTATTTTGTCATCAAATAGGAAATTCATTTCCCTAACTGATTTTTGAGTTGAATTCTCCTCTTGCACATACATATATACTTAATGACTGTAAGAGATTTCCAAAAGTTGGCTTCCATTTTGCATATTTTGTGGTCTTTTTTTGTTCAGCTAGTAGATAGTGGGACCTGGAGGTTATTTTTGCATAAGAGTGATTGGTGCTATGTCAAATATATATTGAAGTAACTGAAAAACCATACAAACTTATCATGATATTCCACAGAACACCAACCAGTCCACTGCACTGCCATTGTGTAGGCTGGCTTTAATGAGTAGCAAAGAGCAAGGGTTTTGAATGACTTAGTAGCATTCATGGGAAGGACAAGATAGAGTCCTGAAGACAGTTAGGAATCTGATGCTCTAGCAAACTTTCTTAGAATTGAATAATCCAAAGCTACTAAGATGTCCTCTTCAAAGTGAAAGGTTTTCTGTCTTTTGCACTACTTATGACCTACAAAGTTCCGTTTTGAATTTTTAAAATTCCTTTCTTCTTCTTCTTCTTCTTCTTCTTCTTCTTCTTCTTCTTCTTCTTCTTCTTCTTCTTCTTCTTCTTCTTCTTCTTCTTCTTCTTCTTCTTCTTCTTCTTCTTCTTCTTCCTCTTCCTCTTCCTCCTCCTCATTATTATTATTATTATTACTACTACTACTACTACTACTACTACTACTACTACTACTACATTGTATATGTCTAAATGTGTACCTATGTGAAAGTCTGAGGAAGACATTTGGAAATCAGTTTTTTCTTCTACCATGAGTTCTAGAAATAAAACCCAGGTTGGCAGGATTGAAGAGCAAAGATCTTCCTTGCTGAGTCATCTTACTGGGCCCCCTTTGTGAGCTTTGGAGATAACAGATACCACAGTAGATGAGTGGATGAACTATCCACTGTAAAAAGTTACTCGTTAAGCTTTCATTCGTTGACTAGAAGATGGAAACACTCTCTAATTCTGCTGATTTAGAGTTCTCAGCCTTCAGAGAGAGGAATGTTTCTAGTAAGATGTATCAGTTGTTTTATGGATTTGGAAAATGGTCAGGTGAACATTTGCAGCTCTATGCTTACTCAACCACTAAGTAAATGAAAACAAGTCCTGGTGATTCTATATGCCTATCAAGAACAGGCTGAGCTGCCTTACAGAGTGGGTTCTAAGAGGATAATATTCTGAGATCATGGAACTCTTTAGGGAGCTCTCAGTATCTCCATCCTTCATCATAAGTGTGAAGAAAAAAACCCACAACAATCGCCACAAGGCTGGACAAAGAAGGACTGACCCATTGTAATGAACTTTGGATCACTCAATCAGGCAAAGACCCAAGGTCAACTAACATTTGCTTGCAGACAAGGAAAGAATAGAATAGATTCTAAAGAAGGGAGTTATAGATAGCAACCACAAAATAAATAAATAAATAAAAAAATAAAAAATCAGGAACAACCAGTTTCTAGACTTTCTTTTCCTGATATATCTGTTGCCCGCATTTGTTTGTAACTTTTCTTCCCTTTCCTATGTATTTTCACTTAATGTAAAAATGGTGAGTGTTGGTTTTATAATCTAGTCTTTATGAAGTATAATTTCCAGTGTGGTTATAGATGAGTACAGGGACTAATTGGTAAAGTTAGTGATGATATAATGGCTGGGTGGTGCTTCTCATTTTGGGGAAAGAATGGAGCACTGTAGACACAAGACAGACATCTCCTGTAAGATAGAAATCGGAAATCACTTTGTTGACAAACTATATGCAAACATAGATGTGTGGAGAAGCTGAACAAAGGCATTGACTGAGTCAGTTTTGACATTATTAGCCCTGGAAATTCATTGCTTACTCTATTGAAAGGATCTTGGTTCATTTTGTTAACTTTTTTTTTAAGACTTATTTATTTAATGTATATGGATACACTGTAGCTGTCTTCAGACACACCAGAAGAGGGTATCAGACTTTATTTCAGATGGTTGTGAGCCACCATGTGGTTGCTGGGAATTGAACTCAGGACCTCTGGAAGAGCAGTCACTGCTCTTAACCACTGAGCCATCCCTCCAGCCCCATTTTGTTAACTTTTTATGCCAGCTCTCACAACATCAGACTTTGATAGCAGAGGGCACTGGTGAATCACTACAGGCAGACAGGGTTTTGCTTCTCATTTTGATAAAGCATATGGCTACTTCCGTGCAGGCGTAATACAACTCCAAGTCCTAAAGGTTTGTCTGTTTCTCCAACAGCAAGCCAACACCTATTCGGTTGGCTTCTTCAGGAGTGCGTCTCTACACTCCTTGCCCCCCTAGAGGGTTGATTTCTTGCATATGCCACCAACAGGGTACCACGGTGACTTCTCTGTTATTTAGAAAACTGTGACCATGCCTTTGCCAGCTAAGGCTGGATCTTAACCTTAGGTGACTCTTCCTCAGGTAATCAATCTGTGCCTAAGTGTCCATGGTTCTTCTGTGTGTTGTTAATTTCTATATTTTTCCAGAGTTGCTCTCCCTGTCCAGCCATATTTACTTGAGACAAGATCTTACACTGCAGCTTAAGCTGGTATGGAATTCACTGTGTTTTCCTGGTTGGTATTGAACTAATGACCATCCTCCTGTCTCAGCCACTATTACTGGCTGCCTGGCTCTCCTCGGAGCTCTTTTACTTTTTATTTAATTCCTTATTATTCCCATCCAATTGTGGGGGTAATATGTTAAAAATGTCCCTGAATATGCTATGGTGGGATTTCTATCACCCTGACTTGCTCCAGATTGATGACACTCCAAATTAAATGTCTCAGCTCAGTTCTCCTCGGCTATAATGTATATATGCTGACAGGCACCTCATGATACCTAGAATGTAGGCAAAAGTTTAAAGAAGCAGAACCCAGGTGGAAGAAGACCTTAACTATAATGGGATCCAGTTACAATAGTTAATTTTGCAATCTATAAAAGTTACAGCACCATAGAGATACTTTTTGGTTACTTTATGACTAGTTCTGCTTTGTTGCCAAATTGTCTTACAATGGAGAGGTGGTGCAATGTTTAGGAAATGTGGCTGAGTTGGAAGACCAGTCCTTTGAGCAGGATACTGGGACTTTGTTCTTTTCCTCCCTCTCCTTCTCTTCTATCTCCGCCTTCCTCTCTATTTCCTCTCCCTCTGTGCTTCCTAGAATGCCATGGGGTGAGCAGGTTCCCTTTGCCATCCCCTTCTGCCATGCTGTCCTGAAGCAGAGGGGTCCTAGAAACAGTAGAGCAGAAGGACCACAGAGAAAATCCCTAAAACCCTGAGCCAAAAATAAGGCTTTCCTCCTGCTGAGCCATTTGTGTGTCAGATGTTTTGTTATAGAATGTGAACGCTGACTGATACCCCAGCCAAAATCTAAAGGGGCCCCACAAACCAAGAGCTAAACTTTACAGTGCATGCAACACTGATGTTTTCGTGTTCTTTAGTAGCTTGGAAAACATGTATTTCTATTGTTCCTCCTAAAAATCGTGTCTATCTCATTTTATCCCTCTTACTTGTCCTGTCTTTTTACTATTTGGATTATGTTTGAGGTCCCCCCCCCCATTTTTACAATCAACTCATGAAACTAGAAGCTTGGTATACAATGCTGTTTCCCACCCTGTTAGCAGTAACTGGACCTGTCACTGTAGAACAACCAGGGGACCGATGTCATCATACAAGGTAAAAACTCCTTCGTGTTCTGGCCTCTTCACCTTGGCTCCCATCTATTCATTTCTTACCAAAGGAAGTCTGTTCCCTGGAAGAAACGGTGTTTTTGTTTTACGTTCATATTAAATATCCCAGTTTTTATTTGTCCCAGCACACACCAATATAAACCTTTGTTTTACTCTTCAGGTTTGTGCGACTTAGGCAGATTCTCGAGAGGATTGTGCTCTGTCCTCGTCATAACATAATGTAAGTAATCTCGAATTGAAGGCACACCAGTTACGTAATTAGACTTGGATTGTCACTTCTCCGGTAAATGAAGAAAATAATTATCATCAAATAGCAAGCACTTATATTTGGATGTGACTTTATTGCTAAAGCTCTCCTTGTGCTTGATAGTGGAATTTATTAGTAAAGCACAGAGCCTTTTGTGGGGATGGTGAGGACCCTTGGCTTCTCTTTGTATTTTCCACTTGCTCTCCCAACTAACATGGCCACGTTAACACTTACAGATGACCCAGAACATAGACTGCCAGCTTTCCTCAAGCTGGGACTGAATTCAGTTGTTATTCCTTTCCATCCACTGGAGAAGGTCCACTGGATTGTTTGTTTGTTTGTTTGTTTTTGAATCTCTGGCAACCTGACAGAAACAGAAAACAAAACAACAAAAACAAAAAAGAGGTTTCATTTTAGTTCCACTTCTCAGCTATTAATCATATGGGGGACTAATGCTTGTGGTTAGAAAAAGCTGCCCGACCCTCAGTTCCAGGCATTTGATTGGACGTTGTGCACGCAGGAGTCAGATAAAGGACAAAGAGCTGCACACAAAGTATCTTGAAATGTTTTGTGTGCTCGCTATAAAGGTGGCATAGGCTCTGTTTTCTGTTCTTGTGCTTTGTATTACAAGCCATATATTTTTAAAGGATAACCCCAAAACGAACAGTTTGGAAATGGATGTGTGCTTAGTTTGACTAAATGAATGTTTTCCCAGTCTTCGCTGTCCGTCTAAGTCCAAAAGACTTTCCTGTCAAAATTTCAGAAGCTCAGGTCAGATCAGAGAAGAAAACAAGAAATGCCGCCCCTTTAAATGGTGATGTCATGAAACAGAAGAAGAAAAATACTTACTTTATGACATAATGTTTAAGGTCTGGCTTTTGTTACCTGGCAGTTTGGAAAGAACTCCATCTATTTGAGTAAGTAAACCCGCCAGTGGCAATATGAAAGAGAGAGCTGAGGTGGATGAACACTGAGTGAATGGTGCAAACTGTGTATAATACTGGGCCATAGTAACATTTGCTTGAGATGAATACAGTTACTTGTATGCACAGAAGTGACCGTAAAGTTGCTTCATGGGAGGGAGTCACTGTGCTTAAAGTTTTAAGTTTGTGCAAACTTTAATCCATCTCGCACCACCCTCACCTTTGAGTTAAACAATCCTAAAGAATCATAGAATGGAGCGAAGAAGATAAATATTAGCCTTTCCCCAATTACGTTTAATCCTGGACTAATTCACCCAGAAGTGTTTAGGACAATTCTTTTTTTTGCACACCTAGCAGAATTGTTTCTGAGTTGGATCATCTGACACAGTGCAAGCTCAACAAATGTGTGTGATTATTATATCAGAAAAGGTGGAAACTGTAGAAGTGAAAAAAGTTTGGACACATAGCAAAGACATAATTATGTGAGTTTTACGTCTGTATGAAATAGCCCATTTAGGAACACAGTAGAGAAGAGGGAAGTTTCCATTTAACAGTACATGCTATATTCAGAAGGACAAAATTCATGCGCCTACTTTGCCTTCTGATGCTGTTATAAAACTTCATGGCAAAATTCCTTGGGAGGAAAGGGTTTCTTTCAGCCCACAACTCTTAGGTCATCATCCATCTCGGATGGACAACAGCCCAGGAACCAAAGCAGGAATCCGCAGGCAGAAACTGAAGCGGAGACCACAGAGGAGTCTAACTGGTGTTCTCCTCATGACTTGCCCAGCAGCTTTCTTATATTTATCAGGACAACTTACCTTGGGCGGGGGGCACTGCCCACAGTAAGCTGGTCCCTCCCACGATCATTAATCAAGAAAATACTCCATAGATTCACCTACAGACAATCCTTTGGAGGTAATCTATCAATCAAGGTTCCCTCTTCCCAGACGACTCTAATTTTTGTTAAACTGAAACAAAACAAAACAAAACGGACAGACAGACAGACAGACCAACACCACCATCAACAACAACAGAACCTAGCACATCTAGGGTTCAAAACTCAAAAGAAATGAGATTGCATACTGGGTCACTGAAGCCTCCTAATGAGTGGGAAGGTTCTGACTGCGGGACACTCAGGTCCAGGGACCCTCGTTCTCAGAAAGAAATTCAGGTAATGCTTGGATGCTTCTCGGGAGTACTGGATCTTTGAAAGGGATTTTGGTAAGCATCCTTTGGTGGACCCAGACTTTCCTTTTTCTGGAATCCTTCATCTCAGAATCAGATGTCAAACTAGTGGGATAATTGTACCCGTGTAAGTGGGTCAGGAAGTGGAAGTAGACAGAGCATCAAGGTCACAGCTAAGAGGTCGTTCTCTTCTTTGCTCCGTGCTCCAGTGAGAAGTGCTGGGAAGAGAGGGCTGGGAGTCTTAGGCAGCCTGTCTTTGATTTTTGAGATGGGGTCTCACGATATAGCCCTGCGTGACATGCAGCTGACTATGTAGACCCGGCTCGTCTTGAACTCACACTGCCACTGTCTCCAGGAAGGCTGGGTATTAAGGGCCTGGGGCATCACAGTGGGCTAGAAAGTGATCTTTCAGGAGAGCGTTGCTCCTTTTCCATAAGAGGCAAGCACGTGTGATGGACTGAGCAGGACAGTCGGCCCTGAGTTGGACTGAGTTCGAATCCACAGCCATATCACAGTCGCAATCTCAGGAAATCTTTACATATCTCTAGCATTAGTTTTTCAGTAGCACAGCAAAGATGGTGGTATTAGCCTTAAAACGTCTATTTAAAACAGCTGCATTGAGGTTTCATGCACTAAAATGTATTCTAGAAATGCCTTACCTCCAGGAGGCTTAAATACGTTCTCTAACAATCGAAGTCTCCGTGGGCGAATACACGTGGGAAAGTCCACCTCGCTAAATCCCCCTCTCGGAGTGGCTCAGCGTCGTACTGCCAACGATATTAATGGCTCCGAGAAATTCTGCAGTAAAAGGAAACCTGGTCAGCAACTAATTGTACCCACTTGCTTGTTTGGCGAGGCCCCGTTCTCTTGGCTTCTGTAAATACAGCGCGTGGGCCATTTTTAGCTTAACACAATTTGGGAAGCCTTGGGCTGGTGTGCTGTGTGGACTGTGATAGATTCCAATACATGCTGCTATTATCAGTGGATGTACAAGCCAAGCGCGTATCGCACAGATACATCAGGGTGAATGGGGTTGTCCGGAGTCCGACGAAAAGCTAATACTTAAGATGGAAAGTTTCTGCAGGGAGCAGAGTCACGTAATTAGGTCATGGTTAGCCCAGGCGGTTATTTTCTTTGCTTCCGTTTATAGTGATATAAATCAATATTGAAACTGCAAGAGTTTGAATATGTATTTTTGGACTCAAATTAATGGCCTTTGAAAAATTAAACTCCACACACACACACACACACACACACACACACACACACACACACACACGAGCATTCCCTTTGAGTTGGAGACACTATAAGATGTTGTTCTCTGTGTTGATTAATTTAAAAATCAACTTCGTTCGGAACTCATTTGATGTTTATCATTAACCAGTTCCCACCGTGCTTTAATGATGAGATTTCCTTCCTGTGTTGAAGGAGCTGTTCGAAGGGTTCTAATTAAGAAGAGGGCTTCTGGCTCCAGATGGCCTAGGTCAGGCCTCAGTTTCACTGTGTATCAGTGACATGACCTTGGGGGAGTGATTTAATTTCTCTAACCTCAGTTTTCTCACCTGGTATGCACCACCAAAATTTATTGAAAGTAGTAAGCAAACTCATTCGGGGAAAGGGATTTCTTTCATCACTCGGTGTATGGTAGCCAGCCAATATATTTCAATTATCATCCACAATGCAAACATTTTCACTTACGTTTGTAACTCCAAAGATTTATTTAACACAAAGCTAATCTGAGCTGAGTCTAAGTGAGTTGCAAGATCTTTGCTGCCCGGTAGACAGCTCTCTCAGAGTGGCCCATCCAGGAAAGGGAGAGCCGCAGCCAGGGAGCTCTCCTGGTGTAAGACAGAGTTGTAGAGAAAGCACACCAGTGGGCTGGTGAGATAGCTCAGCTGGAGATCGCTCGGCAGTGCTTGAAGGACCTCAGTTTAATTCCCGGAAACCACAGGCAGAGCCCCGAGGCTTAAGCAAGTATATAAAACAGACACATAAATGTCCCACATACTAAAGTGTATTCTAGAAATTACTTACCTCCAGAGGCATAGACATGTGCTCTAACGACGGGATATGGTAAATGCTAGTCAGTGTGGCAAATTTGCCAAGCTGTGGGCCAGTGAGAAAACTGTATTTTTTTTAAGTGGTTTATGACTGAAGAACCATACCTAAGACTGCGTCCTCTGGACTCCATGCACATGCATGTACCTGCAGACACACATACATACATGCACACATGCACACACACATGCACTTATACACATACATGCACACACACAGATGCACATACACACTCACTCGTGCACATACCCTGATAACAACAAAACAACAGAAGTACAGGATCCTCTTAGTGTTCCAGAATAAACTAAATTTTGTAAGCCTTTTTCCCTGCACAAGGCTTGAAAGACAAATACTTTCTATCTTGTATTACGCAATCAGCCAGTGAAGTTTTACTCCGATTGATGTGACATAGAAGAGATTTGTCATCATAGATTTCTGGATTTGATAAAGCTTTAGGCTCAAGCCATATTACTGTTTCGTAGTGGTGTCCTGAAGCAAAATAAAATGTTACTCCCATTCTTTGCCTTACGGATGTGATCCTGCAGTGAATATTTCACTCATTACTACCATCTTCTTTATTGGCAGACATAACTGTGTATTTTCGAGCGTTCGTTTTACTTAAAATGCATCTTTGACTGTGGTGCATAACATTGTAGCAATGCACACATGGTGTTGGTGGGAAAATTCAGATACCTTTACACTTAAAAAAAAAAGTCTTGTCTGTAGATTTCTTAGGTACTCTAATTTGAGAGAGCCTTAAGGGAACGATTTGGAAGTCTTTAACTCAGAAGGCACCCACAGGACAGACCTACGGAGAGCTCAGACACCCCTCTTTGGAGGTGGGAGAACTGGGGTGTTTCATCCTCTCCCTTAGCTTCTGTTTCCTTCTGGAACGGTGAAGCCTCAGTAACACTGTAAACAAAGAGCACACAACAGAGAGACACGAAGTAGGTTCCTATAATGTGAGCCATTAGAATATTGCAATAGCAAGGGAATGAAATTATTCTTTGATGTGTGCCTGAGACCTACACAGCTGAGTCTTTTCATGTGGGAACTAGAGGGGACGATGAGTGTGGGACACCATTCGGTTCCTTATTCAAGACTTTAGTGGTTTCTGCTTAGTTAAAAAGATGCCAGTTCTTTCTCTCTTTTTTTCTTTTCTTTCTTTCCTTCTTCCTTCTTTCCTCTTCCTCCCTTCTTTTCCTCTAACCGATGAGTTATTTCTATAACACAACAGATGAGTCAGGCCTAATTGTAGCTCTTTTACTCATAACATTTACTGGGCCTGACCCTCCTTGTCCTTGGATAAGTAATCTATGCTTTGATGTTCTTATTATTATTGATTAATAATTTATTTGAATACAGAGGCTTCCAAAACCAAGGAGAGTTTTTTCTTTTATATTATATACCCATGCTCAAATAGTAACTCACTCTGTGTGTATACCTACCGTCTTTTTTGCTCAAAATCTCTAAGGAGGCTGAAAGTGTGTGTGTGTGTGTGTGTGTGTGTGTGTGTGTGTGTGATCTGCATGTATATGTGTGTTTCTTCACAAGTTCACAGCAGGTGTCTTTGTTCAATTCCTCCCTACTTTTATCTTATTTTTATTGGGTATTTTATTTATTTACATTTCAAATGTTATCCCCCTTCCCAGTTTCCCCTCCACCAGCCCCCCTATCCCTTCCCACCTCCCTCTGTCTCTATGAGGGTGCTCCCCTACCCACTTACCCACTCCTGCCTCAGCACCCTAGCATTCCCCTACCCTAGGTCATCAAACTGCCACAGGACCAAGGGGTCCCCATCTCAGTGATGCCAGATAAGGCAGTCCTCTGCTACATATGCAGCTGGAGTCATGGGCCCCCATCTGTGTACTCTTTGGTTGGTGGTTTAGTCCCTGGGAGCTTTGGGGGGGCTCTTGTTGGTTGATATTGTTGTTCTTCTTTTGGGGTTGCAAACCCCTTCAGGTCCTACACTCCTTGCCCTAACTTCTCTACTGTGGTCCCCATGCTCAGTCCAATGTTTGACTGTGTACATCCAGATCTGTATTGGTCTGGCTCTAGCAGAGCCTCTCAGGGGACAGCTATACTGGGCTCCTGTCAGTAAGTACTTCTTGGCATCAGCAACACTGTCTGGGTTTGGTTCAGCAAATGGAAGGGATTCCTAGGTGGAGCAGTCTCCAGATGGCCTTTCCTTCAGTTTCTGCTCCACTCTGTCCCTGTATTTCCTTTTGACAGGAGGAATTCTGGATTTATAGTTTTGAGGTGAGTGGGTGGCCCCATCCCTCAACTGGGGACTGTGCCTATCCACCGGATATGTTCTCTACAAGTTCTATCTCCCCTTTGTTAGATATTTAAGCTAATGTCCTCCCTGTTAGGTCCTGGAACCTCTTGGGTCCCTGGCATCTGGGACTTTCTCGTGGCTACTCCCAGTTTCCTATACACCCTTAATTTCAAATTCCTGACTCTCTGTACTTCTCCCCTATCTCCTCCCATGTCTGAACTGAACCCTTTTTCCTCCCCCTTCCCCCTTTCTCAGATCCCTCTCTTCCTCTACTTCCCAGAGATTATTTTCTTCCCACTTCTGAGTAGGACTATAGCATCCACACTTTGGTGTGATCTTCTTCTTGGGTTTCATATGCTCTGTGAACTGTATCGTGGGTATTTCGAGCTTCTTTTTGGCTAATATCCACTTATCAGTGAGTACATACCATGTGTTTTCTTTTGTAACTGGGTTACCTCATTCAGAATGGTATTTTCAAGTTCCATCCATTGTCTGCGAATTTCTTGAAGTCATTGTTTTTAATAGCTGAGTAGTGCTCCATTGTGAAAATGCACCTCATTTTCTGTATCCATTCCTCTGTTGAGGAACATCTGCTACTGGTTATTATCAATAAGGCTGCTATGAACATAGTGGAGCATGTGTCCTTGTTATATGGAGCATTTTTGTCACTGATCCTGAAGCATCAGTTGGCCTAGGCTTGCTGAGGAATGAACTTCAGTAGTGACTGTCTCGAATTCCCCATTTGCTGGAGTTAAAGGCATGCGTCGTCCCTGTGACCAGCCCCCTCCCTCCAGGGTGGGTTCAGGGGATCTCAACTCCGGTTTGAATGCTTTCATAGTGGGTGCTTTACTGAACCATCTGTCCCAGGAGGTTGCTATTTTAAATGTCCTTCCACTTGAACTTCATACAGTGCCACCTGCAGGAATAAGCATTTACTGAAGCTCAATGTACGCTGTTTGCTTTTTTTAAATAAATTATACGGCCTTCGCATCTAAATTGCCCAGTTTTACAAACAAGAAAGTGGAAGGATGTAACTTCAGAGGACTGGAGAGTAAATCTACAACTTTTAAGGCCCGGAATGAGAAGACAAATCAAGGTTGCCACACCCAAAGCTGGACTTCCGGCCCCACGATGCGCAGTGCCTGTCTCCGCTGTTGTTACCACAGTTTTGCTCTGCAGAATATGCTATTGAGCCCTGGGAATGAGCTTGACTCAGTGGTCCTGATAGGGCTTCATTTTCCGTGTAAAAAGCTTACCGATGCTGTTTACCGTGTTTGTCTTTGAATATCACACAGTAATAAAAAAAATAGCATTGTTTGAAATTTAAATCAATGAATGATAAATGCGATCCGTTAAAAGATTGATGTAATTGATTGAATAAGAGTGTGAAGCTATTCCAGAAAAGTAGCAGGGCTCGTAAAGTCTTTCAATAACCAAAACATTAAAACGGCGGATTTCATTCACTGCATTAACACAGTAAATGGGAGTAGTTATATTCCATTCTTTGCCATTAACCTCTCCCTAAATTAATTCCTAGAGAAATTACAAGCAAATAGCACCTTCCCCACGGTGAGTTTTTTACATCGTAAGATAAGGATTAAGAAACCCTGTGGCCCAGTAAGAAACCCATTTTGTAGTCTCTTTGTACTGATAAAATTTCTCCTGGCACTGAACCTCCCACTGTCAAAAATACTATAACATTTTACTAGTTTGCAAAAGATGAAAATGCTACCAGATGTTAAATCCAAGGAGCAGGCTAACAACTTCTGTTTTCAGATGGGTAGTTGCTGTCTTAAAAGAGAAATTTTTCAAAAAGGGAAACAGAATCTTTATTGGCTGTAGTTAAAAAAAAATTGTAGTGTCATTTCTGATGTGAATTCCATAATTATTTAGTTTCACGGAATTGAGCTTTAGAATAAAGGAATATGTGTTAATTACCATAATTCCCGCTGGGCATTATAAATATCTTCTTTTTGAACCCAAAAGGCTTGGGTTCCCAGAACAAAGTAATTAAATAACTTTCCCCCTAGTGACATGATGGCCGCAGATAGCACAGGCTGTAATGCAGGAAACCTCACCATTATTTGTGTGTAATGTCCCTTTAGCTCTTCTGTGAGGATGCCGCTCCCACCCTGGCCTGGCTTCTTAGCATAAAAGGCTTATTGAAATGAAAGTATTTCAGGGGTCCCTTGCTCGCCCCACTCATTCATCAGGCCCTGGCAGTTTTCCTGAGTCCAGCTATACTCCGAGTGAGGAAGACCAGCGACCACACCGAAAATGCAGGAAAATAATGGGAGAAATGAATGCGCAGAGCGAGCGAGTGTGGGCCTGTGTTTTCATTCGTCTTTTGATGGATGGCACCGGATACGTGGGGGAAACACACGTGGCATTTTCCATCTGCCTCCCAGAAGGATTTTTTTTTTCAATGTTTCACCTTAGGTTTTTCAAAGAATAGTTCTTTGATTCAGTAATAGCTATAGAAACCTGTGCCTTTGATATCCAAAGGTGGCGCGGAACTCGCCTTTTGATTAAGAGACGCACGGGCAATTGAAGAACATCACAATGGATGGAATGGGGGAGAGGCTGTGTCAGTCATTTCGCATTAAGTCGGGCCCCTGTTAAAGACAAATTGTGCTAAGTGTTAAATTACATTTGACACTCCACATTAAAGCATACAGGGGCTCTTTAAAAAAAAAAAAAAAACCACAACTCATTTCGTTATTTCTTCTCCCTTCTCCATTTCTTCCTGTGATACTTTAGATGCTAGTAATTTTAGGTGTTTTTTAATTCAAAATCGCTTATAATGTTAGCATCCAAATTACGAGGAGGATCTCAGTGCTCGCCGTCGAGTGACAAGTGAACAGTCACTCCTTGAATGCCATGTGCATGCTTCTGTTGTAAGTCCTAGAGACTTCAGTGCCAGACAGCCGTTTCTCCATCTGTCAGCCTGTCTGCGGTTTTCTGAATGATTGTATCTTACCCCTGAAACGGCACGGTGCAAACGTGCTATTTAGATGCTGGCTATAGTGCTCTCTATAGGAATCCAAGTAAAGAACTATATGTTTGTTATTAAGCTTTGGGCTGCTCCAAAATAAACATAGAATGATGCCTCAATTGTAGATACAACCTTAACTACCAATGTACAGTCGCTGGAAACAGATAAACGTTTATGCCAAAATCTACCCTTTCAACAAGAAGTAATTTATTGGTTGAAAAATCTCTATAGAAGGGTTAAAGTGGTAATTACAGAGCGCTGCTGATTCTGTAATTTGCAAATCAAATTTGTGGACCATGCTAATGGTTTTATTTGCTGACCTGTTCACATCTCTGCTGAATTGGATACACTCTTAGTTTCCTTCCCCCCCCCCCTCTCTCCCTCCCTCGCTCCCTCCCTCCCTCCCTCCCTCCCTCCCTCCCTCCCTCTCTCCTTTCCTTCTTTTACCCTCCTTCCATCTCTTATTTCCCTTTCACTCCCTCTTCTCTTCCCATCTTTAAATAAACATGTGGTCTGTGCCAAGAATTATGTCATAGATTATGAAAACCCATAAAGCCCCACAGAGTCTCAAATAAAAGTGATGTATAATTTTGTAAGTGCGGCTGTGTTATAATAGAAGTAAGCCTCACCCACAATTTTCTAATAGAATGCCCATCTCTCATCTTCCTGGTCGCTGTGGCCCATGCTACCATTAATCAAGTCAGGCAATGATAAAAGCTGGGTATTCCAGACTGGTAGTTAATTACTAGTCATTCAGTGTGTGTTAGGGCACACATATATCACTAATTGTGGATCTACTCTCTCTTTCTCCTCAAGTCTTTCCTCCAATGCCAATGACACTCCCACGTCACATTGTCAAGAAGACACTGAACATTAAGTGACAGGGGTTATGTTAGCATCCTTTTTTAATCCAAGTGTGGTAACTGCTCCTTTTTCCTGGGCCAACACTTCTTTTTTTCAACTTTTTTTATTTTATTTTATTTCTACCGCTTTGCTCTTTCATTGGTCTTCCCCACAAATTTTTACATGATAGCCCAGGCTAGCCTGGAACTCACTATAAAACCCAGGTTACCCTCCTACAATGGCAACTTTTCTGCCTTAGCCTTCCAGAGGCTGCAAGCGCATCCACTAGGCCTGGCCATACATACTGGTCTCGGTGACCCCTGTTCTCCAGTTGACAGCTCTGCTTATCCTTATTAACCTAGTTCATTCTCCCACCTGTATGGAAATTTATCCTGATGTTGACTGTTTATTTTAAGCCTTTGTTTCTATCAACCATGTTCTCATTACATATAACCTGCTTATATTCAACCTCTGACTCATGGAGAGACCACGATCTGCGTCTTATTTATTCTTGTATTCTAGCTTCTATCATGTTACTAGAGCTCACTATTAACCCAATAAAGGCTAAGCTCGCAGGTGAATAATTTAATGGGCAGCCAGGTTAGCAGTCAGCTGCCAAGTGTTGTGCTCTCACAATCAAAGCTTCAGCGTCCAACCAAATTATTTTATTATTCTTAAGTGACTATGTTTGGAAGATGGGCGGGCAGAACAAAATATGTCACGCACAAACCTTGGATTATGAAGCTTGATCTGGAGAGAGTCTTTGCTTCTGACTTGGTAGAGCAGGGTAAATAACCTTGTTATGTGATTTGGGGCAGAATTGTCTATACCAAGGCATCCTATTTCCCCTGTATCATTTGAACCAGGTAGCTGGGCTTCCTTGGTGTGTGTGTACATGGGCATGTGTGAGTGTGTGAGCGTGTGTGTGTGTGTGTGTTTGTGTATATGTGTGTGTGCATGTGTCTCTGTGTGTATATGTGTGTGTGTCTTTGTGTATATGTGTGTGTGAGTGTGTGAGCGTGTGTGTGTGTCTTTGTGTATATGTGTGTGTGTGAGTGTGAGTGTGTGAGCGTGTGTGTGTGTGTGTGTGAGTGTGTGTGTAAGTATACTTGTATGCAGGTGTGTGTGGTCAGATAACAGCTTTGAATGTTTTCCCTGCAGACATCCTCCCTGGCTTCTACCCCTCTGAATTGTATTTCAATCATGACAACAAAGCGATTAGTACTTTATACACATATACACAAATGTTAGCTATACCTTAATGAGAAGGACAGACCTATGGCTATTGACTGGAGTCTTTGGTTCACCAGATAGGCTAATCTGGCTGGCCAGCGAGCTCCAATGCTTCCCTACTGCCTTAGCCTTAGGCTACTCCCCCACCTAGACATTTACATAGGTGTTGGGGATCCAACTTAGGCCCTTATGATTACAAGGAACCACGTTACCAACTGAGCTCTCTCCTCAGCCCCTGGTGATATTTTTTTATTCCTCTAGCTTCATCGTGTTACTTGGCAGCCGAGAATTATAATTATTTACTGTTTTTTAAAATGAAAAACCGATTTCAAAATATGTCAGTATAGAGATCTCAGAATTATCTTATTACTGTGCAGATCTCTTCCTACATAGCTCGGTCAGGATGTTGCACGCATCTTTTTCTCCTCCAGCCAGGTGATTGGCAAGAAGAGTCAGGATAAATGTGGGGCTGAAGCACCAGCTCAGAGCGGGAACAACCTCTCCATCCTAGAGGCTGCTCTCTGAGGTCAATACTGCATTTGAAAGCAGCGTTGCTTTGAATATGACAGATAGGTTACACAGAAGACCACGGGGAATCGGCTGGCTCCTGGAATAAGTAATAGGAATGGAAGCAGTAATCTTTTCCTCAAGTGCAAATTTGACAACTGAGCTATGTCTGACTAATATCGAACATCCATATCGAGCTGTTGGGGTCAATAGTTGGTTTTAGTTATGTTCTGTATTGACCGCTTACATTTTCTAAATGAGAAGGAAATGGCCAAATGGGAAAATTCGGTTGCATCTGGAGATAACACGGATTTTTTTTTTAAGTCGAGTTTAATTTCATATGGTAAGCAAAGAGTGTATTTTGAAATTCTGGTCTTTGTTTTATCCGGATCACATGAATTAATTGGGCAGCGATCAATGAGGATTTAGAGGCGTTACGATGAAACACTTATTTTCACGCAACTGAGAAGTCAGCCCAAGTTATTTTCGTAAACCAAGAGACTACTGCACAGTGGCAACAGGTCTGGGGCTGGGGCAAACCTGGAGTATGGGGGATGGTGGCCGGGCTCTGGCTCTATTTGCTAAGATGGCATCTTTGGATAAATGTTTTAGGCTACGTGGTTCTCATTTTCTTGGCTAATGGAGAAACCCTCACTCTATGGGGATGGGCCAGAGGGATGGCTTAGTGTCTATGATCCCTGCTGCTTCTTGCTTGCTTTTGGACCTTAATTTGGTTCCCAGCATCCACACCAGGCCGTTCCCAACCACCTGTAACTCAAGCTTCAGAGGATCTAACACTTCCTCCTGGTCTCCAGAGACAACTTCTCTCTCTCTCTCTCTCTCTCTCTCTCTCTCTCTCTCTCTCTCTCTTCTCTCTCTCTTTCTCTCTCTCTCTCTCTCTCTCACACACACACACACACACTTAAATAGGAAATAAATCTTTTGTTTGGAAAAGTAAAGAACACTCTAAACCAGTACAATTAAGACTAGTTGTTAAAGAGACAATAGTTTAAGTGAGAACTGTAAAACTGGCAGCCACATAATGTAAATTTTAGTATTGCCTACAGTGTTTGATAGCACAAACAACCAATAGTAGTTTCATACAAAGGCCATGCTAAATTCCCTATGTAATTTAGCCTGAAATGAGTTTCATCAGTAAAAAAAAATGTAGTAATAGTTCATAGACATCTAGCTTTTATTTATGTAAATAATAGACTTTTGCAGAAGAAAGTCAATAAAGTGATCTTTAAGATGTTTTACAATTAGTGTCATTCTTACATTTCTGACATCTACACTTAAGAATAATTTATCATGGCAAATACCTTGAAAAAATTTTCTAGACAGGCTGCCCTCCTGGAAGAAGCATCAGAGGCGAATCTGTCTCCGTCAGCATCTTATAATCACTTTGATTCCTTGGTTTGCAGCCACACTGCTCTAAGACATGATGCTTTTGTGGCGTCCTTTCCTTGGTCTATGAGCAAATGGAACTGAAATGAGGGATCCCATATCACAGTCACGATGGGAATGGTGTTTCCTGGGCTGGAGAGATGGCTCAGCCGTTAAAGCCTAGGCTCACAACCAAAAATAGAAGAGAATGATGCTTCCTAGATATCTACAATAGGAAAATGCTTCAAAAAATAAAATGAGCGTTGGGAATTGTTTCTAATGCTTTGTCATATTTCGACCAAAAAGCTGCGCTTCTAGACCCGAGGTGCGTGCCCCTAGCTGACTTTGACTGATAATAAAAAATTGCCATGCAGCCGATGGTTGGACAGGGAGACAGGGCAGGACTTTAAGACTGCGCAAGCAAGGGACCAGGGAGAAAGGAAGAGGAGGAGTCATGATTATGGGGAAGCAGAAAGGCCTGACAGCATGTAAGAATCAGGAAAGCGGCCCTAGGGGCTACTTCCCTGATTGGATCTGGGGTAGCAGAGATGAAAGATAGATTTTAAAAGACATTAACTCAGGAATATCATAGGGGAGTGTTTGCAAGCTGCAGGGAAATATAGAAATACTCAAGGCATATTAAAATTGCGTGCGTGTGTGCGTGCAAGTGTGTGTGTGTGTGTGTGTGTGTGTGTGTGTGTGTGTGTGTGTGTGTGTGCGTGCATGCACGTAAGACCTGCCAGAAGCCAAAGTGGGTTAACTAATTCACCATTACAAATGAGTGTGGTTTTACACACACACTAACTCTTAACATCAATTTTGCAAGATATTGAAAGTTGAATTCTTCTCAAAATTATTTTGCAATTAAAACTGTTTTCTTACCTACTAGGTCTGCCTCATAAAGCTCTGATATCGGATATGTTTTAATAGAGAATATTTTCTACCATGAATAAGATCTAGATGTGGAAATTTGTACAGACCTGGGGTTTAGGACTGATTTCAGTGTGGACAGCGTATCGGTAACTGTGAGACTGCAACACTCAAATGAATTAAATTTGCAGTCTTCCCTGATGTCTGCCCATCAGGTCTCCAACGAGTCTCCAGACGTCCCTGATTTCCCTTCACGAAGGCCACCTCTGCTACAGCGTGTGTATACTGATTGGCCCATTGTAAACTGCTGGCCTTTTGTTTCATCCGTGTTCACTAAATGATCTGTTTTCTTAGACCCTGACTTGGTCACCTTGGATAGTCTGTGTAGTGAAGTTGGTGCCACTATTTCTATGATAGTTATAATCTAATAAAATCACTTTCTATCTAAGACATACTGTGTTTATATGGCATGGTGTTCTAAACACTACCCAATTGACCCTCATCCTCTCTACATGTACCCAGAGAAGGAACTTTTCAAATCCTTGCTTCACAATGAGGAAACTGGGCATGGAGAAATTAAATGCTCCCAGAAAAATCTCATAGCTGAGACTTGATCCAACGTGCTTGTGCTGTTAGTGCCTACATGACAATAGCTTTTTTTCAGTGACTGTGAGAATCTTGTGACACAGACCTGAGCACTAGTCTGGAAAGAAATGGGAGGCAGGTTGGCCAAGGAAAAGAATTTCATAAATGGGAAAACCAAAAATGTCACTTTTTAAAAATGTGTTTTGAACGTTGGTTGTTTTGGGGGGAGGAGGGGCAGATCCAGGGAAAGCACTCTATCACTGAGCTAAAATATAGCCCCCCATTTTTTTTTTACATCTGAACATAGGAGAGAAGAAGAAGAAGAAGAAGAAGAAGAAGAAGAAGAAGAAGAAGAAGAAGAAGAAGAAGAAGAAGGAAGAAAGAAGAAAGACGATGGTGATAACAAATGACAGAGATAGACAGAAACATACATAGAGACAGACAGATACACACAGAGACAGACAGGCAGACACACACACATGCACAGAGGTACAGAGGCACAGAGAGACACAGAGACACAGCAAGCAGCTGAAACAGTGATACCTCCACCAAATCTAAAGAGTCTGTTGCTAGGCTTAGAAGAGAGCCGTCCATCAGTGTTGGAGAAGAGAGGTGATGAGGATGAGATGAAGGTTATCAGCAGTTTGATGCTTTTAACTCAAGAGCACAGAATGACCATAAACAAGCATCCCATTCACCAATAGGTCAGTCTACACTGAAAAAAATAAAACAAGCCATGGTATTGTTTATTGTTCACATGCTTGGATTTTTATCCAAGTTTCTGGAAGTATAAACAATAAGAGAAAATGACGTTTTGACCTCATGCATGCAGGGAAAAACATTCTTCCAAGTTGTGGGAGCATTCGGTTAACTGGCACATACCTGTAACATGGGTAATAGAGGCAAAGGTTAAGGTTGTTCCATGTTACTGTTGTTTACATAGTGAGTACAGTGAGTCTGGCACCAGCCAGGGCTTCATGAAACCCACCAACACACACACACACACACACACACACACACACACACACACACACACACACACACACACCCCAAATCTTGTGTGGCTGTTTCCAATGCAATAATGCCTCTGGCCTCTCAGATAGCAGTCTGGGACCTTGTAGTGTCTCAGGCCCATTATGATATGATTTATCAATGGACTGAGAAATGCACACGTATGGTTCTCAGTTCCCTGTCCTTCTTCACAAAGATTTCTATCTGACAGGATCTTTGGGTGACAGTTTATTATGTTTCCTTGTCTCTTGAACATGAGTTTCTATTTAATATGCACATTCTGAACTACCTCATAAGCAAGGAAAATTGTAAGATCCAGGTTCCAAATGCAGAATAGTAGAAGATAAAACATGCACTGGGCATGCTCAATCACAGTAGTGAAAGATTTTTTTTTTTTTTATACTCGGGTAGTGATGGATGGGAAGTTGTAAAATCTGGCCTTTAAATTTTTCCTTGAAAAGCCTCAGAGATGTGACAAAACGGCTTCAGAAAACAATGGTTCTCCTCTAAGAAGCACACACACACACACACACACACACACACACACACACACACACACACGGTAAAAAGAGGTAAAATGGAAGGGGTAGAGAGGGGAAAGCAATCGTGATAAAACACTTCTATGTTGAGGGCTGCCACTACAGCTAGGGATTGGAGCATGCATGGGTGGATAGGAAATAGGACGTAGAAGCCTACAGGAAACAGAAGGCTTTGAAGAAGAGATGGACTCCTGAAGAACTGGGGACTGTTGGCTTGTAGGGAGGCTTTGCATTCTCATTTAGAACAGATGGGACCATGCAGAATTCTTCCTCTGGTGTTTAGTGCAGCTAGGTTTCGCCATAGTCCCAAACCCCTTTCTCTACCTGTTCTCAGAACAGGATGAGCCTTAAGCAGTGGTTTCGAAGATCACAAGTGAATGTGGCCTTCATCTCAGGTTGTTAGTACTGAATCGTCAGGTCTCCGCAATGGTGGATGGGTGCTCTACGTAATCACATGGTATTTCCTTTGTTTCAGTTTACTTCTTCTCTGGGAAATGGAACTTACCACTATGCATGACTTTAAAATGGGATTTGAAGGAAAAAATAGGAGAATCTTTGTACATATTTCATAAAAGGAGATTGGGAAACACCTGCACCTTCGATTCTGCAAAAGCTCTGAAGGAAGGCGGAAATGCATAAAGAGAAATAATTAGATTACATGTGTTACCACCCCAGCACAGAAAACAGAGACAAAATAATTGATAGGGGAAAGGCAATTTCCATTTCTTCCATTTGCATTGTTACAGGGTAATCTACAAATTGTTACACAGGTAACAGAACGGAACAGTCCCTTGATCTCCATGTTTCTTCCTGCTCCGGTTGACGGAATTGTCCCTGGCTGACGTTGTGAGCTGTGGAATTGTTTGGATGGCAGATTTCTCGGACTTACCCTGTGTGAGCGTCAACCTGGAAAAAAAATGAGGCTCATTGGGGAAGGTGAGAGGGGCAAGTTCATCCACTGCTGTGTGTCCTTCTTCCAGCTGCACAATTCTGTAACCGACCCCAGTTTTGTTGTGCAGAGAACCCCTTTCTTAAAGGACTTCTCTGAAAACCTGAAGAACCATTGCATTCACTCTTAGTGCGACTGAACACTCCAGACACTCTGGCAACCCAGTGCTCTGCCTCTGTTGGCTTTACTTTAGACATTTTGCCTGGACTAGCACAGCTGCTGCCCTAACTCAGTCCCCTGTCTTTAACATTTCTACTTTCCAACTCACTGCATAGGACAAACTTCCTAACTGAGTTCGCAATTAGTTTGGTTGCACATAACATCTTAGACATAAATCCGAATATTCTGAACTCAATGGGGGTAGTTCACAGAGTGTCAGAAACGGAAAGGGTCAATTTGTTGTGTGAAACTCACAATTAGTGTGTGTGAATTTGAACTGGGACGCATGGATTAAGCCTTTCAATTTACACGTGGTTATTGAAATAGGAAAGGACAGTGGGCTTTGTGTAAGCGGGTTATGGCTTGAATTTGGAATGGCCCCTCTGGCTCATGGGTTGAAAGCTTGGTTCTCAAACAGCAAATGTTCCTTGGGGAGGTGATGGAAATCTCTGGAGCTGAGGCCCAGCTGGAGGAGGTAGGTGACTAGGGTGTGCCTTGGAGGCTCTATCTTTCCCTGGGCCTTTCTGGTCCCTTTCCTTTGCTTCCTAGCTGCCACGAGGTGGTAGCTCTGGACGGCCACATCCTTCAGCTCTGCAGGCTCTCAAACAACATCACAGCCAAGATGGACCAAAGCCTTCCTCCTTCACATTGCTTATTTTGGTATTGGGTCAGATGGGTGAGCAAAACTGAATACTGCGTGGTTTGTCGAGCTTTTCATTATGGGCCTGTTCTCTGCTGTCTGAGCCTTGTCTTCCCTGCTTCTCACTTGTTCCGATTAGTTAACTAGCTCAGGTTCCACACAGCTTCCGGAACACATTTTGTATCACAGTTCCATTGTTCATGCCTCTATCCCATTCATTGGCTAGACAAACATTCAAGTTCCAATTAGGAAGGAGGCAGCACTCGTGGCTGTATTTTGGTTGGTTCTTTTTGGGAACGTTGATTGTACCCCATTATATTTCCTACACTTTCTCTCTGCAGTTAGAAACTACCCACTGAACAGCCTTCTTGGGTGCTTTCTCTTCACTGGGTGAATGAAAGAGAAACGCAAAGAAGAAACTAGGAGGATAAGTCAGCTGATAAAGTACATTCAGCCTAAAATAAGGACTCAAATTCAGATCCCAGGCACAGGTGGGACATAATGGTATGACTGTTTAGCCCCAGTTCTAGGGTTGAGGGGTAGAGGTGAGAGACAAAAGGAGTCCTGGAGATCTCTTCAGCCAGCGTAGCCAATTGGTGATCTCAAGGCTCAGTGAGAGAATGTGTCTCAAAGGAAAAGGTGGAGAGCAATCCTGGAAAACACTTGAATTTGTCTTCTGACCTATATGTGTACACACACACACACATACACACACACACACACACACAGACACACACACACACACACACTCGCTTATACACATTCATACATTATACACTCATACACTCAAAGATAAGAAGAAGACAAGTTTTAAAGTGATCAGAACATTATTATCATATGATAGAATGTGAAGGAAATCTTGAAGCATATGAGTGGGCAGTGGATAGAGAGGGCTCTTAGACCCAGCTAGTATCAGTTCACAAATCATAAGACTGTTATCTTTAAGGACATAACACTTTTATGGAAACCATTCATTGAGAAAATAGTTGAAGACCATTTCAATGTTTTTAATATTTCCAAAGAGTAGTCAAATGGTAGTGGTATAATTGGTAATAATTACTCCTATCATTTATAATCTGGTGGAAACCTACCCCAAGAATTCAAGTCCCTCACATATTTTGGACAATTTTTCCTCAATTGTTTTACTGATTCTAAGATTTTTTTTTTCAAATTACAGGCAATTTTTTTAAAAATTTTTTCAAGTCTTGTTTTCTTTGGCATGAAACTTTTTTATTTCAAAAATATAATTTAAAAAATTTCACAGTTAATTTCTCTTGAGTGAAGATGCTGTTAGCAGAGGGTTAGCCGCTAATCACTGGTTCACTCCAGATCAGAGCTTCAGCTCACTTGTCTGCCTTTATGTTCATTAGCACAATTCGCTGGAGACTTATGTGTGCATGGGGCCTTCACTTTCGCCATGGCAGGCAACACCCTTCTCTCTACTCCTTGCGTATTGATAATCACCAGAACTGTAATTTACCTAATTTAAGTTTAATGGAGCCAAACAAGATTGAGCCCAAAGAGAATCAGAATTAACAAGGGCACAGACCTCCTCTTAAAATTCATTTTGGTAAAACCATAACAGATATTAGAAAACAGGAAGGCCTAGCTCTTCAGTCAAACCACTTGAAGGGAAAAACTGAACAACTTTGTGTTGCTAGTAGAGACACTGTTCTTCCTCTTTCTTGGCTTTGGAAGCACGTATAAAATATGGCTTCTCTTTTGCCTCTAATTTCCTTCACTTTGGTTCCTTCATCCCCTCTTTTGTGGAGGTGGTTCTCAGGTGTTATTTTTTTATTCCTCTTTTTTGTTTATCTCTGGTTCTCTCTTCCTCTTCCCAGGCCTGCTCCTCTGCTCTCGTTTCTCGCTTCTCTCCTACTTTGCAGTGTCGTTTGAGCATGCTGTAAACTCGCTCTGTCCCCAAAGGCCAAGGCAGCTATTTGGGCAACACTTTGTCAGCATAATACATTTACAGAATGCATATTTATGAACCTTTGAGCTTTTATTGTTCCAGAGGGCAAATAAAAAACATGAAAAGTAGCAATATTGTGTTCCAAAGGTCCCTCAAGGAAAACAAAAGTAGCTGGAAATAAATTTCGAGAAAGGCTCTTCTGAAAACGGAAAGCCTTGAGTTCACTCTTACAAAAGGTTGACCAGTAGACGTTGGTCCTGCTCTTCCTCATAAGCTAAGAACTTAGGAAATGTTAAAGTTTTTAATAGGTCTAGCCTCTTAAAGTCTGGAAAACAATAATTTTAAAGGAGGATTGCACATAAATGTTTATAATCCACAGAATCTTAAAACAGCATGCTACATTTGGCTGTAATAAAAAAAAGAAGTGGGGGTGGATGACCTAAATTGAAAACTCAGCCTTACTTCCAATTACAAGCTTGGCTTTCAGCATGGAGTCTCATGCTAAATTAGCCAGATTAAAGAGTTTGGGAGCAAAAATGAATGTCTTATAAACTGACTTCACTCTGATAGTCTTATTTTAATTGAGCCTAAGACAAGTAATAAAGGTCTCATTGCATTTTCCAATTTTTTGAGATGAATGGACTTGAAGCTCTCAATGCATGGGAAGGGTGTGTGGCTAAAACAGGCTTGATAAACATCTTAGAGGTGACAGTGCTAAAGAATTCTCGGATGGACTCACAGGCCTTCATCCATGCATTCTCCTATTGAAGGCCAGAGGGCTTGTCAGTGTTAACTCTGTCCTCTACCATCTCCCAACTAGTCAGGTTCTCAGCAAACTAAATAGCACCTTCTCAAAATCAGTATCATGACGTCATCACCATGGCTGGCCTTTGTTGCTTTAGAGTCCTGCAGTTCATGTAGTTAATATTGGAAGATTCTCTGTGTAGCAATTATGCTGAGTTCAGCCTTTAACCAGTGAAAAATCATCCTTAGCAATGCCATCTACTCATTATCAATTATTTCTACTTTACATGTAAATCCATAGTAGTATTCACAGGAAAATTTGTTTTTAAACCACAGAGCGGGGGAAGCCCTCATTCATCATTCATCTGGACCAGTCTCCAGCAATACTTTTCAGATTCTACTTCCAGAAAGCCAGTCGAGTTAGCGCCTTTTATTCCAGAGAAAGGCAGTGTGAGAATCTAATCACTTAGCCATGACAAAGTGAGGTGGAAACTTTTTTTTTTACTAATCAATTCATTTATTTTACACACCAATCACAGTTTCCCATTCTTCCTCTCCCCACAGTCCATCCTTCCCCTTCCTTCCCCCACTCTCCTTGGTTTCTCCTCAGAGAAGGGGAGGCCTACAGATATCCACCCACATATCAAGTTGAAGTATGACTAGGTGAATCTTCTTCTTTTGAGGCTAGACAAGGCAGATCACTTAGGGGAAACAGATCCAGAGGCAGGCAACAGAGTCAGAGACAGTCTCTGCTCCTCCTGTTAGGGGTCCCACATGAAGACAAAGCTGTATACATGTTAGTATGCATAGGGGACGTAGGTCCATTTCATGCACGCTCTCTGGTTGTTGGTTCAGTCTCAGAGAGCCCCTCTAGGCCCAGATCAGTTGATTCTGTAGATTTTCTTATGGTGTCCTTGACCTCTCTGACTCCTTCAATTCTTCCTCCTCCTCTTTCATAAGATTCCTAATATTTGGCTGTGTAAGAGCAAGAGGTAATAGATGACACCGAGGAAACAGTGTCTTCCAGACACAACAGGACTGAGGCACACATGACCTCACAGAGACTGTGGCAGCATGCACAGGGGCCTACATAGTTTCATGTCAGATGGGGTTCCAGTGTTAAAAGGGAGAAGTAGACAGATGTTCCCATTCTCTGTTGAGAAGATACCTTTAGTTGACAGTTTCTTACAAAGGAAATGTTAGTTTTCTCCAATGTAGTCATACTGGATATACTTAAAAACCAGCTCTACAACACGCAGAAAATAACCAACACAAATTCAGTGGGATTTTTTGGGGAGGGCAGATTTTTATTTATTATCTCATAATAGTTTACTTGGGTATATCCCCCTTATTGGTCTTTTGTTTGTGTATCATGGTTTACAATTTTCTGTTTTCTGTTTGTGCGTGTGTGCATGTGTGTGTATTTTTGTGCTTTTTGTTTGTTTTGTTTAATTCAGAGGATCTTAGAAGAGATGAAGAAAAGGAAACTATGTGTAGAATATAGAGTGTGAAAAATGTTTTCAATAAAAATGTATACATTCTATATATATTATATATTATTCTATAGAATATATGGTATACAATGTTTATGTACATTATATATTGAAAATATTTTCCTATGTATGTGTGTATGTATATATGTATGTATGCATGCATGCATGCACGCACGCACCAACCCACCCACCCACCCACCCACCCACCCACCCATCTATCTATCTATCTATCTATCTATCTATCTATCTATCTATCTATCTATCTCTCTATCCTTCCTAGGATGGTGTATGAAATTCTATTCTACTTGTCTCCAGCCAATGTTACTATTCATTTATTTCCTACAGGTGCTGTCTTCGCTGTTCATAATAAATGACCCTTCTTTCTGACCCTCTAGGTATATGTTTACACCTCCATGACTTTGGTATGTTTTGTGCACTCATCTCTCAAGCCTATCTCATGTTTTCTCTTGAGTCTACTCTGACGCCATACCTTCGACCCAGAAGTTGAGAATCTTATTTATCACTGCTGCATTGCTGCTTAAATTTCTGTTATAAATACAGAGCTGTGGGTTTCTTGGAGGAAACAACTGTGTTGTTCATTTCTGTATCATCATTTGTGTCACAAGGTGTCTGTTATGTCAAAGATCCTTAAGCGCTGTGTGTTGGATAAATGGATTGATGGTAGAGGATTGGTTTAATGAGCGATTAAGGACCCAGTGAAATTTTACAGTTAGGGTGAGAGATTGCAGTCTAATAACCACAATGACAAATACACAAGATAAACAAGCTTAGAGATGATGAAGGTGTATCTTCTAGCATACTCTTCATATATGCATGTATGTCGTTCAGCTTTTTCATAAGACTCTCACATTGTGTCCCCACCTCCTGTGTGACACAGCTTTTCCTTTTGCTCACAGATGTTACTAGACTAAGTCTTGAGAGCATCATGGAGCCAGTGTTTCAGAACATGTCTAACATGAGTGCTAACATTTTCAAGAGACAACAAAGGGTACTGTCCCCTTTATGACTGCGTGTGATGCCTGGTATGGAAGTGCATGCCTGTAATCATAACACCCAGGAGACTGAAGTAGTAGAATGGCAAGTTCAATGCTATCCTAGGCCATAGGGAACATCAATTTAAAAAACCTAAACACACACAGGCATGTACGCACATGCGCACTCCAATACAAAATCATCACGGGTCAGATGCAAGATGGCCACAATTTTCTTGAATCTCTTTTTATCTACAGGTGTTTTCTTTCCACTTCTTTTTTAATCTGTGTTGCATCTTAGACTTTCACTACTAATAGGAATATGGTGGTAACAAGGGAGTGTCTAGGCCATTGGAGGCCTGAGGTGCCCAGTTGCACTTTCTTGGAATCCTAAGCAGTTTTGTAAAGGCCAGTGCCTGACCTACTTGAAAAACTGCATTCTAACCACGGGCCCCAGATGCCTGAAACAAAACAGATTACTCAGAAGTCTTTGTCTTAGGTAGTCTAGATCTGCTGAATTATGATATTGCAAACCATAGTTCTAAACTGAGCTTTAAGGTGATTTAATATACACCTGTAAATAGGTAGAAGGCACAGAGCCAGTTAATAATTATTTAAGTTAGGATTGCAATGACAACTTGAGTGATTTCTCCTTAGCTGTGAGTCCACTAGTGCCTTGTGCATGCACAACAGTTCTTGTAACTGACTCTCAGAGTTTGCTCTCACGTGTTTGGATGTGTTCTTTCTTTTCCCTCTGCTCGACAGCTGTCTTTTAAGCTTGTGTCAATGCTCCAAAAACTATATCTTTCTGGAATTTATAACTTAGCTGCAAGACTTCGACCTGGGCTGCACCTTGGCATCTAATGTGTCAGAAGGGGGCATTTTCGTCTTTATCCTGTTATGGACTCAGAGAAGTTGAGTACAGACCTTATATCTTTGCCAATGTGCACTTTCTCAAGAGAGCAGCTTTCAGTCTTGGGGCACGTGGAAGTGTTTGAGTTTTATAGAATCGTGAATCAATTTTCATTCTACTCTTTCATCATGGTTCAGGTCATTCTGTCAACTGTATCAAGTGAGAAGACATTGAAGAAATAACTTATTAAAAGTGAGACGATGTACCCAAAGTGAGTAAACACTGTCTTTTATGGAACTGGCGTGAAAATGATCTCTGAATTCTTGCCCCATGCCAGTTCCCAGTAAAGGAAAATATTTTGCTTGCTGAGGAAGGATTTTATAAAGAGAACTAGTTCAGAGGGAACCTTTGACAAAGAGGAGGGCAGCAGATCATGGCTTCTATACCTGAAGATTAGTGTGGGAATGGCATCGTTGGGACTCTTGGCTAATAAGGGTTATTATGTTCTCTGCCATTGGCCATGGGCTTAGTACGCATAAAGAGCCTTTGACTACCAAGTGCTGACACTCTACAACATTCGCAGGGAGTTCAGTATGAGAGAATATCAGGAAAATTTTTTATTGCTACATAGTAACTATACCTATTAAGGAAATACTTCTGAGCATGCACACAACAGGTGATGGTCAATGCAAGGTAATTAGCATATTCATTACCTAAAATACTTAACATTTCTCTCTGCTGGAAGCATAGCTTTTTTCTAGCTATTTTGAAACATGTAGTAAATTATTTTTACAGTTTCAGAGGTGCAGGCAATTATTATCTTGATAGGAAACATGATAGTGTGTAGGCAGACACAGGACTAAAGGAGCCTTAATCGAAAGGAAGCCATGAGCAGGCTCTCTTTCAGGCAGCGAGGAGAAGAGTCTCAAGGTTCACCCCTGCAGTGTCACAATCCCTCCAACAAGGCCAGGCTTTCTAACAGTAACCCTCTGCATGGGCCAAGCACATTCACACCAGCTGAGGGTCCATCCACTCTATGTATTTGAAGGTGATTCTACCTTAAAGTCATTCTCTGCATGCACATTAAATAATATAACCAACAAGAATATTGCCTGATAATATAATTTTACTTTTCCTGTGATACTATAAATAATATAGTTTAACAATAACGTTTCTCTGTGGATTTCCCTATTTTGCCCAGGACATTCTACTTTACTTACAGGAAGTGGAAAAGAGTTACATCAAGGCTATTTGACTTGTCCAAGGTTAGATATCAAATCAATGAAAGGCAACTCAGAAATCCCATCTCAAAAGCTTTAAATCACCAGACTAAATAGAAGGTCTTGGTAAGACAAGAGGGATGAACAGGGCTTTAATTAAAAATGGGAGAGCAGGCATGGACCGCAGGGGCAAACTTTTATTCCTTTTGATTTCTAAGTTTTCAGCTTATATGAATTTTATGGAGCTCCAGAGATAAATATACCTAATATGTATCTAATGATGCTGTCTTCGGGTGTATGTTTTGATTTGCTGAATTTGTCTATTATCGAGGGACCAGCACCTATTCTGAACTTTGCCAACAGAGGTAAAAGACAAAACTCTCTCAGGAGTAGCATGTCTAAGCTGTCTCGTGAGGAGCTGTCTTAGAGTAAATGGGGAAATACAGAGAAATGGAAGCAGTAAGCAAAATAGACTTCAGTAGAATTGTCAGTGAAGACAAAAACATGCAGGACCAGATCCTCATGCATGTGATACAGTAGCTGAGTAAGAAATTCAACTAAAATACAGTTGTTTGGTAAATTGTTCATCTCATGCAAATACAAAAATTCCTGTATTACTTAAGCTGAGCTGTTGATCTCCTGGCGACTCTCTAAGTTGTAATCAAATTGTTGACTGAGTCTCTGGTCTCCTCTGAGGACCTGACGAAGGGTATGACTCCACACACCTTTCTGTGGTGGTCAGCAAGGCTCAGTTCCCTGAAAGCTGTTGAATTGGGGGCCTTAGCTTCCTCCAGGCTGCTGGGAAGAATCCTCTCAGTTCCTCTGCTCATCGCTCTTTCTAGAGCAGTAGTTCTCGATCTCTGGGTCATGAATTCATCGGCACTCCTCTATTTCCAAATATATTTACATTGCAATTCTTAACAGTAGCAAAACTGTAATTATGAAGTCACAAAAGTAATTTTATGGTTGGAGGTCACCACAACATGAGGAACTTAAAACTCACAAGGGCTTACCATTAGGAAGGTTGAGAACCACCGCTCTACAGAGAGCTCATTCCATGATGATGGGCTTGCACAAGATTCAAGTGAAAGAGTAGGAGAGGGTAAGCAAGAAAGAATGAATAAGATGGGGGCCAGATCTCTTCATAACCTATTGTGATACTGACATAGATCACTTTTTGCAAAGTGTTCTATTAGTTAGATGTGAGGTACTAGGGCCAGCTTGCTGGAAGAACACTCTAGGGCATGAACTCCAGAAGGCAAGAAGAACTGTTAGCATATTTAGTTCTGCAAGCTGATGAGCTATGAATTAGGGAAGTCACATGAAAGACATTTTAGCTTCTGAGGCATTTTGCAATAATTTCTAAGTTTGTTTCTAAATTTTTTCTGTTGTTTTTTTAATAAATAGTTTAAATTAACAACTACATATTGGATACATAGCTGGTGGTGTACTGGTTCTTGTGAGGATAGCCATTGTTGTGGTCCTTGTGGGCCTCAGTATTATATAGCAATATAGTATTATTAAAGTCCACCTTACTGTACGTAAGACTCTAGTACAAAGCACTGGCTTAAGCTTAAACACAAGTTATTGATTCAGCACATGTCCTGTACACTTGAGTAGAAATACTTAGCTATAGAAGTCTGAAGTAGATTTTATTAATAAGACTGTAATCTACCTCAACTGGAATGACATCAACCTACCTTTGAAAAATCTTTACTCAATGGCAAACATTCCTTTACAGAACATTGGCAAAGTAGGACTTTTTAACATCGTGGCTCTTACCATGGTGCACAGGGTCATCTTTGTGAAGTTCCAAAAAAGGAATTAGTCACGGCCTTGGAAAACATATTCGTCTGAATGGCTGAATGGTTTTAGAGGCTAAAAGTTCAGACTTTTAATTCCCAGCATTGTGCTACAAGCATATGTTAAACATTCATTTAACACTTATAACATTTCATTTCACTTTATTTTCTGGTTTAATTGTATCTGCATTCAACTTTCCAAGTTATTTATTTGTTTTATTTTTTAGTATGACTGCATTTTAAAATAGACATGTCATATCCTATTTGGAAAAATGCGAATCAATTCATGAGAAATGTTGGACATTTAAGTTTTCAGGACAATCCATAATTTAATAATATATATTAAAAATCCGAAATGCTACATGAATTAACTATACCCATAATGATATTTTTTTACTGTAAAAATACAGTTTCCCATAGTAATAGAGAGGCAGGCCAAACAGATTAGCCCAAATTGCAAGCTGCCCGTAAATAATTCATTTGTATTTGGCTAGAAATGAAATTTGACATTTACTTAGGAGAATGAGTTCATCTGGGTTTTCTTTCAACTCTTTTTCCAGAAAATAACCTTTAAGTCAATATGCTGTCCTGACCTAGGAAAACCTAAAGAATTATCCCCCAAATTTCTACTTTCCGGCATTTATCATGTTATTTTCTACAAAGAAGAGGTATGGCTCATTCTTTCAACCTGAAAAGCAGCCTAAACGTTTCTCTCTCTCTCTCTCTCTCTCTCTCTCTCTCTCTCTCTCTCTCTCTCTCTCTCTCTCTCTCTCTTCCTCCCTCCCTCCTTCTCTCCTCCTCTCTCTTTCCCTCCCTCCTTTCCCTCCCTCCCTTACCTTCCTCCTTCTTTCTCTCCCTCCTCTCTCCCTCCCTCTTCCTTCTCTCTTTCCCTCCCTCCCGTTCTCCCTCCCTCTCTCCCTTCCTCCATCCCTCCATAATGTTTTTAAGCTTCTCCCGATTTTGCATAGAAAATACTGTCTACATAGTTGCTAAACTGAGAGTTGCTTGCAGTGGTCTTAAAAACAAAGAAATAACGACAACGACATCTAAGTTCATTGAACTGCAGCAATGAAAACTTGGAAGCGTTAAGTTCATTTTCAAGTGCACATGAGCACATGAAATTAGCCTTCACATATGGTTCTATTTGACATGTGTGCATGTGCATAGCCGTGTGCTGTTAACATATATTAAGGACACTTTAAAATAGAATTAGAATAAAATATCACGGTGCATGAGCAATACATTGTATGTAGAGCATGCTTCTCCTCGATTTTCAAATCGCTTTAATATATTTACCCTCTTCACCAAGAGTTCATGTATTATAAATCACAAGGATGTTTCAGGGCATGACAGACCCTCATTCCCAAACAGAATGGGCTCTCATGCATAACTTTCTTTGATCAACAACTCAAGCCAAATGAGTTTAGGGTGAAAAGATCATAGGATGTATTTAACAAAGGAAAGCCACAGCACATGAACTGTGGTCCAATGTAGGAGATGGCCTCTGTTACGTGGTGCCTTGGTTTTAATTTATGTTTTTATTTATTTATTCTTTCTGCATGTTTGTTAGTGCAGGGATGCCGCAGTGTGCATGGAGTGGTCAGACTACAACTTGTGGGAGACAATTCTCTCCACCATGTGATTTCTTGGACTGGAACTCAGGTCTCCAGACTGGTCACCAGACACTTTTGATGACTTGGCCATCTTACCAGCCCCTCTAATAGCCATCAAAACTTGTGAGAGACTTAGACATTTTTCTAGTGACGTACAAATAAAGTTTTAGTGTGTTTTTACAATAAAGTATAAAAACTCTCAACTGATTTTTAATGCAATTTCTAACTCACAAAGTAGAATTATTTTGATGGAAACATCTTTGATAGCGTAAATGAATCTTAATTTACAAAGTAATTCTTGCTTAAAGGGGCCATAATATTTTACACAACTATAATGTGTTTGGGGTCTGGAGAATGATAGGTATGGGGATAGAAGGACTGAGAAGTACCATCTCCAAGACAAGACACAGCTCTTGTAGGTAGTCATAAACTCAGCAGCTACAGATGCCCACACTGGATCTGTACAAGAATGGGCCTATTAACAATCACACATGTCTGAATGAGAGAATCAGGGAGCCCTACCCCTGGGTTGACTGCTTGCTACGAACAGAGCCATGCAGAGGAGAAATCACGGCCTTCAGCCCTGTATCAGTATCCCCACCAGGCCCCAGCGAATAGTTCCAATCTAATCATCATGTCAATGGCCTTGGGGAAATTAAGTGGGTCATAAAATAAAAGTAAAAGTCATGAATCTGGGAGAGAAACCAACTGATAAAAATTAGAAAGAGAGTTGGCAAGATTGAAAGGGAGATAAGAGAGGCAGGACTGGGAGAGTAATCAGAAAATATTGCATCCTTATATAGAATTGTCTCGAGATGAAGACAAGGATTTGACTCCTTTTACGTTAGCCTGTACTCTGGAAGTCAGCTCTTACTGTCAAATTCAGGGTTTTAGTTTGATGGATATTTCAAGAATAGACTGATTTTGACTGATCACTGACATAATATATTTGACTTATCCTGTATTGAGTCTTTTAGCTGGTAAAGTTAGTTGAGGTAATGTTTACCAAGTTTCCACTAGCCAAAACCTAAATGTCATCTCTTGTGTGTTTTGGGGACTTTTATAGGAGCTTTGGCCAGGATTTTATTGGCATGTCTGCAGTTTGGTTATATATTGGCATGATAAACAGACATTTTCTGTTTGGGTACATGATCCTTGTTTAAAGAAACTCCCTAATTATTCAACGTGAGGAGAGTTTTGGAATAGTTCCAGCTTCTCAGGTAAATAATCTAGGATACATGTGAAATGAGGGTGGAGAAGCTAATTGGATATTTGTTGGAAAGGCAATGTTTTATTTACAATTAATATGCTTGGCACCTAGAAAAATATTTTTGGTAAATAAGCTTTAAGAGTTGGAAAGGAAGATAAATCTTAACTTGAAAAATAAGTAACAAATCAACGCCATGTTGTGTTAGAACACCAAGGTTAATTCTCTCATAAATAGAAGCGTACAATTGTTTAATCTTTTAAATAGTCCTCTTACCCTGATTTATTAAAAAAAAGTAGAAATATTTTCAGCACTCCATTGTCATGAAACAATTTTTTCAGTTTATTTATGAATTCATTTTCACACCCAAATTTTAACAAATATTTTAATTTAAAATGCAGAGATTTTAATTAACATATGATATGTTTAATTTAAAAAAATGTGTGGTTATACAAGCTAGAGTTTTTGTTAATCATGATCCACTTACGATATTGGTTAGTTCTGAATGTCCTTGTGTTTATACTTCTATCAAAATATTTTTAGTTTATTAGCTATTTCTTAATTATGAAGCTCTTGATTGTTCAAGTTATGAATTATTCAAGTCCTTTGGCCTATTTATTCAATTCTGTTGATGTCTGTTTTTAAGCTTTCTATATAGCCATGTACCCATCCAATCATTCATTCTACAGTTTACAATACACTTACATGCTAGCAGCTATACCTATGGGTGCACTGGTACTCAAGGAAGACATATTTAATCTTCCATGCTTCTTCTTTACCTAAAAAGATAGATAAGCAACTTATAGTACACTGTACCAAACACCTCAACGTAGTGGGGAACAGTGCTGAGACAATATTGAATGGGAGAATGGATCGTCCGAAGACAAAGAATGCATCTAGAAGACTAGTTTTGAAAGTAAAACCTGACATATGCAGTAGTCAGACCAGAGAACAGGAGCAGCAATAGCTCCTCAGAAGAACATTCTTGGCAGAGGGAAGAGAAGGGTCCAGAAGTTGAAAACGAATTTCAACCTGGTGCTCAAAACATGGAGTAGACTAGAGGTAAAGGGTCCCGGGTGCTCACAGCACCTGCTGGAAATACACAGAAGCACAGTGAGTTCAGAATGCGGCTTGCTATAGTTTTAAAAGTAGTGCTTCCGAAAGATGTGGAGACTAGGGAAGGACGGAACTGATAGGGAGATATTAACTCTTCTCTTAAGTCCTCAGAACATTCTGCTCTATTTCTCCTGTCCTCCTCAGCCTGTGACAGCCCAGTCTATTTCATCTTTCCACGTCACTGTTTCAGTCCATGAGGAAGTACGAAGAACAGGATGACTGAGTGGTCAGTCTGAGATGTGCTTGCGAATGTGCCATGGCTGTCTTCTTGCCTCCATGTTTGCCTCATCTCCTTCTGTCTGCCGGTACCCAGTTACCAACCCCTGTGGTCTGCACTGGGATTTAGTCATCTCCCCTCGCTTCCTATGCTTGGTGATATGATACCTTATGAGCCTATCTCCAAGAGGCTGCTGGTGGCTTAAAACATTTCCATCAACTAATGTTTGCACTGCTCCACATTTGACATGGTGGTGGGATTGAATGACATATGTACATAATGATATCCTTGGCTACATATCTTTCTATCATAACTTTTTAGTAAAAGTCACAGACAAAAGACATTTAAATTGATGGAGAAATGAGTGCATTTAGTAAAGATCATCTCATGATGTAATTAGAGAACATCTGGGAGAATATATGTGACCCCCTAAGTAATGATTTTCTCGGGAAATGGAAATGTCCGGTTTGGGGTGGAGGACAGCAATGGAGACATTCATTGTTTATTTTATAGATTTCTATATTTGACCATTTTCTGTAACTATGCAATGCTCTTAGAGTAGCTGCCAATCAAAGACTCCTTTGGTTTTCTCCAGTGGTCGAATGTTTAGTATTGAGATGAGCTGTTGAGAAAGGCAGTTTTTGAAATCACAGTCTTTGTCGACAACACTTTTTCCACAGAACAGAGATGGTTACCTACCTCAGGGCTACACCAGAGGTGTGGTATGAGGGAGAAGACAGGGGGGAGGGGCACCAGGGGTGATTTGTACTCTGCATAGTCCCATGGCAGTCTGCACAGAGACCCCTTGCCTCTCTTTATGAGAGAAGAATCCACATGGACCAAAGGAAAGAGCTTTTAGAGCCACCTTCCTTATTTAGAATGGGGCTTGTTCTGGGCAGAACAGGTTGCCTTTATCCTGCAAAAGGAAGAATCTTCATTTAAAGGGCAAGTGAACAGAGCTGGTTTTCCTTGACTTTCTGTGGACTGGTATGAACTCCTTTGAGGAGAACAGGGAAAGAGTTTTCCTGGAGCCCCAGGAAGTTGTGGCTCTCAGCTTTGTTTTGTTTTCTGTCTGTCTTCTCACTCCATAGCAAATGTCTAAAGAACTAAAACTGCCTGCCTGCTTTCCTAGACATAACACAAGGCAGAACGTGGGAAGAAGGACGTTTTTGTGAGTGCTGGCAATTTTTACTCCAATTTAGTCTTAAGCAAGATACAAAACTTAGACGTTAGCATAAGGATCTGACCAGTGTGGTTGAGGGAAGCAGGGTAGATGCAGAACCCATTGGTGATAGTTACTACTTGTGCATTCTTGGCAAACTCACAGTTTAATTTTCCACAACATAAGATGCAATACTAATGCTAACTCAGAGAGGATCTTTATAAAGGACCTAAGAGCTGGTAGAGGCTGAGGACATGGGATCATCATGGGTCAGTGGGTTATGGGGTAGAATGACCTCAGAGTGACTATGAGATTTCAAGGGATGCTCCTAGCCCAGAGTCTAACACCTCTTCCCCTGTCCCCCATTGTCACGTCTTGTGGAGCAATGCATTATTCAAGTCAGTCATTATGACACTATGGAAATTCTGGTTTGTTGAAAGATGTACTCAGTTGGATGGTGGATGCATGCTTGATGTGGCCAAGGGATTATTAAGCCTCGGGAGATGACAAAATGGCACCTTGAAGGGGTTCCTCACATCCAGGGTCTGATCCCCCTTACAGGCATCCCCTGTCTGCCAAGCTTTAGATCTCCAAGGGGCCTCAAACTAATTTCCATTTCATGAACATCTGAATCGAGATGACCTTTTGATGCCACAGAAACATTAAAGGAGATTACAGGTCCAAATCCTCAGAGCAGATATTCTCTCAAGTCCCTAGTCTCAAAAATGGCAAGCTGCTGGAGTTTTGCCAGGAGAACCCCCTGGAGCAAAGGGTATGAATAAATAATAATGACGGGCATCTCAGCTGCCTCTGCTTGAGCTCTGAGGGGCAAAGGTAGTACCCTTGATTAACAGACCCTTATATTTTCTTTTGCTCTAAAACCTTTTTGCTGCTGTTGTTAGCTTCCTTCCCTTTGTGCACTACCCGCTACATCACATCACGGCTCTATGGCTTTTCCTTTCCCCAGTTCTATCTTTGCCGTTCATTGTCTCTCTCTCAAGTTAGTTTTCATTGTGTTTCACGGACCTTTCTCTACTGCCTTGGTTCTCATCCTCTTTCACATGCATTTTGTCACATAAATGTGTCTTGTGGCCCTACCGATTTTTTGTTCCATCCCTTGTCCTTCCCTGTTTCCCCTTTCCCATGTTGACATCTGAACTATTGATAGTGCACCAAGAACATTGAGGAGACCTCAGTGAATGAACCCCTTGCTTGCTTCTGGAGCCTGGGCCTCGAGACTGTCTCTCCTTTAGTTGAAGATATCAACCCTGTCCCATAAATGCCATTTGAGCTTCAATATTAAGAACATAATGATCCTCAAGAGGAAGGAGACCCTGTAAATGCTGGAGCTGTAAAACTATTTCAGGGTGGTCTGAAACTCCTGTGTGGCTCAACCGCAGCAAGTTTCCATCCTGTTTGGTTGCATTAGAAAAAATAGTTGATTTGCCATCTAGCTTTGTGTTCTCCTTGACAGTTTAGGAAATAGAGGTTTTTTGGATACTTTTCTTAAAATCTTGGCACGATTGCTATCGATTTTCTTTACCACTGGGAATTCAAGCCACGGTTTCGTACCTCAAAAATGGAAGGAGAGTTGGTCTGCAAGGCAGTGCCTAAGCCTCAAGAATGCCTTGGGAGAACCAGTGTTTATTGCCTTGTTCCCAATTAACCTTGGGATTCTGTGGCATCTCTCATGCCTGCCAAGCAGATTATGGCTTAGCGGTGGTATGAAACTCTGCCAATGCCAGTGTGTTGCCCAGTCAGCTTGTGCTGACTCAGTGGGAGGACCCCGCTCACAGCAACACGTTCAACAGAGCATGTGTCGCTGGGTACATGGGCACACATGCCCGGATCCTTGCAGCCTGTGCCACGATGGCCAAATCATCAGAGTGATACCAGTGCTGCTCACTTGGGTATGATTCCCACACATGTTGAGGCTGTCATGAATGAATGAGGCGAATTTAAAAAATATCTTTCCGCTTAGTAGAATATTCAACAATTCTTAGGCTGAGGCATCCAGATGGACCTAGTGATGAAGACTATGAGCACATCAGTAACAGGAACAGAGGGCGTTTGCACTCAGTCTCAAAATTGTGAGGAAGCCTAAAACATAACCACTTAGCCCTGTGTGACCCCTGCAAGGCTTCCTCTGTGTTCAATGCTTAGAACACAGCCAATAAGTATGAACTCACTTTTTGAAATGGAACAGAAACTCAACTCACCAGTCTCCACTCTAATGTATTTGGCAAACTCTCTTTCCATTCCAAGGCTGACCAGGAACTCTGCAAGCTGAGGCATGCTGCAGCTAAACTTATGAAATCACATTTCCTCGCTTCTATTTCTTCTCTGCATATTCTTATAGCGAATCCCACCTGCTCAGTGGAGATGAAGGGAGGACTCTAGATCTGGACACCAAGAGCCTCTGTTGGGAGGGAGTGGAGGAAGCTGCTAGGTCTTGCATCTTCCTGAAAGTCCTTGTGTGACTTCCGTGATGTCCTTGGCTGAGTGAGGCCCGGCACCCCCTTTTTACTTCTTGGCTCCTCTGCGGAACATTACAGACAACTTTCCTTGAAGTACTAGCTCAAGTCTCCACTTAAACTCCATCTCTTGAGCAGAATTACCCATGGCCTTCCTAAAGTCAACTTTCAAAGAAGAGTTTAGAGAGATGAAAAATTTTCAGATATTGTGCGAGTATTTTAGAATAGTAACAATGATTTTAATACATGCACCTGTCAGTCAAAACCCATACTAAAAAGCAAAATCTCCAGAGCACTTTAAAAAAAACCATGGCAGAATTATACACTGTAATATACACTGTATAATCAGTATACTGTATACACAGAAATATGCACTGTATAATCAGTATACTGTATACACAGAAATAGACACTGTATAATCAGTATACTGTATATACAGAAACATACACTGTATAATCAGTATACTGTATACACAGAAATATACACTGTATAATCAGTATACTGTATACACAGAAATAGACACTGTATAATCAGTATACTGTATACACAGAAATAGACACTGTATAATCAGTATACTGTATACACAGAAATAGACACTGTATAATCAGTATACTGTATATACAGAAACATACACTGTATAATCAGTATACTGTATACACAGAAATAGACACTGTATAATCAGTATACTGTATATACAGAAATATACACTGTATAATCAGTATACTGTATACACAGAAAGAGACACTGTATAATCAGTATACTGTATACACAGAAAGAGACACTGTATAATCAGTATACTGTATACACAGAAACATACACTGTATAATCAGTAAACTGTATACACAGAAATATACACTGTATAATCAGTAAACTGTATATACAGAAATATACACTGTATAATCAGTATACTGTATAATCAGTATACTGTATACACAGAAATATACACTGTATAATCAGTATACTGTATACACAGAAATAGACACTGTATAATTAGTATACTGTATACAAAGAAATATACACTGTATAATCAGTAGTGGAAAGGGTGGAAGGGATGGCAAGTGGCAACATAGGGTTTTCTTTGCTTTCCTTCCCACTCACCACTTCTCAAGAGTGTCTACCCATCCATACGCCACACATTTCTCTGTCTTGCTCTCAAGGTCTTTATTGAAATCATTAAGGTGACATTGAAACAGTCCAGGGACTCACTTGTGTCATTGGAGATGTACCTAATGCTTTATGCAATGACTTATATAATGATGTATCTATGATTTATGTTGAATAGGAGCGCCCCTTAGATATGACAGTTTAGCAGGTTAGTTACCTAGCTCGTACCTCTAACAGTGAATCTGTATCACTTCATCTTCCCGCTAAAGATACTGCCTCAACCAAAAACTAATGATCTGCTACAGTATTAAGAGTTTCCCTGGCTGTAAGGCTCTGTATAGCATAGGAACCTGCACGTGATCTGACTTACAGTAGATAATTGATTATCCAATAAGTATCTGAGAGTCTCCTGTATTCTGTGATGCTATAAAGAACCGTAAAACTCAGTGCCTATCTGGATAAACTTCAGGAAGATAAATTGGACACATGAATATTGAATCATTAATACTATTGCTTAAGTACCAAATGAATGAAACAGGTAATATTGTCCATGAAGGGGTGGGGTAGAGTTAGAGATGGGGAAACATCATGAATACTTTGTGAGGTTGAAATGTTAAACATGATTTTTTTTCTCCTAGGCAGAAGGCTAATTTAAGGCGATTAAAACTTGGGTGCTTCAAAATTCTCCTCCATTCTAAAGCACTGTATAATTGTAAGCCATAAAGAAGGTCTAAAATATAAAGAAGGAAATAATCACTCCATCTAGATTCCACCTAAGAAAGGAATGGGAAAAATAATCACATTAAGAGGTGAATACAAGTTTCCAGGGTACCTATGTGAAATAGCTTTACATATTTTTATTTGATCATTTCCATTCCCTGAAGAAACAGGGAGTGGCTTTCTTTCTTGATATGGAGAGTAGGGGAGGGCTTGTGTAGCATTCTCTTTGCAACACGTTTTGGGTTGTGAATTCACGAGTGGTTCCGAGTGTTTTAAACTGTGGTTCTTAAGACACTGTCCAGTGAGAGAGATCAAGAGGGTGTTTCAAGTCATGCAGTCCTTGAGGGGTCACAGACAGATGAGCCACATCTTGGAAGTATTGTCACTATCACGGGAAGAGAATCAATCCACAGCTGCATTCTTCAGAGCTCAGAACGGAGATTCGAGTTATCATTGCCACGATATTATATATATTTTTTTAAATTTTGTTTTTCAACATTTCCCAGAATTCAAAAAGGCCAGGGAAGGATCGAATTCAGTGGGCCGAGGGGCATGAGTCTGCAAACCATCTGGTCTACGGCTCTTGGAAACTGGGAAACGTCAGCCATTTAACCAATCCACAGGTTAGCTCCTCCAGTCAGACATTGTTTTCCAGCCACATGTCTTTACACGGTTTTGATAGTTTTAATAAAGCTTGGGTATCCTTCTAGGACCGGTATGTCCTGATATGGTTGCCAAGGTACCAGCCAAGGGGAGGCGAGTGGTATCTGTTTGCCTTGGATCTGGCTCTGCCGCAGGCGGGTTGAGGGAGGGGCTCTAATTTTCACAATCCCCAAAGATGGGTTTCCTTTAGGTCGCAGCCTGGACAGACATGCTGTTTCCTCGGTGGGATGAGTGTTGCCTTGGGCTCCTCTCTTCTCTTCAAGCTACTTTTGTTGTCCTATTCTTATATTCGTGAGACTCACACTTGAGTAGCCACCTTTTGAAAAGGGGTTGGATTCATCGCTCAAAATCCCCCCCGCCTCGGCATGAAAGACACTATTTATGCATTAGAAATTTTATACAAGTCTGTATTTCCACAGCCGACTATCACTCTAAGGCGACAGTGAAACGGATGATTGACATTCAATATTCTTTTTCTTTTTTCTTCTTCTTCTTTTTTGTTTTTAATGAAGGGAACCTAAATTCTATTCGGTCCACTTTTGCTAGCACAGATGCACACAGCTTCATCCCTGGTTCTTTATTACTACCCACAGGCTAAAACTCGGGCTGTAAAGCCAAGCTTGATCCGTAATTAAAGGAGGACCTTGCTTCAGTCACAGATTCGCAGAGGCTGTGCTGGGCAGGCCCGCCAGCTGTGGATCTGCTCACCCAGCGCGCGCCGGTGATTGTGCGGCCCCGAGTTTCTCCCAGTCATTCCCGTCTTATTAATGCTTCAGTGTAGCATAAAGCTTCATTCATTATTCATAATAATCCAGTCAGAGGGCACTTGGAGACCTGATAAATTCTCACCTAAGTGACAACGGCTGACAGGGCCTAGGGTTTTATAGCCCTTCCCCTGCCGTAGCAAGGAGTTGTGGGCAAAGGTCCAGAATGATCCTCCACTAATGACCAGTGTGATATACGAGCAGCTGCTGATTTTCTGACACAAAGCTCCTTGGCTGAGGCTCCCACCTGCAAGCTGAGAGCTGGAGATGAATATCTTTCAGACTATAAAATGCGGGACCCCCGGACCACAGAGTCTTGGGCGTGAACAGGTTAACTCTGAGAACACAAGCAGTAAGCCTGAGGAGGAGAGAAGAAAAACCACCAGAAGCCCAAATCCCACAACAGAATGAGTGTAAATTTGGGATCGTGTCAATGGGCCAATTGATGGGTTCTTGGTTCTGCACATTCTGATTTGTGGCACCCGCCCATGATGCCCTAGGATCCGGGAAAGTGATATATAAAAATCAATAGTCAGATTTAAAGAGTGCAAATTGCAATTTTCATAAGGATGGGAACTTTTGGGTGAACTGTCAGTGTTCAAGGCCACCTTTGCTCTCTCGCGATATGGGCAGGAACTGTCCTTTGTTCACGCCAGCCCCGCCCTTTAAAGGACGTATGCACCATTTCTATGTTGTTAAATTGCGTTTCAGAGTGACTAACGTTAGTGCGTCCCTGGTCTGGGTTTACATACAAATGCTGACAACTTTGGAGATGCTTTTTATTCAAGTTTTTAAAATTAATTTTCATATCATGGGTATTTGCTTGGCTCTAGTTCGGAATTTAAAAACGTACGAAATTTTCTTGACTTAGGAAAATAACGGGGGAAAAGTACACCACAGGAAATGGGGGCATGACTAGCACCTGTTACTTACATGAGTTTGGCTTCTATCTCCCTCCCTTCCCCATTTCTCTGTATATTGTACATGCTATGTACGAATATGCATGTCTGTATGTACGATTTATATGTACATAGGTGTATTTTCTTATACAGTGGAAACCCACCTCCATCCCCCTGCTTTCTGTAAGAAGGAGGTTTTTCCTAAATATTCTTGTTATTTGCTGTAACTACCCTCTCAGTCGCTTTTCCCTAGAAGAGGACAGAATCTATTAGACTATTTGAAAGAGGAGGTAGACATCTTTTAAGGGACCTGCTTTGCTCAACAATTAACTACAGGGTGTACTCTTCTATGCAGAAAGTTTTGTAGGCCATGCGTTAGGGGAAAGCACGGAACGGGGTGTGTAAGCTCTGTAATGGGAAGCTTGCGCTTGTTGCAGAAGTAAGATATTAATTCTGAAGTATTCACCTAGGATACGGCTTCTTTTATGGAGCTAGTTTAGGAATTGCGTGAGGAAAACTGGAGCATATTGATAATGGAAATTTAAGGAGGATTGGAGAGGTATAGGGTAGAGACTATGAGGCATAGCTCTGCCCATTTAATGTATAGATGTGACGACCTGTGAACGGGTAGATGCACACACTCAGATTTAAAGCTGCTTCCATGAGGGTAACTGTCCCTCACAAGGACAGCCACTGTACATCAAAGGTAAGTTCACATTTTGTAGGAAGACAAGAACTGTTAACACGAAATCCATCTTTAGTCCTCTGCCTGGTATCCTGGGTGCCACTGCATTGTTTTTACGGGGTGTCTAATTAGACCAGCTTCTGTTCCATCCATGAACCAGTAGGGAAGACTTCTCTTCTTGGTATTTTCCACTATATATTACCTGGAAACAGGACGTGACATGAAGATCACTGGAAGGCACACCGTAGCAGCAGTGACAAGATGGCTAGAAGCTCTTCCAATTCCACAGCCAAGAGGCAAGTATACTGCTGGGCGTTTAATAAAACCTCTTAGAAATACATATTGATCTTTATCTTCAGAGGTCAAGATACAGGCAAGTATTTGTATTCAATATCTTCTGTTTCTTTTTGATCATGGTAGTCTACTGTCAATTCCCTTCTTCTTGTCAGCTTCAGCAAATGAAGTGGACTCCATTGTCTCTTCACTTGAATCTGGGGTAGCTCTGTGGCTTGTTTTGACCACTGAATGCCGCAGTGAGAGAGGCTGTTTCCGTTTGGGCATCAGTGTCAGCTGCTATCTTCTTACTTTTAGAAACTCTTCCCATAATGCAGGGATGTCTCAGCAGTGGATAAGCTCAAACTAGCACACGAGGTCACCAACACATGACTCCACTAAATGACTGGAGCGTTCTTGGCTTTCCAACCAAGCCCACTGACTAGCTAAGGCTGATGCATGAGATGCTCCAGCTAACACTATACAGAGCAGAACAACTTGCTATAGGAGCCTGGCCGACCATTACGGTCGTGGGTTATTCCAACAATCATTAAACTTTTATCCTGTTAATGTTGTGGGATGATTTTTAAGTAGAAAGAGAGAACCCAGGCAGCACCGGACAGGTCTGCTCTGTCTTTAAATCGAACCCCAATTCCATCTGCTCTAGGGCGTGCCCTAGATCTTTGCAGATGGAAGAATATCTTGTTCCCTTGAAATGTCATCACGCTTGCTGTTAATATGGCTTGTCAGACATTGCTTGATACAAAGGTTAGAAGCCCTTCTGTGTCACCAAGTTTTAAACCACAGCACCATCATAGACTGGTTAAAAGCAAGGCCTGTTCGATCTTCTCCTGTGCACACTTTTCAGAGTCTAAGTGTGTTTGCGTCTCTCAGTTACTTAATAAATAAATACTATTACAAATCCTTGATTACTTTTGGTCCTTATAAGTTTTCATCCTAAAAGGGTCTTATTAATTATGACCTAAAAATTTATACTGACTAAAAAATAATCCTTGAAACCAAACTTACTGATGACGTCATTCATCCCTCGGTCCCACATGATACAAGTTATTAGAATTCAATTAAACGTATCTTAAGTATATTCATTTATTTGTATCAATATCCACTTGTCCATTGGCAACCTTTGTCGGAGATTTCTAATTCGGTTTGCCATTTCTTAAACCAAATGACATTAGAAAACAGGGCAAAACCATACTCTAGAGAAAAGAAGACTGTTCAAGGAATAAGGGAATGGTCTTCTCAGGGGTAGGGGTATTTCATTGCTTTGTCTTTTAAAAAATAGTGAGTTGCTTGGTTAGCCATTGTTACTTGACTGATGAAATTACTGATTTCTTCATGCATCTGTCCTGTAGGTCAGTCCCCTCTGTGAGGGCCTGAAGGGATGAACTCATCCTTGGTGCTCAGGTGTCTTATGAGCTTCTTTTGTCTGTCTGTCCCTGCAGCATCTGTGTAAAAATATGCAGCGTGGATAATTCTGTTCTTATTTCCTCTTCTTCCTCTTCCTCTTCCTCCTCCTCCTCCTCCTCCTCCTCCTCCTCCTCCTTCTCTACTTGGGCTCCTAGATTATTTTTATAAGGAAGAGAGCATTTCCTTTTTCCCACTGAGTTTCAGCCCTTGCTGTGGGAAATGTTGCTGCTCTTTCACTGTGACTTGCTGGGGGAGGTGCCGTCTAGTGGGTCTTTTTCTGAGTGGAATGGAAATGGGTCTTGTGAGGAGATGGTCTGTCCCTTCATAGAGAAGAAGAAAACAGGCCTTTCCTGGAAGTCAGGGCTAAAAATACTGCACAAAAAATTTTTTCGCTGGTAATTTTTTTGGGAGAAGATTGCATTTTTTGTCTTGCGGGAGCTGAAGTTTATACAGGAAAACTTCTGAGTTGAAATTAAACTTTGGAAACTGGGCCAATTCATTTCCCCAAACCTCCAAGTGTTAGAGCTGTCTGTGAAGCCTCCAACAATTCAAAAAATGCCCGTGTGGCGAATGGGCAGCTTTCTTGACATATGGCTGGGCCTGAAAGCTGTTTAGTGTGGTCCTCCCCTCCTGGAGGGGACGAGGCACTCCTCAGAGCACCCGCTGTGTACCTCATCGTGCCTCACCTCCGAGTATTCTCCATCTCCTCTTCCTCCTTTCCTTGTCTTGTTTACTGTAGCCTAATTTTCCAAGCTCTTCATTGATGGCTACAGTTATTCTTTTGTGGGTAGTGAGTGGACACAGACTTCCATTTCAAATGCTATAACACAGAAAGATAAAAAAAAATATAGAAATAACACACGGTGCTGGTTTCATTTTATTCTATCAAATCCGCTGTGATATCTGCACATAAATCCAGGCTGGAGTCCCTTTCATGGCAGGCCATAAGTACAGTTGTTCACACTTTGTGTTTCTGTATGAGGGTCACTTTTCCAGCAACTTCTCATTTTCCCAGTCCTTGCCTTGGGCTAATAGTTAGTTATAAAGCTCCATCTCAAAGATGTCAAACATAATGAAAAGAAACAGAAATCATAAAAGAGAAAGATGGTCACAGTTACCACCACAGCCCCCCTCGCTCAGACTTTGTAGATCCATCATCCAGTTAGAAGGGCAGGCTACTGCTTCCGCTGCCCTGGCTACCATGCCCCTCCTAACATCACTGGGGTACTATTTGTCACAGAACACTTCTGGAAGAACAACACTGCGCGATGGGCTGCTGAGTAGCAAAAGAAATTGAAGCATGTTTCCTCGTGCCCGAGTCTGTTCCCAGCACCGTTCATATCAATCCCGAGTTTTAAAAAGCAGTGGGCTTTTCTTTTCCTCTTCTTGACCTCATAGACGGGGATGTCTAGATTTAAGAACAACACAATGCAAATAAGATTGAGAGAAAGGTTATGGTAGCCTGTTTCTAAACCTAGATTTTACCTCAGTGAAGAATTTCTTATTTAGAGAAAGGATGCAATGAAGATGTCTCTAAATCTTGAAGAAGAGCAGCCATATTTGTGTGAAGGCATCGGAGTGTGAAGGATTCTCTCCCTACCCTGTGTCTTCCTTGTATATATATCTCCTAACCCCTTCTCATGGGCCAGGCATAGTAACATATATTGAGTTCTATAAGGATTACTTGCGTAGCTCAGCCTCCAACCTCACAGAGCTTGTGTCTTATCTGAGGAGACACAGCTAAGAAAACACAAATCAATTAATATGAGCCACCATGTGGTTGCTGGGATTTGAACTCGGGACCTCGGGAAGAGCAGTCGGTGCTCTTAACCACTGAGCCATCTCTCCAGCCCCTAATCAATTAATATGAAACTGTTACTTTCGTTAGCTTTGTGAGGAAAGGGAGTGTGGGTGCTGTGCAAACACCCAACAAGCTGGACAGCAGACCTAAGCATGGCCCCAGAGCACTGCTTTTTGTAGATCCTTGTAGATTTCCTGGAATTTTTAAAATCTTGCTGTCATGCTTCTTCTCAGTGAGATTTGGCAGAGGGTGTGTGTGCGGGGTGTGTGTGTGTGTTCACTGCCAAACTCCCCTGAGAAACAACACTTGCGGGTGTGTCCTCTCTTCTTCTCACAGAACCTGGATTCTTTCTGCCTTGTTCTTGATTTCTAATATCAATCTGCTTTGAAGCAAATGAGATTTGTTTTAACTTGTATGTTTAGATTGTCCCTTGCCGACATACAGTTAAGAAAGTAGCATTGGCTTTGTAAACAAAAGCAGTGGTGGGGGTGAGCATCAATTTCAGACACAATAAAGATTGTGGTGATCTGATTTACTCAACAAACTTCAACTCTTTCTGCTATTTCTGAAAGACAGTCTCAGATGGCTGTTAGTTGCCAGAGGGGTTGTCTTTACCACGGCTTTCCACTCTCTTGGCCTCTTGCATGAATGCCCTGAACCTGGTGCACATTGTTTCCCCATAGGCTCAATGTGGACAGGTTGTGGCATCAACACAACTGCTGGTTTATGACTTAGCCTCCGACTAATGCTTTCAGCATTTGTAGGTGCTTATTTGAAAGATGGTAATTCATCCATTGTAGCTTATTTCTGGTTATACAATAAACAAGACCAGTAAGAATATAATATGATTAATGTTGATGTCAGGGAACATTTCGTGAGTGCTTTTGTGTTTCTTCTGCATTGTCAGGGTTTTTCTGAGTAAAAGAAATATAAACCCTGATGTAAAGAATGACAGACACGCTGCCTTCAATGTAGAGACTTGTGTAAAGCTGGAACTAATGGTCCTCTCTCTCCTAGAGCTATCTAGTTGTGTCCTATGAACAATGAAGTCTACCCAGAGTTCTCTGCCTATACTCCAGCAACAAGATTGCTCTGTCTCCAGACAGAGCTTGTCATTCCCATTTTATATGAACTCTAATTTCTGTAGATTCTGAGTCTTTCGTTTGGTGTATAATCCCACTATTTCCAGAGTGACATTAGGTCCTTATCATATTACTGTGTGGGGAATGAATGCAATAAATCATGTACTTAGTGGGTAAGAAGCAGCCCTTGCACCAATAATAATGACCCAATCCCAGAACCCATGGGTTTTATTTAGAAAACAAAACAAATCAGAGAGAGCTATTTGACATTTAACGATGTAATAAAATTAAAGGTTGGAGAGAAGGAATTATCCTGGAAGGTCTAGATAGTCTACAAATGCAATCCCTTATGTGCTTATGTGGATAAGAGGGAACTCAGAGGTTACCCATAGAGGGAGAGTGGAGGATACATCAGAGGCTGCAAGAAGCACAGAATGGATTCTCCCTGGAGCCTCCAAAGGGACTGCAGTTCAGCTGACACGTTGACTTAGGACTGAAGCTTTGTAAAACAGAAGTAAAAATAAATCTGTTGTTTCAAAACAATTTTGTGATTATTTCTAATGGTCACCATTGGCAACGCGTGCAGCGAGTAATCGAATCCAGGGTCTAGTTTTTCTGTTTCTATGTGCATGTAGAATTGTATTTGTATATAGGCCTTACATCCATGTAGTGAGACCTTGTATTCACAGTTTTGGAATTAATGTTAGTAAGGGGCATAGAAAATAAGGAAAGACACTGGAGTTGGCAAGATTTATAGTTTTTGAGCTTGGTGGCCATGAGCCATATTCCTGAGACAACACAGTGACCTGAAGAGCGTAACTGGGCTTCTAATAAGGGCATTATGTCTCATTCTCTGATGCCAGATATTTCCGTCCCATTCCCACCTGAGTCTGACACCAGACACTTATTCCTACTGGGGACATTTGTCTCCAAACCATGCTTCTTATAACAAAACCCCTCTGTATTCTTTAGAAGTGGTGAGAAGGCACACCTGTCTTTCCCCTATGAGTACTCAATCTGCTGTCACCACAGAGCAGCAGTGACATTTGCTTAGATGTCCTTTTAGCACTCAGAGTTAATCTATTTACTTGATACTCCTAAGAGGTGGCAACTTAAACATGTCAGTCAGAGAATGAAATAATTGATGGAGGTTTTTGCCCTATCACCGGTGAATATTTTTAGGATTGTGATAGAATACATATTGTGACTTAAATGCTCTTTATAGAAAGAGAAAAAGGCAAGAAACTCTGGAGTCTGTCTTCATCAGGCCAGCAGAAACTCCCTAATGAGAAGCAGGAACCGTTCCTCAGAGATTGAAAAACCACTGCTAACACTGAGTTTGTAAAAGGAGCTTTGGCCACAAAGTCAAGGGTGATTTTCTCCAAAAGTGCCATTGAATACAGGTTATAGAAACTTGCTTAGAACGATTGTTATTTTTTTCAACCAGACATGAAAGTTATACATAATCTAGACAGACAACAAGGTAGACTAAATCCTTAATGCATATGTAAATTAGACCACATGCTCTGGACTGCTCAAGCTAGTTTCCAAACACATACACAAGCTACAATTCAACCGAAGGCCTCTGCCTTTTTAACGTGTAGAGGAAGTCGGTCTTGTAGTTACTTAGCAAATCTTGTTCCCTATTTGGTGAGGGATTTTTAAGAGTTCTCTTTAGGGGGTTTCTGACTAGACTGTTACCATTTTGTGGGGGTTGGGGGTAGGGAGTGGTGGATAGAAGTAAAAGGTGGGGGTAAGTGTTTGGAGAAGGATTAGGGTTGGACAGTCTTCTATGTCTTTTCTGCAGTCATCAGTTCTATGGCAAAAGTAGCTTCCTTGCCCTTTAGAGTCTGTAAGAACATGAATCAAGGACTTACACCTGGTTTCTGGAGACAGCGTAGACTACTGAAATTTACATGGTTTTGAGTGCCAGCACACACCATGGACTGGACCTCCGCATGATTTCCAGTGGCAGTACAGACCACGGACATCAAAACGCAGACACCATCATAGCTCTCCATAGCAGCACAGACCAAGGATATCAATGTGGCCTCAGGTAGCAACAAAGGCCCCCTAATCAGCACAGCACATAGACATTAACATGGCTTCAGGCTACAGCACAGGACACGGACATCTGCATAGCCTTTTGTGGTAATTCAGACCATGGACAGCAAAAGAGACTCCAGCTGCAGTAGGACCAACACCAACACATGGCCCTTTGCAGCAGCATGGGCCTGTACATCACCATGGCCTCAGATGGACGGACAGTTTACTCACAACATGCCAACCCCACCCATCCACCTACCTTCACCCAGGAGGAGGGACGGCCCTCTGATCTCAGCGTGGCCTCAGGAGTCTGCCCAGACAAAGGACATCTATCTGTCCTTCATTGGTAACTCCAGCCCAGGGACATCAACACCTTCCCAGGGACTGTAGGACCATTAGCAATGGTCCCCGAATGTCCCTTTACACTGTCTGCTCTGGCAGTCTCAGTTGCATCTACAAATCCGATTTCTCCAAAGAGGTTACAACTTTGCTCTCGGTTTCTTCAGAACTGAGACACCGTGGAACTCTCTCTCCATGATTTGTTCTCTGGGCAAACTGAGTCATTGCATCAAGTCGTTGGTCTGGTTCAAGGCTTCTGGTTTGGAGCACACCGTCAATGCTAGACTGAGGTCAGACCTCCTGAGGTGGCCAGGGTCTGACGATTCTGTGGCTTCTGCAGGACCGGCTTCTTCACGTGCTCTGGCAGATCATAGTCGGGGTAGATGTTGGGGTGGACCAAGTCAAAGTGCTGGATCTGGGCCTGGATAGTGGTTAAGTTGGTTAGCTGCGGGCTCCCCAACCCCCCACCCCCTCTCCAGCTTCTGCCACAGCTAGCCAGGTCCCAAGGCCTACATTTATATCTGCAAATGGCCATTTAATGTTTTATGAAATTAAAATTAAATCAAAGTCAGAGACTTTTTCCAAAATTAAAAAATAAATTGAGACCCATGACCCTAAGTGTACAGCAGTTTTCCAGAATAGCCTTACGAGGGACAAACATTCTGCCCCTTTAAACAGCACTTACACTGTTCAAACCTGAGATGAAGGGAAAAAACAAGAAATATTAAACTCTAATGAGGAGCTCACGGGTCATAATGTTGGTATTAATTGTTAGAAAAATATGTGCTACGATAAAGCAATGAGGCAATTATAACATGTTTAAGAATTAATTTTAATTTTAAAGTAAGAAAAATCCAAATATAAATGATAATACTGAGGTAAAATACCCATCATTCTATAATTCGAATAGAAAACATTAGCAAGGACCCAGGGTTTCCATACTTTATGAAAAGCTACATCTCTTATTTCTCGCCATTAAATTGTACCACACCTGTAGCAATAAATGGCCACAAGGTAATCGTTACAGCTCTCACCCAAGTTATCTATTTCTGTCACTGTGATCAACATCATGACCAGAAAACCCTTTTCTTTTCTTATGAAGACATTACAAAGATATCAAGGAAAGTCATAAGCAATTTAGTAAAACATAACTATCCATGAGTATAATAGTCTATTCTTAATGAATAAGCAAATGTAAGAGTAAATTAAAACTGCCTTCATGCACAACAAAAAGTAACTGTTTACCATTCTAACAATGGTAGGACCTGGGAACATGGCCCCTAACGTCTCATGCAATAGCCAACTTTATTCAGAGCATCAGGCAATTTATTCTCTGAGGGTAAAAATGAGTTAAATAAATAAATAAATATTATGAGTTAAATATTTAGAATATGAGTTAAAACTGCAATGCTTCTGTAAGGCAAAAGACACTGTCATTAGGACAAAACAGCAACCAATAGGTTGGCAAAAGATCTTTACCAATCCTACATCTGATAGGGAGCTAATATCCAAAATATACAAAGAACTCAAGAAGTTAGCCTCCAGAGAGCCAAATAATACTATTAAAAAATGGGGTACAGAGCTAAACAAAACATTCTCAGCTGAGGATTGTCGAATGGCCAAAAAAAAGCACCTAAAGAAATGTTCAACATCCTTAGTCATCAGGGAAATGCAAATCAAAGCAACCCTGAGATTCCACCTCACACCAGTGAGAATGGCTAAGATCAAAAAACATAGGTGACAGCAGATGCTGGTAAGGATGTAGAGAAAGAGGAACACTCCTCCATTGTTGGTGGGATTGCAGACTGGTACTCTGGAAATCAGTCTGGAGGTTCCTCAGAAAATTGGACATTCCATTACCGGAGGACCCAGCTATACCTCTCCTGAGCATATACCCAAAAGATGCCCCAACATACAACAAAGCCACATGCTCCACTATGCTCATAGCAGCCTTATTTATAATAGCCAGAAGCTGGAAAGAACACAGATGCCCTTCAACAGAGGAATGGATTCAAAAAATATGGTACATTTACACAATAGAATACTACTCAGTTATCAAACACAATGACTTCATGAAATTCATAGGCAAATGGAATGAACTAGAAAATATCATCCTGAGTGAGGTAACCCAATCACAGAAAAACATACTTGATATGCACTCATTGATAAGTGGATATTAGCCCAAAAGCTCGAATTACCCAAGATGCAATCTACAGACCACAGGAAGCTCAAGAAGAAGGATGACCAAAATGCAGATGTTCCCACTCCTTAACAGGGGGAAAAAATATCCACAGGAGGGGATATGGAAGCAAAGTTTAGAGCAGAGACTGAAGGAAAGGCCATTCAGAGTCTGCCCCACATGTGGCCCATATATATACAGCCACCAAACTAGATAAGATTGATGAAGCTAAAAAATCCATGCCGAAAGGGACCTGATATAGATCTCTCATGAGAGACAAATCCAGAGCATGTCCAATACAGAGGTCAGTGCTAGCAGCAAACCACTGAACTGAGAACAGGACCCCCTTGGGGTGAATTAGAGGGAGGAATGAAAGAGTCGAAGGGGCTTGCAACCCCATAAAAACAACAATGCCAACCAACCAGAGCTCCCAGGGACTAAACCACTACCGAAAGACTATGCATGGACTGACCCAGGGCTCCAACTGCATATGTAGCAGAGAATAGCCTTGTTGGGGCACCAGTGGAAGGGGAAGCCATTGGTTCTGCCAAGATTGGACCCCCAGTACAGGGGAATATGGGTGGGGGACAGTAAGAGGGATGGATGGGGGGAATATCCGTATGGGGGAGGGGGAGGGGATAGGGCTTATGGACAGGAAACCGGGAAAGGGAATAACATTTGAAATGTAAGTAAAGAAATATATCTAATAAAAAAATAAATTGATTAAAAAGAAGAGTATGAGTAAAATATATAATCACAAGGACAAGTTGCATGAAGCAAAACATTTTTTTATAGCAGTGTATAAACAAATAACAATAACCAGTCATAATTAATAGTTTGAAGTAAACTTTCTTTTTTCTACTACACTGGGGAGAGGCACAAAAGCCTACTGCAAGAACAATTAATTCTGTGTTCCTGAAGAATCTGAGGTCACAAGGCTCATTTTCTTGGAGTTTTCTCAAAAGCACTCCGAATTCCCCTCACACAGCTCCATTCTTGAACTGTAACGATGAAATGTCTTTAAGCCTACTTTTTTCTTTTTAAAAATGACAAATATTTAAGATTAACTTTTAATTGAAAAAGTAATGCATTCGGGATATAGACATTTCACTCTATGAAATTTTTCTTTAGGAAAGCGGAGGAATGTCAGTTATGATGAATGTTATCACTTTCTTCTTTCACTGAGGGAAGATCAAGAAACCAACAGTCATAAAAGAAAGAGAAGGGAAAAAGAAACAAGAAACCAGGGAAGGAAAGAGAACTGGGAAGGAAACTTCAGTTTACAGGTATAGTCCATGACCGGGGTGGGGTGGGGGTGGGGAAGCTAGGTAGGGATGGACGCCATGATGGAAAGCCAATGGAAGGGACTCTACTGGATCGCTTCCCCTGGCTGGCTCTAAGCAGAGTAGGCCCACCAGCAGAATAATGGCAGCTCCCACAGTGGGCTGGGCCCTCCTACCTCCTATACCAATTGGCAATCAGGAAAATGCCACCCAGGCATGCTCATGGGCCAATCTGACAGAGGCAACCCCTTAATCTAGGTTTTCTTTTCCCATGTGACACTAGGTTTGCAACAATGTGACACCAGGTTTGTAACAAGTAGACAAAGACTAACCAACCCCAGTGCTGGAGAGATGGTTTAGTAGTAAGAGCACTTGTTGCTCTTGAAGAGGACCCGTGTTCCAATTTCAGCACTGTGACTTCTGCTTACAATCGACTGTAACTCTTGCTGCAGGGTAATCTGATGATATATATATATATATATATATATATATATATATATATATGCAAAACACTCATACATATAAAAGATATATAAATAAATGTATTGTATATTATAGTAAGTAAATACAACAATAATATTTTATAAAATATTATTTGTTTATAATTAATTATTAATTTTTATTTGCTTTTAATTTGATCTTTATAATTTATAAATGAATGTGTAGTTTACACATAATATACAAAATGTATAATTATTTATGTTTTATAAAATAGTTATAAAATATTAAACATTAAAATAAAATAAATTAATTAACACACAAAAAAAAGCCACTAAGCAGCATGGGCCCTAATGTGATTTCCTACTGACAAAACCCAGGACTGAAGTGGCTGATTCCTAACTGGAAATAGGGAGGTTATACATACAAAATACAGTCTGTCAGTAGCAAGGAAACTACCAAATACGGTCGAGATAAGGGAACAAGGCAAAACAAAGCCCAATATACAGAACAGCTCAGGCCAATAGAGGCTTAAAGGTGACTATCAAATGACAGATTAAAAATTCACGAAACTATTACAACTGTGTGTCATCCAAGTAAAATGCTGAAATTAAAAACAAACCCTAAAACAAGAACTCAAGCTAGGGTATTCCAAACAGATAAGTGAGACCTCTCAGGTCAGGCAGTTGACCAGATCTGGAAGCATGTTCAGTCAACATTTTCAACCCAAATCAAACTTACAGGTGTAAGGCAGAGTTTATAGGAAACAGAGACTACTCAACCTCATTTGGTGAAAATTTACAAATTCACATGATGGGATTATAAGAAAAGGATGCAATTACTATTGTCATGAGCACTGAGTAGGAAAGAAGTGACTGGTACATTTAGGGAGACATGGGTCATTTGTTAACCTAGGGACATATGTGGGTGCAGAATTGTGACCGCGACTATCACCCCTCCCCACACTAACACAGGTAGAAAAGACAGTTTTGACATATCCAGGAAGACTGAAACACAATTTCTACATTATAAGGAGATGATTCCATTATGTTGAAGTTATGAAAGGGATGTGGTTAAATAGAACACCTTAGAGACAAGATACAGATGGAGTAAAATCATGGCAGAGTGTTAAATCTCAGCATAGGCATCTCCAATATGTTTTGTTTTGTACGTTCTTCTGCGTTTTAAATTTTCCCTCCCCAAAAGAAAAAAATAAACAAGAATATTATTGTATATTTGTGTATAATTTAAACATCTGTGGATCAAAAATAATAATGCTTTCTTTTGAGGTTCTTTTAAACTGATAAGCATTAAAAGAATTCTCACTGGAACACATGCTGCAAGTGGGCTCTCTTATATGTGTTGGTAAAATGTCAATGTAACAAACAAGCAAAGGTTCTGAAGAGAACATGGACAAACAAGTCTTCTGCGCCTTCAGACTGCCCATCTATGTTTCCACCCACTAACTCATGCTCTATCGCTCGTGGGCTCATTAACTTCCTGCAGCCCCATAGAATAACTAGAGCTATACTGAATTTTGTTAATATGAATAGAGTCTGTAGTGTGTGCTCTCTCCCTGCAGACTTAAGTCTAATACGTATTTCTAATCCTGTCTAACCTTGAAGACCAATAGCCTAAACCATGACATGTCCTTTTTCAAAAGTTAAAATATAGGGATGGAAAGGAGGTGCATCAGTTAAGAGTTCTTGATGCTCTTGGACAGGACCCAGGTTCAGTCCCCAGCACATCCTCTCATCCTCAGGTAACTTGAGCTCCAGGGACCCCGACACCCTCTTCCAACCTCACCCCAACAGTGCACATGAACTCACATAGGCACACAAACTTACATACATCCATAAATACATACATACATACAAACATACATATGAATAATTTTTCAAAGGTCTCTTGAAAATAATGTTTATTTCCCACAGTCCTCTCATTATTCACTTGGGATTTTTATATGACAAAAGACTGATTCATTTATAATTTCCTGGGATAAGTGGTTTTGAGACTAGACAAATATTATTTCTTTTATGCATCTTCTAATGCCCATCTAGAAATAGTTTACAGTTTTTAAGGAAGATTTTGCTTGCCTTAAAGAAGGAATACCAGGAAGAAGCAGATGCTTATATAGGTCAGTATCCTTCTACCCCTGACATTCTAGTTACTACGACTCACTGTATCCTTATGATTTTGTTTGAGGTGAGTCAGACGAGAGAAACATATATTGCAGTTATTTCTCAAATTGCTGTATGAAATGTTGGATCTGGGCTGCAGTGCCATTAAGGGAATTCTCCACCTAGGGCCCACAGAGCCATAAACAGGTGACTTTATTTGCTTTGCATTATGATTTGAATATGACACCATTGACACTGTATTCAAAATCTCCTTTATTACAGTTGTAGTTCGGACACATCTCTCCTTTCTCTAGTTTTTTCTCTCTACTGCTATACCGTCTTTATTTCATACTTCCCACAGAGGGAGCAGGGGGTGCTTCACAAGGAATGGAGGTTATTCTGCTCATTAAAAAGCCTCAGAGAAGAGAAAGAAAAATGTCTTCAGATTTCAGACTGGAGCACTTCGCTTTTAGCAAGTACAATATAAATCTTATAACCTCACGTTGCATTTTAAATTTAAAGCTGTGGCTAATTTTCCAAACTGAACGACATATTTCACTAATTTGAAAAGGCAACCAAATGGTGTAAAAGCACATCCTTTTAACACCTATAATGTTTGCAATAAACATTTCCACACTTGGACGTTGGATGAGTCTCATGGGTTGGGCATGCTGTGTTCATATTAGAGTATTTTTTTAAAAAAAGCATTATGAAAATACCTCACAACATTCACACAGCTACTCTACAGAGAGCTGTTTCATAGGGAAAAAAATTACCTTTTCTTAAAGCTTAGAAACAACAGTAAACTCTGTATTATGCCCCAGTTGAGGCTTGAATAATGAAATGAAATAAGGTCACCACTGTAGTGACATCTCCCTGGAAATGTCACTGCATTTTGTTGCAAAACACAACAAAGACTGTGGGTTTGCATGCGTAATTCACCTGTCTCCTGCAGGCACTGTGAACTTCCTGGGACTTTTTGCATTTTTCCCCCCTCCGTTTTTTCCTTTTTGGAAACTAAGCCCGAAGGGAGCAAACTTCAGAGATTGACTGTGTGCAAGTCAATAGAGCCGGGAGTAAAGCAAGCCTGCTCTGAAATCCCAGCCACAAGACGGGGAGACGGGGCTCTAAATCCATAGGTCAGCCTGGTGATCACTTGCCTTTGGGCCTTCAGACAAATTTAGAAACTGGAGAACCCTAAGGAATGCTGATCTGGTGTCTTTTCCCTAACTCCCCAATTTGAAAAGGAAAAATATAACACGCCACCTGCCCTCGCTAGTGTGTGCAAAAAGTTTCCAACTTCTCATGTCTGTAAGAATATTTTCCCAACTCAATACCGCATACATATTATTTATTCTCTGTCCTCCTGCCTCAGTGTACCTGCCTTTCTGCTAAATCTCTTACCCTCTACCCTTCCCTTTCCCTATAGTACATATTATCTAGAAATTTTTCTAACCTGGGAGTAATGCAAATACTAATACTAATGTTAATAATATGATATATTATATGTTATAAATATATTATTAATATTATTAAAGTCAATTAGAATAAATCATTCCCATATACATATTTATGTTGTTGATAGATTTATTGCTTTCAAGAATAAGAAAATACTTTAGATATGCTTCTAATGATACCTTGTTACATAAGTTACAGAAATGCGCACTTAAGAAAAGTGTCTTCATTTAAAATTTACAATATGTTGATCACTACCAGGAATCTATTGATTAATAGATTTATATCAAATTGGAGGTGTTTCCCTGATCTTTAGTCTTCAGGCTTTATTGGTGTTTTCAATAATGACTTGGAAGAAGATAGAATGCTTTTTTATAACATATTAAGAGTGAAAAGACTCTTCTATCTCAGCATTGTTTTTATTATTTATTTTATTTTTTAAAGATAGAGTTTCTTTGTGTAGCCCTGGCTGTCCTGGAACTCTCATTGTAGACCAGGCTGGCCTCAAACTCACAGAGATCCACCTGCGTTTGCCTCCAAAGTGCTGGGAATAAAGGCATGCACCTTGAAGCCTTACTCCCTTCACAGATTTCAATTTTGTCTAACTCAACACCAGGAACCATTTGTCTTCTTTAGCCGTCATCTATAGCTGCTTTTAACCACTACTTGAGCAATCTTCAGAAATCCTGAATGTCAATGGAAGGCAGGGAAACAGCCATGCACTCATATTGCTGTTTGCTGGTGTGAGGGGTGACAGCTTCCATAGTTCTTTCTCTGACACTATAGGTGGTAACTCGGCGAATCAGGCTGTGCATACCTATAAACGCATTCCTTGTCTCTTCCATACATTTCTCTGAAGCATATAAACAATTGAGGTGTCCCCTTGCTGATTTCCCCAACAGTAGTGCCTAAACAGTTGGTAATACCAATCTGAGTTCGTTTTCACACCAGGCAGAGGGACCCAACAGAGGGTCGCAAAGAACAGAGGTTCTAGTGTGCCCGTGAAGTGACTGGGAAACTGGGCTTTTACACCCTCTTGGAGGTTGCTTTGAGGCAAGTTTTTCCAGGAGGAGGGTTTTGTGGAGATCAAAAATCCTATGTTCAGCTGAACAAAGCAGGTCAAGGGTTTTAAGTCCAGGGCTCAGCCAATTCGGAGAGGCAAACTGGCATTTCATACCCCGGTTGTCACCTATCTTAAGCGAGTTTGTGGAGGCAGCTCAGGGAGTTGTGAAAGTGACTCCCGGAGTGTTCAATCTCCTCTGACATAGGCAGTGAGAAATGCTGGCGCGGACAGTAATCTGTGAAGATGGTTTTGATCACTGAGCTCAAGCTCTAATGAACAAATGAGACTGAAGTAAATAAAGGCTAAGCGTGCCTAGGCCCAGGTATAAGCTATGAAGTAAAACTTAACTAGTCCCATTCAACATTAGATATGCGACCCAAGCACACAACGAAAGTGGTCTAATACTAAATACTAATTCATCTGTTGGCCTTAGGAAGGAGAAGTCTGAGCTGAAAATGTGAGGACTTCATGTGACTGTAAATTCTGAAAGTCTGTAATTAGAAGAGGCTCACAGAAACTAATTCACGGTGAGTTGGGCTAACAATCTACTAGAGATTGTACTAATAGGCCAATATTGAGTGGGGCTCATAAGTAGTGCATCCACGCCCCCATCTCTCTCTCCAGTGGGTGAGAAGTTGGTTAGCTATGTGGGCACATTGTGCTTCTTGAGTTATAGTTACCGGAAGGAACCAAGTTAGCTTTATTCTGGTTTCCAAAAATGTATTCAACTAAACTCAACCGGGAAGAAATTGCCTTAGGACTTATATACTCTATTTCAGTCCGAAAGCATGGCCTTCCTGGAGGAGTGAATAATTGAAAACAGCCGCTTAGTACAGTGGCAGTGCTGATACATTTAAGAAAAGAATAAAATGATGTAATGTGTATTTATAGGTTTGCTAGTTATTGATAATCTTATACCAAACACGAGGCTTGAGCCTGGATTTCAACCAAACGAGGAGGTCTTCTTCATTGTTAAAGCAGGGTTATGGCTTGCATAGGGTTAGCTTACCATGACTCTTTTAAGTCTTTCCTGGTAGGGTGAAGTTGGGAAGTATTCTGAGCTCTGTATGTAGGCATGTTATTGGAATAGATCTTTGTATAGTAATACCAAAAATGTAAAGAGCGCTGAGGCACCACAACTCTAAGAGATGGCTTGTTAGAGTAGACATTTCACAGGACCAGAAGCAGGGAACCATTCAGGGAAAAGCCACAGCATGAAAATGTGTCCATATGCCTGAGGCTCGGTTGGTATATGTATAGTTAGCTGTACGTACCAGTGACTTCAGAGCTGTGAGTTTAGAACAAAGCCACTCCTTTGTGGTCCCAGCTATTTAGACTTGACTCTATATTTACTATGAAGACTTTAAATGATTTTAAATAAAGATGTAGACGATCATGTTCAGTACAACATTGTGTTATGCATATCTGAAGACAGGCACCATTAAGGGTTTATTTAATTCATGTGGGACCCAGAATGATGCTACCTTGATTCCTTAGAGCTATCAGGAAGCACAAAATACATGGGAGTAAGGCAGTGATGGAATGGAGCTGCAATGGAGGTAAAACTGGCTATGCTATAGGTGGTAAAATTAAAGTGAGCCTTCCATTCAGGGCAGACCGTACCTGGCATCCCAACAGTTACCTGTATCTTACGGTGTCTGAAATATAGCCAGGCTGAAACAGACAGGGTCAAATATTAGAGAGGATTCCTCTACAAAAAGCATCCTTTTCCACTCTGAGAAAGTTCATTCCTCCTGTTTATGCCCTGTGATGAGTATTCAAGTTGGTGTATGAAGCAAAGGACAAGAGGGGCAAGAGAACGAGCGAGAGTTGGATTTGAGACATGATAAAGTTCAAAGCTATGAGAGAGAGAGAATGTTGTCCATGCTGAGACACTGCACTGGTGTTGATGCTTAAAGCAGCATAAGATTGACGTGGAGAGTATGATCCTTGGTTAAAGTTTGGAGCTCATAAAGCCTGATATGCCTTTCAGACATCTAAGAGGAAAGAGTTGACACCTGGCAAAAAAATAGATCTTTCCTTACAGCTGTTGTGTATTTCAGAAGTTGAAATGGGACCACCATCTAAGATGTAACATCACAGTACATGTCGACATACTGACTCTCTTGATTTATTTATTTTGATTATGGTATATGTGTGCGTGTGTGCGTGTGTATGTGCATGTGTGTATGCATGTGCATGCACCTATGGATGTGTTCATGTAGATGCCCAAGTTCGATGTTTGGTGTTGAGACAGGGTTTCTCACCAAGCCTGGAGCTCCCTAATTGAACAACACAGCCAATGAACTTTAAAAATCCACTTGTCTCTGCTTCCACATTGCTGGCATTATAGGTGCACACCATCTATATCAAGATTTTCACATAGAGTCAACTGAACCATCCCTTCAGCCCACCTTTAAGGATTTGAATTGCTCTGGAGTGCGATGGACTGAACGGAAAGTTACTCAAACACATGGCTATGAAAACATAGAGACCATGTGGAGGTGGAGGCAGGCGGGGCGCCACAATCCCCAGCTGACCATTACTAAGAACTTAATGAATTATTAAGCTTTGCCCACTGACATATTGAAAGCTACAGTCAACAAGTCGGCACACCTTCTCGCTGGGTCCAACAGTGTTCATTTCAGACAAAGATTCTTGAGTCAGGCCAACTTTTCCACAGATTCCCCTGCCATCTCTTTGGGTAGCTGACATCTCAATGCTTCTGTTTCTTCATTTTAATATGGAACAATGATTTTCCACATTGCTGAGGCTTGTAAGATTTTTCTTTTTAAAAAGTTTTTGGACACTGGTGCAACTATGGATATAGGGTTATTTACTGGAGCTTGGTGTAAGTTACTCCTGAAGAAAATTTGAATCCCCCTGCCTGCCCATATGTCTGTGACTATTACATGCCAAAAACTCCCCAGGAAGGGGTGGTATCTTGTAATCCCCAGGAAAGGGCAGTATCTTGCAATCTCAATCATGTACTCGTCTTACGCAAGTGTCCGTAGCTTTAATGTGTCTCAGGTGGCTGTCACAGCTCTTTATGGCTCGAAAACTGCTCTCTACAGAGACTGACTACCAAGATTAGCCCAACTCGCCTTCTGTTCAGCTGTACTCTAATCCTTCTTCCCTATCCAGCCGTATATAATAAGTACTCTGCACTTCTACACTGTTGGGGCTCCTCCATCAGAGTGAGCATAGCCCGCCTGAAGTAAGCCTTCCTGCCTTGTGTCTGTGTGTCTGTCCTTTCTTCAGTCTCTTGTGATTCCTAGTCAGGGTTCTGGGACAGAAACAGTGCTATCTACCCATGCAGAGTACTTAGGTCCAAATTATTATTATTATTATTATTATTATTATTATTATTATCATTATCAGTAGTAGTAGTAGTAGTAGTAGTAGTAGTAGTAGTAGTAGTAGTAGTAGTAGTAATAGTAATATTTTGTTGGGGAGGGAGGTGAGACAGGATCTTTCTATGTAGTCCTGGCTATCCTGAAACTCACCATGTAGGCCTATTTTGGAAATAAAAGAACTGGGTGAAGAAGTTAGATAATCATCCTACATAAGCTGGCCCTTGTACCTTTGCACTGTTGACTGATCACTGTGATATCCGAGGGGCCTTTGATGATGTCCCTGATCCCTTCTCTGTACAGTCCCACGTTATGTGCAGTATCTGTGAGGCCAAAGTGTTTTCAGATGTGCCTTTAAGAAGGCCTTGGATGCTCGCTAATGCTGGATTCATTTTACTTATATGATGTCATCATCATCAATGTGTTCCTATAACTCCCACACATACATTATACTATTTCTTGACTATTTGAAACAGTAAATACCTCTTTTAGAGTAGGACCCCTATTGGCCGAGCCCATTACATCCTTAAATTAATTTTAATGTTATTATTTATACTGTTAATTGAAGAATAATGTGGTGTTTAATACTTTTCTGGATCTACTTATCATGTGATAATGACAAAAGTGTTTTTCTGAAGTCCGTGTGTTCTATGTGACTAATTTATAAATAATTACTACTTTCAAATTCTCTTTAGGTATCTTGCTGTCTTTGGAAATGGATTGAAGTGGTTTACTGATGAAGTCCTAATTTAGGATGAGATTTTATTTTAACCAAAGAAAAGAACATGCTTTGCAAGGAAAGCAGAATGTCTATGCCTTTTAAAAAACTGTACATGGACAATGACGTTCTGAGTTTTCCAGCAACTAAAGAAAAAGGGAAACTCTATTGAGCTATTGAATTCTCAACTTTTAACAACAGACAGAAAATGCACTGAAAAATGCAAGAAAGATAATTGCTTCTATTGGTTTAGATACCTTCTCTATAAAATAAGGACATTAGAAAGCAGACTCTTGCTTAGGTCCTAGGGATTGGAGAGAGAGTAAGAGAATAGGATTCCTGCTATGTTCACCATGGACTGGGAACGTGAGCATTCATAAAATATTTACTTAGTGGAGTGAATCAGGGGAGACAGCTCTACTGCTACCAGGGAGTGCCTCCCTATGACCCGGGAAATTACAGTGTCTTCTCATGTTCTGGGTCACTCGTGGCATTGTCTGAGCAGCAATCTTCTCTGTTCACTTTTTTGCCTCACTCAATCCTTAATATTCATTTCACATCCATTTCATAAATAGTAGATGCTAAGCCTGGCTAGTTTGCTGGATAGGCCAAAACAAATGATCATACCCTTTACTCTCTGCAGAAACCGTTATCTAATGAGGAACCAGCTGAGGCCACTGAAGTGATTTGGTAGACATCTGTAGGAGATTCCATAGAGGTTGAACAGAGTGCAAAGGGCTAGGTAGATTACCAGTCTAAGGACCCAAACTCTGTTTTATTTCCCTCAACAACCTTAGCTACAGGACTTAGAAATAGACACTGAAATAAATGTGACGGATGTCTACCTGAGTGCCAGCACACCATGTTCTTGAGGTAATTTAGACTTCTGTCAGCTGGAATGCTTCTTTATGACTACACAGTTCAGGATATGCCAATCTTTCCTCATTCACAACCCATTAGTGTTTTGTTGTCCTTAACGGTGAACCTGACATTTGAAACCTCTTCTCTATAGATTCCTTTCACTTTCATACAAGTTTCTTCATAACCGCTGTGATCAAATAACCTGAAGAAGGCAACTTAAAGGAGAGAGGGGTCATTTTAACTCAGGTTCAAGTCAAGCTCAGAGGAGTCAGGGCTGCTGGAGGTTGAAGCAGCTGCTCACCTTGTGTCAGAAGTTAGGAAGCAGTGTCGTGACAGCCACTGGTCTGCTCTCCTCTTCCAGGTACACAGTCCAGAAATGAGGTCAGAGAATGGTGCCCCACAAAGCAGGTGAGTGGTCCTATCTCAGTCTATGTACTCAAGATAGTCCCCTAAAGGGACATCCAGAGGCCCATCTCCAGGTGAGTCTAGATTCTGTCAACTGGGCAATTATCACACACCATCACAAAAGAGTCATAGATATAGCTCAAAAGCAATACCAGAGTGTTTCCTCAAATGATAATAATAATGAAAAGATCCATGCGCAACTCAGATTTCAGTTTCTTGAGGTTTAGGTGTTTCAACATGGAGGAGAAATCAGCCGTGGAGGAGATTTTCCTTCTTGGACATATGGATGTTCTGTGATACAAAAGCTTTAGTATTGTTCCACTTCTCAAAGCATCATCAAGAGCAACTACAACAAGCAAACAAAAACCAAGACCGCATAACCAAGTCCCCTAAAATGGAGGATTTGGGGACAGTATTTTTACTCTGTCATTTACAAAGTCCTGGGGATGCTGATATTTCTATTTCTCAACTGAGGGAATTCAGCCATGGAGAAGTTGAGTGATTTCCTCAAGTTATAGGACTTACACATGGTGTGGTAGGCTATGGAATGCTGACCCTTGGAAAACTCAGAGGTGACTCTGCTGTCCTCTCCACTTTGGGCACGTAGAGGACTCACATTTCTACCCTCAGCCTCATACATTGTACTATGGTTGGTAGCACTCAGTATTAGCAAGCTTTTGGTGTTCGTAATTTTGTTACTCTTGATGTAGCAACAATACTCCCATCTCTCCTTAGGTTTTTGAGTATTTAAAAGATAACAGGTTGATAAACTTTCCCTTCACATATCTGTTCATTTAATGAAGTTATTCCCTCTATACCCTCTATCAGTTGCTCTTCCTAATGGTGTAACCCTTTAATACGGTTCCTCATATGGTGGTGACCCAACCATAAAATTATTTCATTGCTAGTTCATACCTGTGGTTTTGCTACTGGGATGAATCATAATGCAAATATTTGATATTCAGGATACCTGATATGTGATACCCGTGAAAGGGTCATGTAACCCCCAGATAGGTCATGACCAGCAGGTTTGAGAACAACTGCACTATGTAATCCCAGGTCGTCTTGAACACCTGATCCTCCTGCCTCACAGCGATAGGATTGCAGGACCGTGTGAGACATTTGGTCCAGCGGTGTGATTTTTTTGTTGTTGTTGTTGTGAAGGAGGTTAAATATTTTATGTGGAAACAAGGGATGTTTACCCACATCTTGCTTTAGTGATGCACATCAAATAGTTGTTACATGTGTCATGAATTTTCAAGTAATGTGTTTGTAGTTGGAAATGTTTGTTATACAGGTTTCTGCAAATGGATTGCTAATAATGTCCACATTTTTGCTTGTGTATGACTTGATTATTAAGTCAGCAAACGTATATTGTGTAGAAATATAGACATCTGATAAAGCGTACCGTTTAACTAAGCTTCCCTTGTATCATCATTTTCACAAAGATGTTTTTGAATGAGCTTTGTCTCTCTGACATGTTTTTTCATCCTGAAGGATAAACTAGAATGGGAGGTTGTAGTCTTTTTTGAAAAAGTTATGTTTAAATAGTCCAATATCTGACTTAACGTATTTCAAAAGAGACAATGCTTTTAAAAAGATATTAATATTTTCATGGGCTACTTTAATAAGTTTTGTGAGCTAAGAATATTTTTTGATAACCTAGAAGTTTGTATACAGGTAATGACTCTAACTCTGGAAATCTTAATTTTTTTTTTTAATGTCCGAAAGATGCACAGAGGTTTGTAGAAGGTGAGAGTAGCATAGCCTACCACTGTAGGACCCAAGAGCTAAGAAGAGGAAAAAAAAATCCTCTGCCATTGTTTAGCACCTAAGAACTATGTTGACAATAACTGTGACTCTTGGATGGGAAGAGAGACCTTTGTTCAGAACGGAACTGGGAAAATAAGGTTTCTCTCTTATTTTGTTTTTCTTACTCTTAACTGAAATAATGAAGTTGGGAGATAATTTGGAACTCTAGCAGCACCCCAGCAACTGCTTCTGGAAGTGCTTTGCTAAAACAAAGAAGATCGGAAATCACAACAGAGAAAAAGTTACAGAGAATACAGGCACAGAGAGCACAGTGCTAATTGTACGGCCGGCCGCAGCATGCGGAGCACGCACAGAAAGTACCTGAGGTCTGAGGTCCTCTGGAATACATCTTTGGTGATAACAACACAGTCCACAACAGGGATACTTTTATATTTATTTTATTCGCCATTATTGCCAGAGGCCTCAAATCCCACATAGTCAAAAATCTCCATTCACTGCTGCCTGCTGGGCATTTAACAAGGGCTCTTGTAACAGGACCCAGAACAAGTATCAACATGAATAAAAAGTGCAGGGGCCAGCCAGGCACCACAGGCTGTGAGGTAGCCAAGTGGAGGCATTGGAGGGAAACAGAGAAAGCAGACAATGACCCCGAGTGCCTCAAGGCATGGCTTCAAAAGGTGTCAACACCAATTAAATTGTAAAAGCTCTGTCAGTGTCTGAAAAGTCATCCAGACAGGGACAAGACAGTACATAATCAAAGGATGGGACGTGATTCTGTATGGCCCATGCTGGACCAGCATCCGTATGTGTGCTTGGCAATTTGTGATCCATATGTGAGCCTTCAAGACAAGCATGTCCTTAAAGATGTAAATGCCCTTCTGCTGGAAGCACACTTGTCTCACCGCTGGCAGAGCCTGGAGACCTTTACCAGCAGGTGTCCAATGGGGGTCCCCAAAGGTAAAAATGCCTAAAAAAAAACCCCATGACAGCTGAAATGTGTGCAATTGATTATGACCACGGATAAACCAAAAGAGAACTTGGCTCAAGCAAAACAGTGACATGAGCTATGGACAAGCAGTAAGGTGAAACATGATGGAGAGATTTCTGTGCTAGCAAAGCCTCCACAGAACCTCCGTTATCTGCAACAGAACCTTTACACAGCCACTCATTAGCAGGGGGTTTATTTCAATGGTAATTAGCAAGGAGAGAACTTTGCATGTTTTACTTGGTCATGGAGTGCGCTAATGTGACCTTAAGGGAAGGTACCCTAATCTCAATTCATGAACACTCTCTCTCTCTCTCTCTCTCTCTCTCTCTCTCTCTTTCTCTCCAATGGGTAACTATGATAGGTATGACCAATTTATTGGACGACTTTCAAAGTGACAGCAGAGCTAGGGAGGAGAAGAAAACCATCTTTATAGCTAGAGGGGGGTAGGCAGGGAGAACTGTCAAAGTATTTCTCACGTATTTGAAAGCTACGTTATTTTCTTGGTCTACAGAACTTTTTCACTCAGCAGATCAAGTAAAATGCCTGGGGTTTGACGTAGATGGATTCATACTGAAGAGTAGACAATAATGACATTAAATTTCCAAGAGTCATTAAAAAGAATCCCTGAAAATATTACTCCTGTTTAGTTTCTTTCTAAGTGGAAGACGATTTAGGGAGAGGGTTTAGAATGAAGTCAGTTATTCTGAAACGATGTAAGGCTCTTAAGTGTTGTTGTGAAGGAAAAATTAACTGGATATAAAATAAGGTACCATATGAAGTACTATCAGATGACATGATCTAGTTAAAACTTTCTTTTAAAATAGATTTAAAAGACTTTGGAAAGTAAGTTTGATAACAGAAGCTATGGAGTCAGGGGTGTGTTTATGTAGATTTTGCTTTCAATGCGGCTACTCAAACAGAGATGCTTAAGACAGAAGTACTTTTCTCCCTTACATCATTTCTAAGTTGATACTCTGGATAATAGTGTCCGTAATTTGATTGTTGGTCATGACATCTCCCCTTTCATAGAACTATTATTGTATATGTTTTCAAAATTGTCTATTGTGAGTAGCAGGGTTTATAGATCCAAATGTCTATGATTGAATGCCTACTCATAAAAGACATATGTCACATCTAGTTACTGTTAATTGTCTACCTGACAACCTAAAGCTACCTGGGAAGAGACTCTCAATGAAGGAGTCGATCAGGTTGGCCCATGAGCATTTCTGTGAGCAATGGTATAATCACCTTCCCTGATGTGGGAAAATCAGCCTGAAAGTGCTCATTCCTTGGTTTGGGGCCCCAACTGTATAATAGAAAAAGAGAATCGAGCAGTGGGTACACATGCATTTTTCTCTCTCTGCTCTTGGATTAGAGTGGGTTAGCTGTGTCAAGCTTCTGCTCTGAATTTCCTGCAATAATGTCCCCTAGCCTGGATTTGTAAGTCATGGAAACATCTTCCATCCTAACCTGCTTTCAGTCAAGGTATGCTCTGACAGTAACAGACATCGAACAGGACACCAAATATCTCACAGAACTGCACGGAACCTCTGAAACCGGACACAATTTCACACCGAAACTGGAAAGTTGAGGGATTGGTTTTTATGAATGGCTGCTGTTCGTCATAGATGAATCTTCTGATAAAACAAATTAATGTTTCTCCTATCTTTCCCAAGCCAACATTCGACCATGCCATAAGATAGGCAGCCTATAGGCGTCTACCACACTCTTCATCCAGCATTGTCCAGGACATTACATGTCCAGAGTTCAGACGGGAAGTAACTCCATTTGGCATGAAACTATGTACACTGAAAAGTTATTCCCCCTCCCAATCAACATACCATGAATCTAAGAATGACTATAGGATTTGTAATCATAGAGGAGTTGTCCTTTGGACAAGATGAGAGCCTCCAGGCTCAGGGTGGAGAGTACTCACTCCCCACGCCTGCATTCTCTGTGAAGAGACTCATACTCGCTTGTTCTTGGTGAATTAAAGCCCCACACTCTATAAGTTCAATTCCCCCTCCATGTCTTCGTGTTCCACTTGTACTGGGAAACGTCCATGTTTGAAGAATGAGCAGTTTTCTCAGTTCACGAAAAGGCAGATAGACACCACAGGTGATTTTCCATCACGCACAGGGGCAATCTCCTTGAGTCAGTCACAGACATCCTCTGCCAGGGAATCTTCTCCAAACGTGTTTGTGCTGCTTATCTGTTTCATTCTATTCGTCATGTGACCTGAAGTTCCCAGAAAAAGACCACACCTGTGCTAGTGTTTTAAAGGGATGATAGACTGATTAGAACTTTGCGATGGTGGACAGTTGGGATGGCGTAGATTCAGAGCCAAATCACAGCTTACTCCTGTTCAAGGCTTCAATGCTGGCAGCAGTCATGTCCTTGATCCTTGTCTTAACAGGGATTTCATTTACCTGGTCTTTGAAAGGCCGTGGTACTATGTTCTTTTAGGATTTTTTTTAAATTCATTTAGTTTTATTTATTTATTTTTTTATACTCGAGACTCAATTGCTACTTCTATTCTTACTGGTTGCACTGGCTAGTTTTGATGTCAACTTGACGCAAGCCCAAATCACTGGGAAAGAGGTCATCTTAATTGATAAAATGTTTCCAGAGAATTACCCTTCAGGCAAGTCTGAAGAGCAGTGGTTCTCAACCTTCCTAATGCTGCAGCCCTTTAATATAGTTCCTCATGTTGTAATGACCCTCCCAACCATAAAATTATTTTTGTTGATACTTTATAACTGTAATTCTGCTACTATTATAGATCATAATGTAAATGTCTGATATGCAGAATATCTGATATGCAAGCCCTGAAAACTCCAAAAAGTTTGCAACCCACAAATTGAGAACCAACTCTATAGAGCGTTTTCTTGATTGAGGATTGCACCTCAATCCTCCAGAGCAATGGTACCCGAGGCTGCTGGTCCTGAGTACTATAAGAAATCAGACTAAGGAATTCATGAGGAGCAAGGCAGTAAGCAGTGGTCCTCCATGGCCTCTATTTCTTCCTTCCTTCCTTCCTTCCTTTCTTCCTTCCTTCCTTCCTTCCTTCCTTCCTTTCTTTCTTTCTTTCTTCCTTCCTTTCTTTTTAAAGATTTATTTATTTATTTATTTATTTATTTATTTATTTATTTATTTTATGTACAGCATTCTGCCTGCATATGTGACTGCAGGCCAGAAGAGGGCACCAGATCTCATTACAGATGGTTGTGAGCCACCATGTGGTTGCTGGGAATTGAACTCATGACCTCTGGAAGAGCAGTCAGTGCTCTTAACCACTGAGCCATCTCTCCAGCCCATGGCCTCTATTTCTGCCTTGAGTCTGACTTACTTCAGCGATGGACTACAAGTTATATGATGAAATAAACCTTTTCTTTCTAATTTGATTTTGGCCAGAGTATTTTATCAGAGCAATAGAGAAGTAACAAACACCCTTGTTCCTCTTTGTATATTTTATTTCATTTCATTTCCCACACAAACTAGTCTAATAGTTTACAAAATGGATCCTTCTTTTCCAATGATAATCAGCCAATTGTAACACAGATCAATTAGCAGGCACTCTAGTGTTTCTAAAACTACAGGCTTATTTTGCATGTGACTTATAGATAGATTGCCATAGGGTTGCCATTGACTAGGACTTATCACATAGTGCCTGAAGCTATGAGAGAGTACATTTCTGTAATCTGTTATGACTCTGTGTGTGTGTGTGTGTGTGTGTGTGTGTGTGTGTGTTCTAGCAGATATGGCCTCTTTTTGCTCTTATAAATGAAATGTGGATGAGTACAAGTTGGAGTATGAATCCTGAAGCCAGAATTTTCCCTATGTCAGTTGTTCCTTGGTTACTGGTAGCCAAAAGTTATGATCATGGCAAGTACTTGATGTTCAGTCTGTGGTCATGATTAATTCAGGTGGCTGAGTCACACATGTGCCCTTTGAACAAAGGTTTTGCCTATCTTATTACATGGGCCTTGGCCAACTTTGGGAGGGTACCTCTGCTAGATGCGTTTAGTCATCTTGTGATTTATTCCTGTAGTCTTTTCATGGAAACTTTATCTCTGTGGATTTGGTATGAAATGTATTCCATCTTCTCTCATGAAAAGAGGAGAAGTCATCATGTTGGATATTGCCATCTACATTTTACAGGCAATCGGGACGCCTTTAAAGAGACAGACAATGGGAGTTCTTTGACATTGTTCAATATAAAACTTAGTATGATTCCAAGTCAACTTGTGAAACTTTAGTTAAAATAAACTAGGCTGGAAGCATATTGTGAATTCAGGGAAACTGGGAAGACTGAAAGACAGCTTGCTCTTGTACGATGCCAGGTGCCCCCATTAGCCAGGACTAAAAATAATAACCTGGCAATGATGATGGATTGATCATCTGCTGAAGCACTTCCGAGCCTTCTTCTGCTGTGGAGCCATTGCATGTCATATGCATGTTCAGAGGCCAAACCAGAGCAATCAATCCATTAGCCCTAGGCTGTCCCCCCCACCCCTGACTCCCCAGCCCCGGGCTCTTAGCACTCTCTTCAATCCTCCTAGAATGGCAACTCTTTGCTTGGGAACCCCATCTGTAGCATCAGCCTCCTTCTTAAGTAGTTAACTTGAACTTAATCCTGGCTACCTCCTATGCATCCTCTCTGAGAGGGAGAGGCTAGAGTCAGGGACATTCCTCTCTCCCACCTCTTGTCTTTGCTTTCCTTATGTCGTGATGATCTTCCTTCTGCTGCTGTCTTTGGGGGATTCAGCCTCCTGTTCGGTTAGGTACTTGTTGAATTACAAGTTTCTTACCTTCACAGAGAGAACGACATATGAAGCCAAGGAGAGAATCAAAGAATGGAGGAAGATGGTGATTTGATACAGATAGCTATTTCATTTTCTTTTTAAAGAAGAGTTGATTATGTAGTTTGAGATCCTAAACATGGCTACATAAGAATCTATACTTGCACATTTTCAAATTAAGTCACCTTTTCTCTTAACAAGTTTTCCAACTCTTTCAGTATCATTTGCAACTCAATATGCCCATGGAGAGCAGGCACCAATCAGACACTCAAGACAGAATTATCATGATATGACAACGGACAGTGTGAATTTACTGGGAGCGTGCTAGAATGGCTTGGGTATTGGGAAGAATTTTCTAAGCAAATTATAGAATAGTAGACAATTTGGGCCTTAATTTAGATTGTGAAAAGCTGTACTGCATTCATATTTATGTCTTTATATCATTTATGAACATGAAAATAAATGAAAAAAAATGATGAGGGAAAGCATACAGCACAGATGCAAGTGACTGGATCTCACTCATGTTTTGTCCATAAGAAATCAAGTGCCCTAGTTTTTCTGTTGCTATAATAAGACACCAAAAGCAAGTTGGGAAAGAAGGAGCTTATTTTGAATAACAGCTTACAGTCAGTTCATCATGAAGGGGAATCAGGGCTGAAACTCAAGGCAAGAACCTGGAGGCAGGAAATAAAACAAAAGCCATGAGGTAATGCTGCTTATTGGATTGCTCCCTGTGGCTTGCTCAGCCCGCTTCCTTCTTTCCTTCCTTCCTTCCTTCCTTCCTTCCTTCCTTCCTTCCTTCCTTCCTTCCTTCCTTCCTTTCTTTTTTTTTCAGCCTTCTTTCTTATACTATCCAGGACTTCTTTCCCTGGAATTGGACTGGCCCAGTGGGCTGGGCAGTCCCACATCAATCATTAATTGAGAAAATTCCTCACAGGCTTGCCTATAGGCCAATGCAATGGAAGCAATCGTCTTCACCTCTTTCCAGGTTGCCAAGTAAGCAAGCGACTAACCAACATACCAAGTTATGGCATATGGCATTCTCTCACTAAATGTGCTGTGTTAATTGGATCTTTGGACTACTGTGTATATTAAATGCAACACAGAAAAGACTCAAAAATTGTGTTCAGTGAGGAGGAAAATGTAAGTCAGTGGAAGTGGGATAGTGATGAACCAACAGTTATCTCTCAGGCTTTTCTCCCTCAGAAACCTTTAAATGCTAATAGTTAGAGGTAGAAATTTCCGTTTTACTCAATTTAAGGAGATTCAAAGAAAAGTGCTGAGGTCCTAACGTGGTTTTACTCTGTTAATGGCTGAAAAAAAATTCTATTGTGCCTAAAAACCAAGTATTCTTTTCCCATATTTTTAGTTTTATGGCATGTGAGTTGGTTCCACAATTTAGCTGTTAGGAAAAGTGTAGCCATAGCATGGGTGAGCAGTTGTCTCTGTGGTAATGCTGACTTTGAATTCTTTGGGTAAATGCCCAGGAGTGACAGAGCTGGGTCATATGATAGAGCTAGATTTAGCTTTTTGAGGAAGCTCAATACTGATTTTCATAGTGACTAGACTAATTTACATTGTCACGAGCAGAATATAAGTGTCCCTTTGTGTCTGCATTTTTGCCAGCACTTTTTTTTCTGAATGACTGCTATTCTGACCAGGGTGACAGAGAACCGCAATACACTCTCATATTTCCTGATGACTAATAAGACAAAATATTTTCTTATGTGCTTACTGCCCACTGTGTTTTATCTGTTGAGGATTTTCAGTTCATTTTATTATCCCCTTGTATAAGTTGACTTGTTCAATTTCTTTTTGTGTGTTTTTGAAGTTTGTTTTTTTTTTTTTTAATCAATTCTGTTTAATCGTTCCATGTAAGATATGTAGGATTTGTAGCCGGTTGCAAAGACTTTCTCCCATCCTCTTCCTCTGATTAACTTTTTCACTTGGCAAGCAAAAGCCTTTTAATTTCACAAGAAGAGTTTTTCGGTTGCTTTCGTCATTGCCCGAGTGACAGGAGTCCTATTCAGAAAGTGGTGTCTATGTCTGTCTGAAGTGTTTATTTTTGCCTCAATCAGCCAAGAGTGTTAGGTCTCACACTAACGTCTCTGATCCGCTTGATTTTAATGTAGTCAGAGAAAAGGATCCTTCATTTCTTTTCATTCCTCACTTACGAAAGAGATTCTCTTTGCTCAAATATGGCTGTAGCTCTGTGGAGTTGTATCTGGGCCGTCTATTATCCCATCAGTCTCTGCGTCTATTCTGACCAGGGTGACATGCTGCTTTGGTTACTATGGCTCTGTAGTATAATTTGAGATGAGTATGCTCACACCTCCAGAACTGTGTTATATTTTTTTTCTCAATAAGATTGCTTTAGTCATGCAAGTCTTTTATGTGTCCAACACTTACTTTCATAATTAAAAAATATTTCTGTGAAGAATGGCATTGGTATTTTGAAGGCCAGTGACTTGATTGAATTTGTTGCTTGTTTTGGGAAGTACACTGATATCCAACACATTCATGCTTCCAATCCACAACTGTGCAAATGTTCACCAGCTTCTAACTGCCTGCTTTCTTCCTTCCTTTCTTTCTTTCTTCTTTCTTTCTTTCTTTCTTTCTTTCTTTCTTTCTTTCTTTCTTTCTTTCTTTCCTTCTTTCGACTTTCTAACGTTTTTATTGAAGAAGTCTTATGCATCCTTGGCTAGGTTTATTCCAATATATTTTTGAGGCTGTCGTGAATGGGATTGTTTCCTCAGCCTATCTATCACCATCTCTGTCAGCAGTATACGGAAAACTTACTGATGGCTGAATGTTAATTTTGTTTCCTGTCACTTTGGTGCAAGTCTTCATTAGCTGGAAGAGTTTCTGGTTGAACCTTTATGGTCTTTTGCTTATCAAATTGTATCATCCCCAAATGGGTAAACCTCATCTTCCTTCTTTCCCGATCTCGTCCCTTGTTTTACTGGCCTAAAACCTTGAGTACTATACTGAAGTAGACCAGAGAAAATGACACTATCTTGTTCCAAGTTTTAGTGGAGCAGATTTGAGGTTTTCCCCACTTAGGATGATGCTGGCTATAGGTTTGTTATGTGTAGCTTTTATTACATTGTGATGTGTCCCCCCCCTCCACACTATCTAAATGCTTTTATCACAAAGGGATTGGGTTTTGTCAAAACCCTTTTCTGATTCTATTGAGATACCTGTGACTTGAGTCCTTCAGTCCATTTATGTGATGCATTATATTTATTGATTGGCATGTGTTGAGCCATTCCTATGTATCTGAAATGAAGCCAACTTGATAATCATGAAAAATCTTTTTGATGCATTCTTGAATTTGGTTTCAAGATTTTTAGTGAGCATATTTTTTAATCTATTTTTGTCAGGAAGCCTGGTGTATAAGTTTCTTTTTCTACCATATGATCATCTGGGTTTGGTGTCAGGTAATCTTCGGCTGAGTTATAACGGTTGGATAACATTCCTCCCTCTTGCTTTTTGAATAGTTTTAGCAACACTGCTGTCAGTTCTTCTTTAAATGTCTAGTGAATTCATCTTGGCCTGGACATTTTTTATGCTCTAACTTTTTAATAAAAGGATTGCTTCAGTGTCGTTGCCAGTTATGGATTTGTTTCCTTGCCTGTCTCATTTCAGTGAAAACTTGCTGTTCAATGCATGCAGAAATTCATTCCCGTTTCTTCAATATTTTCAGGTTTAGAGAACTATAAGCCTTCCTGGTATGACGCTTTCGACTTCAGCCCAATAAAGACAGAATGTGTTCTGAGAAACTTTGACCAGGTAATCATTGGCTTCTTTTTCTTCCCCATTTTCAAAACATTGTGAATGTTGCCTAGTGTTTCTCCACTAACATCTGGTGATGAAAAGACCCAGAGTAGCCTCAGGAGAACCCAGAGGAGTATCCCAGCTGCCCCTGAGATTTGTCAAACTCTTACCATGATTCTGATTGTGTTGCCTCTCATGACGTCATTCTCTTCATGACACAAAGGAGTGCCGATGTAAATGATGACCAAAAAGAGACTTGGTTTGAAAGCCAGAAAAAAAAATCACACTCGACACCTCACAGACTCTCATGTCTTTATTGAAAAAATAAAAATATTTCTTCAGGGCTGGAGAGATGGCTCAGAGGTTAAGAGCACTGACTGCCCTTCCAAAGGTACAGGGTTCAATTCTAGCACCCACATGGTGCCTCACAACCATCTGTAATGGAATCTGATGCCCTCTTCTGGTGTGTCTGAAGACAACTACAGTGTACATATATAAATAATGCAAATAAAAAAATTTGCTCAGTTTATTCATTGAATATTTACCATGGGTAACCCATGGGTTATGCCTACCAAGAAGCAGAGAAATAGCACAGTGACATTTTAAAAGTCTTGTGCTTCATCAGGCATTCAGAATAACATAATGACTCTACCTGAAATCTGCCTTTCCAGTGTGTGATTACCGAATCCAGAAGTTGTCACATAAAAACCCATGTGGCAAATATGTAAAACAGCTGTTTTTTTAATTCGAATTTTATTTTTATTTTATGTACATTGGTCTTTTGCCTACCTGTATGTCTGTAAGAGGGTGCTGCATGCCCTGGACCTGGAGTTACAGACAGCTATGAGCTGTCCTGTGGCTGCTGGCACTGGAACCCGGGTCTCCTGAAGAGCAGCCAGTGCTCTCAACCAGTGAGTCATCTCTGAAGCCCCAAAGCTCATGTTTTAATTAGATAAACCGATAACGACTGTTCCTTTTAAATTATGCCTAGGTGCTCTATAAAGAGGATCTGTTCTGTCTGCTTGCAAAATAAATTTGTACCAGTACAGAAATATATATTAAACTTAAGACTTTGAAAACAGAATCCCAGCGTGTACTATTGAATTGGGTCACTATATACAATCCAAATTTGTTGCTTAGAGTAACACATTTTTCATAGCACTCAGTTTAGTGCTACAATAGGGTTAGAGTCAAGACGGGATCCGGGTGATAGTCTAAGGAAATGGGCAGCCAGGAGGAGCTTTAAGAGCACATTGGCATGAGCTGGCTTGACAAGAAACAGAGAGAAGGAGGAAGGGTGTTAGCAGAAGAAAAAGAATGTCCCTCAGAAATGACGTGAACCGGAAACTGCCTCAGAGGCCATGAGGCATCCGGAGGTTTTTCTGGAAGGAGAGGTTGCTGAGTTGGTGAGAGGAGCCGGAGTCCCGCCAGAGAAACGAGATTGTGCAAGGTTAGAGAGGCCTATGGGCTGGCTCACGTAGAGCCAGAGCGGCCAAACTTCATCCACTTACGTTCTTTCCCTGTGCAGGTTGATAAGAAGACTGGGGCCATGTTAGAGCTCTGAATTGTTTGGTCACGTGGCCACGGTCTATTGTGTCCTATTCAAAGGTTCTGTGGCGCTTCTTCATTTGGACAGAATAAAGTCCAGAGCCTCAGTTCAAAGTGGAACCTTTTACCCAGCAATGCTCCCCTGAGATGTGGTAGGCTTCCCATCACATGTATCTGCCACTGTGGCAGGATTTCACTGTGCTGTGCCCTTTGGCTAGACTGCTCTCTGACACCTCTTTGTACATATCAGGTCATTTCGCAAGTCAACTTAATTGCTACCTTTTTGCCTCTGTGTATTTTTTATTCCTCCTGTATCTCTCATTCAGAGAAGGCATATTCTTCTAAAGACATATTTCCTCTAAAGCTGCTCTATTGTCCTTAGAGTATTTCTCATATTTATACATGTGTGTGCTATGTATTACATATACACATTCATTCATAATATGCATTGCACACATACATGTGCATGTGTGCGCCTCTCATTGCTAAATTTTAAGGTCTCAGATGCAGGAATGATCATGCACTTGACAAGTGCCTCCTCCAGGAGCCTGTAGTCCAGTATCTACCTACACTTACTGCTTCATTGGTGGAGGCAGGGCTCACCGTATCACTGAGAGTAAGCACACAGACGTGCTCCGCAAATGTGGCTTTCAGGGAGCTCATTTAGCTGAAAGAACACTTCAAGCTCTGGGGAATAATGAGAAGCAGGTCATTCAGTAAAACAACTTTCAAGTTACCATAAAGCGGCAGGCAGAAGCAAACAGTGAGCGGTATAGCGGTATACGTCACTTTCCCTTCTGAAAACCCTCCAGGGTTTGAGTAAAGAAAATGACCCAGGCTAGAATTTATTCAGTGGAGTAAGGTGGGATAAAAGTCTGCAACAGATCTGAGGGTGTTCACTAACTGACACCTCACCTTTAGCAAGTCTGATGAGTCTCTTGTGGTTGTTTCTGGGTTGAACTTACAAAATCTGATCTACCCAAGTGATGTCTATACATCTCAAATTTTATTACCCATTGCCCGTATTGTCTTGGATTGCCGTGCCTCATAGTTCACTTGATCTTTTGAGCCTATACATTTGTTTCAATCTCTCTACTGGTGCTTGAATAAAAAATACTGAGCAGTAATACCCAATGGAAAATCCATTTTTCAGATTTGCTACGATGCAGCAGTTAGGGGCACACAGAAGCCTGACAGGCAGCTTTAGTGATGTGGTCAGCCAGAGAGGGTTTAGGAAGTTAAGATCAGTAATTTCATAGACACTGACGCTATGTAACTGCTAGCTAAAGTCATTGCATATAATAAAGATCTGGTACAATGCATTATATATGGATAATTCATGTATATATGAATATTATATATAAATGAATATATAAATCAATATCATATATCATGTATATAAATGAAGACAACCTGCTTAGCCTATATAATGTTACTTGTATATATATATGTTTTCAGGGCCAGCTATTTGGTATTAGATGATGATTAGTTTATTCCTTTTCCTATTTTTCTTCTCTGAGACTATTTCTCTCTCTCTCTCTCTCTCTCTCTCTCTCTCTCTCTCTCTCTCTTTCTTTCTCTCTCAGAATTCCTTAGTTACTTGTAGTTCTTTGAGTAGGGTTGAGGCTGGTCAGCCCTTGCTCCCTGGCCACATTATCATGTCTGTGGTGTTGTCCTTATTGAGGTCATATTTGAAAAGAAAAAAACCAATGGGGTGTGTACCTGGGGGGGAAGTTAGAGGGCTAACGGAGAATGGAAAAATAAAGTGATTGCATCATAACCTTGAGAAAGTGTTTTAAAAGTCTGGCCCATTTTTGACCATGAACAGTAATGTAGATGCTTTAAGCTTCATCAGCTTTCTGAAATCATAGCCACCCTATTTCCCCAAGTACCCGGAAATTATCTGGAGAAAAGCATGATCTAGAATCTTCTATAGACCAAAAAAATGTTATAAATTCTGTGGATTAGAATCAAACTGAAGCATTCATTTATTTATTTAAAATACATGTCCCTGTTAATCATTTTGGGGACAAGTGGTCAAATTCTGTATTTATTTATTAAAATCTCCTCCCTGTGTGTGTGTGTGTGTGTGTGTGTGTGTGTGTTCCCATGAGCACACATGGTGATTCGGTAGGTGTGGTGCTATATTTTTTGAAAATATCTTTCTTCTAAGAGCCTGGAACTTTTGTTAGGCCTCGCAGCTGAGTTAAAAATACACCTTGAGGTCCTACAAGACTATGACTGCCATCCTACTGTGTACTCAGCCTGCTTGCTTAACTTGCCTTAAGAGAACAAAAGAACACCCAACTTTATTTGCTTTGGATTTTCAATGTAATCACCTTTTACAACATACACTAATGCATAGCTGTAATCTTAAATCCTGTACTGTTCCATGCCTCTGACCCAGAGAACGTGTGTGTGTGTGTGTGTGTGTGTGTGTGTGTGTGCGCGCGTGCGTGCGTGCAATAGGTCAAAAGAGACCTTATGCTATAAGTACTTGCCATAAATGTCAGAAACAGCATAGAGATATCATCTGATATGTTTGCAGTATTGTTTGTCACCCAGGTCAGTTGAGCTCTGTGATTTAATCTCTTGTAAAACTTCGCTAAAGATTTCTGTAACGTATCTCTCATCTCGTTTCCCTGGTGAAAGACATGGACACAGGGCCAGCACTTAGACATTAGGCAAGCATACGTAAACACATATCAGACAGACTAGGGACAAGCTGGAAAGTAGAAGCTACTAAGACGAATGTATTTTTCCCTGCACAAAGAGAAATTTCTTCTGGTGTGGTAAAGGCGAATGCAGAGTGTTTGCAGAGCACTGTGAGACTGTCAGAGCAATAACACAAAGAAATAAGTGCACGTCAGCTCGGGTAGAAGCCGTCTTCCCAGGGCAGTGACTTAGAAGAGAGAGAGAAGGCTTGGGACTGTTAAAGGGGTGTGCATGGCCGGATGTGGTCAGCCTGCTTTTGTGCTCTTTGTGTGCTCTGTGAGTCAAGTGTGAGTCATGCCATGAGAAGTCTGTGTGGAGCCTAATGAACAGCCCCAGGGGATGGCAAGAACCCCAAAACCTGTTCATGGGGGAGCTGAGTTCTACCTCACAGAGAAGCTAGTGAGTAGGGGCCAGAAGTCTCTCCGTGCCCCGTCCTTCATCTATACAGTGAGCAGATTAACCTCCACCGGCAGGAGGCCTGATGTGTTTGACTTTACGTGACTGTGTGGGATCAATGAGGAAAATCTAAACAATAGTGCGCACGAGACAAACAGAACACAGCACACGATGCTGAGGTCGGGGCTGGACTGGGGCGGGGGGTGTTGACTGCTTCCGAAAAAACGGTAGTACCTGTAACTATTAACTAATTATTTCTTTTTTCTCCTACTAGGGGAGACATCGTCACGGAGGGGGAAGATGTAAAGCAATTAGAAATGTTCTCTGGGACACAGCCAGAATACAGCAAACACAGAGGCGTATGCCAGCAGCAAACCACTGATTTGAGAATAGGACCCCAGTTGAAGGAATCAGAGAAAGAACTGGAAGAGCTTGAAGGGGCTTGAGACCCCATATGTACAACAATGCCAAGCAACCAGAGCTTCCAGGGACTAAGCCACTACCTAAAGACTATACATGGACTGACCCTGGACTCTGACCTCATAGGTAGCAATGAATATCCTAGTAAGAGCACCAGTGGAAGGGGAAGCCCTGGGTCCTGCTAAGACTGAACCCCCAGTGAACTAGACTGTCGGGGGGAGGGCGGCAATGGGGGAGGGTGAGGAGGGGAACACCCATAAGGAAGGGGGGGGGGAGGGGGATGTTTGCCCGGAAACCGGGAAAGGGAATAACACTCGAAATGTATATAAGAAATACTCAAGTTAATAAAAAAAAAAAAAGAAAGAAATGTTCTCTGGCACCGTGTCAGGCGCACTGCTGCCTCATCTTCTCTAATTAAATATGAAATGTTGTAAAGTGGCTCCTTCTCGCAACTTTTCTCTTTTATTTCGAGAGCGTCCACGCACACTGAGGGGGGAAAATAGGCAGAAAGGTTGAACTTGACCAATCTGTAGATGCTCGGAATTGAATATAGGTGAAAACAGCTCTAAATATCCAATAGTTCAATGTATTTCTTTTAACAGTAGGTAGAAATGGCCATATAGTTCAAGATGACGAATGCACTCAGGGTTGGGGGTGTACTGATTATTTTAACGTGCTTGTTTTAAAATGTATATTGTTTTCTGCTTAGTCAAGAAAATCTAATGATTCCATTCACTATCAGGAAGGAAAAAAGTAATATACATGTCATATATATACATATATATACATATACATACACACACACACATATATATACACACACCCACAATAGATTATAACCATAGAAGTAGTCAATACCATTGATGACAGCTGAAAACAGCTACTGCGATGACTGATGTCCTGCAAAGAGAAGTAGCTTAGACTGGAGCTCGATGCCCCTGTGTGAGAATGGCCCTTACTCCTCCTAGAATTCTATTAGCTATCAAAGAATTTCTGAAAAATAAATAAATCAAGTTTGAGATTCATGGAACTTTTTTTTTCTCACTTGCTTTTACATCAATAGCCAAGTGTACGCTAAATTTATTGAGGTTAGAAGTTTTTTGAATTCTGAGAGGAGACTATTCTTACGGGATAAAATTTAATTGTGTGTAAATCTTAAAAGTTGAGGGATTACTTTAAGAGAGCATGATTATAAGAGATTTAAGAGAGCATGCCAAGAGCAATTTGATGGGAGCGCCCATGGATACATATTACAGGAGAGAGTCTTTCGGAACTAACATCTGTTTCTTCATTCAACTTTTACCTTAAAAAAAAACAAAAAAACAAAACAAACAAACAAACAAAAAACCCCCAAAAACCTAGTTTCCAGAATGGGAACCCAGAAGCATGCGCCCGTGAACTAATATAGCTTGTTCTCATCATTCATTGTAATTGAGGATCATCCTGAAACAAGGAAGAGGAAGTCACCCAAGTGTCCTTTGCTTTGCCCCGCCTCCCTGCTGAAGGAAGACCTGACAAGCTCTTGGGATCAGGCACTCCCTCAAGATCGCAAGAGCTTCCTGGCTTGATACTGGCCAGAAATAACACCACAGAATGTTTTTACAATTCTACTTTGGGGTAAAAAACAGGAAAGGGAGAGGCGTGTTAAAATTAAATTTTCTTTTAAAACCAAGACGGATATAAGCGGAAAGAAACTATAGCCTTTTCTTTTGGATTTGGGAAAAATAAAAACTGACTTTGGTTATCTGGATTGTTCACTTGCATGCTTTTGGGTAGGAGAAGTTATCAAATGCTTTAAAAACATCGCAGTATTTCTCTTTACTTTTTCCCACAGGCAGGCTACTAAGCTAATTTCTTATTCACCTGTCTGACCTGCTTGCACAGTCACTCCATTGGAAAGGCACTGCCTACTGTCCTCAGTCTCAGGAGCAGGCGAGGGGCTGGCACACGGACAGGCTTTTGCATATTTCTCAGGACTGATGTAATTGTTAACATTTGTAGTTTGCCATTCATTATATTGTTCATCCCCATCCAATTGGTATTTAGTAAACACGGAACACTTGTATAACTGCAAATGCTATGCCAAAATGCTAAATCTAATATTTAAAAGGGGCAGAAAAATATATTGTTATTGAGTACAATGCTATTTTTTTCAGACTCTGAAAGGGATAGCACAGTAATATGAGGAGGACCCCAGGTCTTTTGTCTTTTCCTGCTTTCTTTCAGGTATCCGCTGTCGGAGTGGATGACAAACATTTTTTCCTGTTTCAGACTATTGTGGTATCCCCCTGGATTCCTTTTGAAACAGTCTCCACTTGCCTCTGACACCATTGCTAGCCTCTACCCAGCAGTGGCCGTGGACTAGCAGCCCGCATCAGGAAACGCTCAGCTTTTCCTTTAAGTCTTTTCTCATTTTTAATTAAAAAGAAATGCTAGATTCTCGCTGATCACCCAGAGTGTGACTCTCCATGGTTACCTGTCACTCAAAGAGCTCCCGCTCTGAAGAATGCTAATTAGCCCCGCTAAAGCTCTGTAATTGAACTGGAGAGATGACTGAGGAAGTGCGGGTCTGCCTTCATTCAGAGACGCCTTGCCATCTAAATGGATGGAGTCATCCTGACAATGTGAAGACATAAAGGGAGAAGAGGAGAGAGAGAGAGAGAGAAAAAGAAAAGCAACAACATTCCATCTGCCATTTTTTACTCTTAGTTTTTAAAGTAATTATCAAGACGTAACCTGGATACTGGAGGATGAATACCAAAAAAAAAAAAAAAAAGTTTTCTTTGGCCCTCAGAGAATGAGTGCCCCCAGCACCTGCTTGACAATGATCTCTGTGGTGCTGAATGCACTGAACTGGATAAAGAGGAATCATGAGAAGCAAATAGATGTATTAGGACATCAATGTGGATAACCAGAGTATATTAGGTGGATGCTTGGGAGAAACTCGATTTCATTTAAATCGGGATAGGATTTGGATCGGATGGATAATTGACCTTGGTCGTTTTGTTTGTTTGATTTTTTTTTTTTTTTTTTTGGAAAATAAGACGATGGCATTCCAAAGTCCCTCAAACCCATGGGTTTGGTGTTCAGACTCCATCAGTGAAATGGAAAACCTTAGCCCTTTGCTGAGCTAGAGAAACAAGACTGGTAAGACCCTGTTCCAAAGAGTTTGCATTTCCCTCTAGTCTCCTTCCTAAATATTCAAGGGACAAACCAGAAATGGTCAAGGGACGGTCTAGTTGACATGATAGGACGGCAAGTTTTATATTATCCTGGAATTATGGCTTGGACGTGCTAGGAACTTAACATATTACAATGAAGACAGTAGCCACATTGAACTTTAGCCGACTTCATTTGAGCCAAGAACAGTGTGCACATTGGGATCGTGTGATTGAGGGCTGTGCTCATAATCAGGGGATGCTGATGCCCAGGAAACAGGAAGTGGGTCCCAAAACAGCTTAACTGATTCCAGGTGGGGTTTGCTGTTTTGAAAAGGTTCTCATTAGTTGGTCGCCTGTGACTTGAAGAAGTTTGATGGCTATGATTAGCTGAGAGTCATAAAAGATATACCCATAACTTAGCCCTTCCATTCATGCCTGGCAGGGGGTAGCTAACTATGTGGAGACTCAAAGTAAGGCAGTATCCTCAGGCAGTATTGTGTCAAACAGCTATCGCATGGACACAGGCTTGGAAACTGAGGCTTAGAGGAGCAGCCAAAGCCCCAAGCCAGGCAGGGAATCAGAGAACTCCCAACCCAAGTTTATCATTTCGGGTGGTAGGTAAATGTGATTTGATTCTAGGTAAGATAGTGAACAGAGCAAGATCCACTGGATCGAGTAATTTATCTTTTCTTTGTTGCAGGGTCTGTACTACAACTTGAAGCAGATCTTGGTACCCTTCCTATGTGCTTGTTATCCTTCCTATGTTTGTTGAATGAATGAATGAATGAATGCATGAATAGGTATATTTTTAGTCCACTTGACTTTTCCACAGAATACTCAGATACTTGAAAGGTTAAATCATCCAATCAGATGAATTCCATCCCTTTCCTTCCTTTGTTTCTTCCTTCCTTTCTCCCTGCTACCCCTTTTCTTTCTTTCTTTCCTTCTTTCTTTCCTTCTTTCCTTCTTTCTTTCTTTCTTTCTTTCTTTCTTTCTTTCTGTCTGTCTGTCTGCCTTTCTTTCTTTCTGTCTTTCTTTCTTTCTTTCTTTCTTTCTTTCTTTCTTTCTTTCTTTCTTTCTTTCTTTCCTTTCTCTTGTTCATGTTGGCAGTGAACCAGTGCCCAAGTTATGCTGGGTATGGTGCCTTTGACAAATGTCTTGCAATAGAAAGACTGCAAACCCTTGTCACCCTAACCTATTTAGCCACTGTGTTGTAGACTAGTGCCTTTCTCTGTTGGGAAAGGAGTTAGAACACTCTTAAGCAACATATGTGTGAAGCCTAATGTGAGAATAAGAGGGACAGACAAAATCACATTCTATGACCCCAGTGTCACTGTCATAGCCAAGACACACAAATATTTTATGTCATGCTTACAACAAAATCATCCTTGTGATATTAACTGCCCATCTTCGCAGAGGGGAAAAGCATCTCTGGGTATAATAATTAGTTTTCTTGGGGTCATAAAGATATGAATGAAAGAACGACTACCCAAAGCCAAGTACTTTTATCTTATACCTATGTTCGCTTTAAAACACTGTTCTAGTTCAACTTCTAACTAGAGTTGCCTGATTCACGTGTAAATCATGCAACTCAAAATTGATTTTCCCCAAGTCATCAGAGAGTTGATAATTTGGATCAGACTTGAGGAATATTATCTACTAAGTAGGGGTCTTGCTACTCTCCTGGTGCTAACAGAATATTTCTCTGAAATGGTATTAATTGTGCAAGGACTGGGGGTGGAGTTACATCGGGAGTCATCTGGGAGGTGGGCCACTGGGCATGCCTGTGGAGGGTTATCACTGCGCATGCCTGTGGAGGGTTATCACTGCGCATGCCTGTGGAGGGTTATCACTGCGCATGCCTGTGGAGGGTTATCACTGCATTCCTTGAGATGAGAAGATCTAGCTCGTAGAGGTAGGACCATGCAGTGGCTTGGATCCTAGATTGTATACGAAACAACATGCGCTTCTTGTCCTCTGCTTCTTGACTAAGGAAGCAGCATGAGTCACTCCCTCATGCTCCTGCCCCTGTGACTCATCGTCATGATGGATGGCAGCCTGGCAGTGAGCACCAGAATAAGCCTAAGCCCTTCCTTCCTTAGGTTGCTTTTGTTAGGGTATTTATCACAGGATCAGGGAAAACAAAGTAAGACCAACGTGAGAAAGTGAGAGCTGATGTAGTCAGAGAGATGGGTGTGATCAGCCCTTGCTGAATGATAGGCAAGCAAAAGAATTCAGAACTTTGTTCCAACTCTCCTAGGAAATAACTTCGGAGATTTTAGTGGGGGTGGGCACATTGGGTTTTAACATCTCACTTAGAAAACAGAAGCAGAGGGAAGGAGCAAACAAGGAAGTAAAAGGCCTTGTGAGGGAACTTTCCTAATAGTGCCAGAGAAGAGAGGGAGGGTTTCCTTGTAGTGAGGGCTGGGGAGTCTCCACATTAGGGTGCACATCAAAAGCTAGAGCCATCTGATTTGGGGTACTGGAAGTATATGTGCTGGAAAGAACAGACTTAAGAATGTGTTCACGTTGGCTACAGAGAACGGGAGGGTGGTAGTGTCATGTGTCAGACGGACACTTAGGATATGAACGCTATGGGGACATATTAAGACGCTAATTTTGAAGATATTACGATTGAAGATCTACAATACACTTTAAAAGACTAAAAGGGAGATGCAGATTTAAGCTGTTTGAGTTTTGCCCCTCAGAGAGACTTAACCTGAGACCGCACAAGGCTACTATTTTAAACTGAATCAAAGGACAGTCGTTATAAACAAAAGCAGTCATTATAAAGAAAATATGGTAGGTTGACATATGATTCAAGAAGTGCATCTATCATGAGAGGAGAAGTCACAATGAATGTGTCATTTCTTATCAGGATTATTTGGAAAGGCCACAGCAAGACAAAACAAGAAAATGATGAAGAAGTCATTGAAAATGCTTTATGGTATTCCATCTGCCACACCCCTTTCCCACGTGGCAACAAGAAGCCATAGGTCTGCAGCCAGACCCACCCTCCTCCGCGTAGATCATCCACTCGAAAGGCAAAGAGAAAAACATCGGAGCCCTAAAAGAATCATCTAAACCCCTGTTCCTAATTCTTGATGTGTAAGCTTTTCGTTTCTTAACATAGTATTTTTTACATTTACCAGACACTGTAATTTTAACTTTGTAATTAGGTATCACCACATTAATAAGCAATCCCAGTATGCGTTTGTTCCAAAACTGGGGATGTGAAAGTCTTTTGCCGAAGTTACTTCTTAAGAGAATTTTCTTCAACACTGATTTGGCTTCTGATGTTTCCCCAGAAAACAACACCCACACTTAGTTCTCCTTATCTCGCCAATGACTGGAATTCCTTCCGCTCCCTTTTTACATATATCTAAATCCTACTCTTTCTCCTTTCCCATACTTTCTATGGCATACACGGGGCAGACATGGGGCACAACATGAGGAAGAAGAGAGCTCATTTGCTAGCAGAAGAGTAGCTGAAAATACCACTTATTTTAGTGCGTCTTTGTGATGCCGAGTCGAGCCTAGGAGCTGGGGGACATGTTCTGTTGAGTTCTTATCACTTTTGAAGGCTGAGTGTGGACGCCTCAGGACATGAAAGAACCACAGATGGTTCTGACTTGAAGATGTATGTCTCCCATCACTGCGGTACTTACACGTTGATTACGCCTGCCTTTTTAATATTACCCCCCAATGACTGTTTCTTTGATCTTCGTTATTATAAAGAAAATTGGGACCCAATAAAGTAAGTGATACTCTGATGGATGTGCAAACTCAGCAGCACAAATGACAGTAGGACGTAAGTCTGAGGCTAACAGGAGAAATGGACTGACATTTCCAGTTTCCAGCATCCAGAGTACTTCACACCATCCATTATCAGCTCTGTTGACTCCATTTTTTTTTAATTACGTTTGGAATTAAAATAATGTGAGAGAACTTATCAAAATTAAGTATTTGAAATTTTTATGCTACTTATCTTTTGGTGTTTAATGCTGCAGTGTTTCTATTGCCAGATGCTCTGATTATCTCCTGACAGTTCCCAAAGCAAGTAAAGACTACATCTCCGGGGACCTAGTTGATAAGGTGCTTGGCTGGCATGCACCAAGCCCTGGGTTCAAGCCCCAGTACTTCATAAACTATGCAGAGATGCAGATGCCTAAACTGGACTGGGGAGTATGTAGGCACACGAGAATCAGAAGTTCAATGTTCTCTTTGGCTGGATGGTGGTTCAAAGCCAGTCTAGGTTACAGTGAGACCTTGTCTGAAAAACAAAGAAACAAAATACCAGACCACATTTCCAAATGGACCAAGTGACGGTGTGGCAAAATTCTGCAAACTAAATGTTCATCAACTTAGTGTGCATAATTCCTAGGTATAAGATGAGTCACGGTTCCCCCTTATTTCTTCTTGTTATTAGACTGAGTGGAAACTGTTTTGGACCAAATGGATGAATTCAACTCCCTAGAAATAGCAAAGCTTTCTTGAGAAAGATGTTGACACTCTCATGACTTCATTCAATACAGTCACTAACTCAGAACCAGACACAATATGAAGTATTTTGTAAAAACAATGGGAGATTTGGATAAACTGAAATTTGAAATCGTGTGTGTGTGTGTGTGTGTGTGTGTGTGTGTGTGTGTGTGTGTATGTGTGTAGGTCAGAGGACAACATCAAGGGCCAATGAATTCTCAAGTGCTGTCCACCATTTTCTTAGACAGGGACTCACTGGCCTATAATTCAGCTAATAATCCAAGTTGTTTGGCCAGCAAGCCCTGGGGCCCTATCAGCCTTCTCTACCACCTCAGAGCCAGTGTACAAGTGAATGTCAATATGTCCAGTTATTCCTTTCTCTGTTTCTGACTTTTATTTTTATTTTTATAACATGGCTTCTAAAGATTGAACTCAGTAATCACGCTTGAATGGCAAATACTTTAGCAACTCAGTCACCTCCCTTACCCCTTAACAATTAATACTGTATTTTTTAAAACTCTAAAAAAATGATCAAATACAGTCTCATTCCTGTGTAAATAGGCAGACTGACTCTTACATTTGGAAATGCATTTCTATTCAATGGAAGAAGTGTCTTAGTTAAATGTATAGGTGAGTTTGGATTTTTTGATAGATGTATATCACATTTATATTGACACAAATAGATTAAAACAAAACAATCATTTCAAATGAGAGTACATACATAAGCATCTCTCATTTAAGTATTAGTACTCAGAAGAGAGTTTGTAATGCTTTATAAAAATTCCCTGCCTTTTAAGAAATATAGTGGGCACTTGAGAATGATAAAGGATAGACCTTAGACCTTCCTGAATCTCCGAATTTAAACTAATATAGTTTCTATATAATTCAAACAAATGACAATGATCAAAAATACTTGATATTATCATACTCTTATTGAGAAGCACTATCTGAAAATGGAGAGCCAGCAATAAATCTGGAAGATGAGGAGGAAGCTACTCCCAAATGCCTCTGCCAGGTAAGTCACTTATTCTATACAGTATGCTCAGTGTCTGTGAGACCAAACTCACGCTGTATAGAGAGGTGCCTCGTGCTAAACACTAGAACTCGCTTGAGAATTCAGACTTTGACCTGTGGGTGCTTGAAGCCAGGGGTCTGTTACAGAGCACCATGGTTTATTTTTCTGATTGATTCTCAAGGGAATATTTTATAGCAGTTGCTACCCAATGATCCCTTAGCAAATAAGCCAACTGTACCCAGGGACCACTGAAGGGCAGAGACAGTTCTGTACATGCATTGAAAGACAATTGTCGTAAATGCTTCTTCAGAAACGTTGTGGCTAACCCAGTAGCAACTTGTACAACTGCTCTTAGGAAGAGTGGGTGGCGAAGTCATACAAGACTGAACGACTCCAGGTAAAGGTATTTCTTACAAATGAATGTGCTCCCGTTCACTTTGCTTGTGGATTATCTCATTTTAACTTGTAGATTATCTTCGTTCCAATCTATGAAGTTGCGGCTTTGATTGTTTTAAAACTGAAGCTGAAACAGAGATCTGAAGAACTGTATTCCCAGTTGCATACTTTGTAACTGAAAATGCCAAGCCCCAAACCCAGGTTGTATGACTCTAAATTCATTCCATTAGTATGAAATATAAACCAACTTAGGAGGGAAAATGGAGTTAATGTAATAGACAAAACATTGGGTAGTGTTTTCATAAGCAAAGATAATTTCTAAAGAAACCAGTGAATTGATATCACATATTCTCTCTCTCTCTCTCTCTCTCTCTCTCTCTCTCTCTCTCTCTCTCTCTCTCTCTCTCTGTCTCTCTGTCTGTCTCTCTGTCTCTCTGTCTCTCTCTCTGTCTCTGTCTCTCTGTCTGTCTGTCTGTCTGTCTGTCTGTCTGTCTCTCTCTCTCTCTCTCTCTGTGTGTGTGTGTGTGTGTGTGTGTGTGTGTGTGTGTTTTTTTGTTTATGGTCAGGACAACACTTCTTCCAAACACATTGCTCACTTTTCTGTTGAGTTCCTGGAACGAACTGATTCTAGTGTCCCCTTTGTGGTGGAGTATCCTCAGGAAACCTGAGTGGCTGCCAGATGTCATAGGGCGACCTCAGGCATCTATGGGAAAGGAGCATGTAAGTAATTTCATGTTACCTTTCCCTGGACCAAATGGGTGGGAGGCAAATCCATAGTTGAGAAACAGAATTTGGAATTGAAAACAGTTCTGAATGTGGACCTAGAGCTTCCAAAAGAAAGTGCTCAGGCAGTAGTATGGTGCTAGCCAAAAACAAAGTCCCAAGTTTCCTTCTTTGACATCCACTTAAAAGGCCAGAAATAAGGGAATGTACCTTAATGCCAGATATGGAGGAAGGCACCTGTAAGTCTACTGGGAAGTGTTAGCAGGATGACCCTGGGGGCTGGTTCCCCTGCCATTTTGGCACACATAAGTAAGTTCCACGTTGGTGAATGATGTTTCAAGAGGATCAGGGAGTTTGCCGTGAGATTGTGTCTCTCGGTATCATCAGAAGCTACATCCATACAATCTCACTAACGTGATTGCTCAAATGTAAGTTGAACAAGGAGGTCATCAGTGAACATGCCAAAACGGATGGGGGAAGCCCACAAAGCCTCAACTTCACTAAAATCTATGGGTAACTGAGGAAAGCTGGGAGCAGGGGAGGTGGTTTGGTGAGCCTTGCTCTTCCTGGGACAAATTAATTCTAGGGTCCCTTTGCGATAGAGCATCAATGGGATGAGCATGCCAATTGTTGTCCAATGCCAAAGCCCTGAAAACACACATTCAAGTAACATTATATGGACTCAATGGTTTATATTTAGAAACGTATGTATGTATACACACATATGTATGAATATTTAAGGGTATATACAAATATATATATATATATATATTTAATGAAAAGAGAGGCCATGAAATTTGAAGGAGGGGAAAGAGGGATAGGTGGGGATTGTTGAGGGAGGAAGGGAACAAGAGAAATGTGTAATTAAGTTACAATCTCAAAAATGGAAGAAAAACAAAAGAAAGCTAAAGTGTAGAAGCAGCTGAGGAAGACACTCGGTGCTGACCTCTGGCCTCCACAGGAGCAGAGCCTTGCGAATGCATAATCACAAAGAAAATCGAAACCGAGACTTATTTGCAAGATTGAAAGATTCAGGAAAAAAAACCAAAACAGTGTTGAAATAAAGAGAGGCAACTGAGTCTTCATTTTCTGGGATGTTTTAGAATCGATAAAGCTTTCAGAAAAGAACCAAACAGAAAAGATTGGTTTTGATGATTAAAGTTGGAGTAAACCCCATCAATAACCTATGCAGTTAAAATTCTGTTAACGCATTGTATTTTTGCTTCTCAATCATTTCTTACAAATTAGCATTTATTTTTATGGTGGACAACATCACTGTTTCACTTGATACATTTCCTTAAATAACTTCTCTTTCATGATTTTAAAAAAATTAGGGTCAACTGAATAGACAAAGAAAATTCAGAATATCTATATCATCTATATCTATATCTATCTATCTATCTATCTATCTATCTATCTATCTATCTATCTATCTGTGTGTGTGTCTGTGTGTATGTATATATTCATACACATACATTCTTAGATAATAGGTTTGGTTTTAATTGAATTTCAAGAAATGAAAAACCTTAATAAACTAAGAGAAGACTGGATTTAATTCTTGAAAATGGTCATTATTTTATAACTTTATTTTAAGCATTAGGGATTGAACCCAGGGCTCAATGCATGTGTCCTACACCTCACCCACACTGTAAAATTTTCACCCCATTCACATTTATTTAGAACTTGTCCGTTTCAGAACAAAAGAACTCGAACACTGCTCAAGAATTCCCTGTGCTGGACCCACAACTCTCTCTGTTCTGTTGACGCTCTGGGGAGACTGTGTTCATTGTTGTGCTGTCCTCTCTCCTGAAGCCACAGCAGCCAGGAGGATAATAGTTACTCAAATTGGAAAATGTCCTGTCCTGGATGTGCAGATAGGAAGGAAACATTTGCAAATAGGAAGAAAAACAAACCCCCTCCCAAGAAAATGGCACACTCACATACATATACATACACACACATACACACACACACACACACACACACACATACACATATATACATATACATATATACAAATTAACCCACCAATAAACCTGCACCTGCCAGTGCCAGCTTGGATGTGAGTAGAGGCACCAGTGGTGGCTGGACTATTTCCACTGAGTGACAATGAGTACGTGCCTATTTTTCTCAATAAATCAATAGAACAAAATCAAAATGACCCCCCCTTCCCATCACCTAACCAATAGCTGCAAATTCTGGTCTTGCAGGGCTAGGCAGCTTCTGCAAAAATTGTTCAATTGCACGCAGCAATTACTTGTATTCCAAATCCAGGAGTTGAGGCCGAGATGAGCACCTCTATGTGTGTATGTGTCTCTTGCCCACACAGCCCGGGGTTTAGAGATTTGCTTTAAAAATCATCATTGCAGGCCCCAAGGGGCTTCACGGTGTAAGAGTCTGGATATGGATGGTTGAGATCTTTAGGTGTTAGGAAAACTAACTCATTTTAATTTAAAATCAAAGTTCTATCTAAGTGCATTAATGGATTAATAATCATATGGTTCATATATGTCTGAAATATGAGGCCATGAGAAAAGAAATGGCCCACCAAAAATTGAACGCCTTTTGTAGCCAATGTGGAAATGCTCATGTTCCGTTAGATAACTCCATTAACACCATGCTAACATTTGATTGGTGGCAGTCTCATGCAGTCACAACAAAACAATGCATGTAAAGTGACCAGATTTTAATGTAGTGGACACACAGCAGTTCGTTCAAAATGGTGAATGACTTATTACTATTAAGAGCCCCTCAGGCAAAGAATCTCCAATGTAAGGCTTGGGCTTACATTGATAAGTAAAGAACTCAGTTAAAGAAACGCAAAGACATCAGTAGGAACCAGAAAGGAAGACAGTCTCGCATGCATTGTCTTTATAAAGAATTTGATGAACAAAATAATCCTGACATTTTTTATTTGTTTTTGGTTAGGATGGACAATTTTAACTTTTTAGGTAAATGATTGATGACAATGATGGGTGTGTGTGTGTGTGTGTGTGTGTGTGTGTGTGTGTACGCCTCTACATGTGTGTTTGTTGAACCAGGTCTACACTGCACATCCTACCCCTCTTAGGCTTCTGCAGTTCCCTACACACCTCATCCAACCTCATGGCTTCATGTGTTTGAGATCACAGTTTTCTCTTAGCCTGATTTTTTTTTTCACCCGGAAAGCTCTGTTTTAGTTTGAATTAAAAATGCTGCTTTCTTTCCATTCCTTCCTTCAGGTCTTACTGTCTAGGGAGAACGACTGTCATCTGTGGAAATTCCACTCAAATTCAGACTTTGATTCACAACTTTTGCAAGGACTTAGTGAAATACATTTTGTTCTGCACCCAACCTTTGCTGCATAGAAGTGTACTCTGTGTGTGTGTGTGCGTGTGTGCGTGCATCATATGTACATATACATATATATGCATATAGACAAACACACATATATTATATATGCATACACACACACACACACACACACACACACACACACACACACACACACACACACACACACACACACACATATATATATATACAAGCTACAAGCTGCTTGAGGACAGGAGTGAATTTCCTTCATCGTTGTGCCGAGGCATGGGAGAAGGAAGCTAAAATACCTAATTGGGATTGTAATTAGCTCAGAAAACAAACATCCATTTTAAGAAATGGTTTTCTAAAGAACGCTTAGAGCAGTTAGAAACGGTTCTTGGGGAATGAATTAAAATGCTGGATCTCATATCATCAAAGATTATTAGAAGAAATAAAAATATAATTGAAAACACTAAAAAATTGCAGTAGCTCCTACAGCCTGGGAGTGATGGAAAAGGTCTGCTGTAGAGTCCTGGTGAGAGCGAGTCGCTGGGACTCCTCCAACAGGCCCTGACGTGGTAAGAATCGGGATCTTAGAAATACATTTCCTTGTTACAGAAATTGTACCTGATAAGAAACCATCATGAGCTTTTAGATTGAATTTTATAAATAGGTCACTTAATGCTAAAAAATTGGAGATCGGTTATAGCAATTAATATGCAGATATTAAAATAATGTGATAACTGAATACTCATTACAATTTTAATTTCTTAGGTAAATCAATGATGGATGATGATGGTGGTGGTGGTGGTGGTGGTGGTGGTGGTGATGGAGTGTGCGTGTGCCTATGCATGTATATGTGTGTATGTGTGTGTTTTTATGTGCTTGTGTGCATGTGTAAAATGTGTTACAGAGAAGCCACAGTTCTCAGCTTGAAGGGAATAATGCATAATTTATTTTGGAGCCAAATATAAGTGACCATTTCCCTGAAACAGAAATTCATTCTACTCCAAATACTGTGTCTCTGTGAGGTAGTCATCTCTTCAAGATTTGATTGTGTTAGAATAAAGAAGTAAAGTAATAAATCAAAACCCCTATCAAATATATTGTGGGGCACATCAGGTAGGCAGTTTTTTTGACAGAGTGTAGAAGTCTCTTCTATAGGGGTTATTCTCTCTCTGACACCATTCTTAGCGTTTGAATTGGTACAAGGTAGGGGCCTATTCATATGAGCCAAGAGGATTTACTTCAAACTCACAAGGATGTTAGGGCATGTACCAAGTCGAGTAATAAATGATTAAGGGGCAACGATAGCTCAAGAAAGTTTGGCTCTGGATCTGCAACATTCCAACGTCTTCCTAATCATTGAAGTCCTAGTCATTCAGTCATCCCAGAAGAATGTTTAATGTAAATGGTACTTCTTTCCCAGAACATTAATTGACAACAATGCTGTGATAAGAAACAGATAATAAAGTAATGCATGTGCACTAGGAATCCATTCGTGGCATTTGCCCACTGACTCACAATAAAACAAAGAGTATTGGAAGTATTCATGTATTACACAGCAACCACTAATTTTGAGTGGCGCTTTCTTTGTTTTGTGAAATATTTATCTTAAACAAGGCCCCATGTGATAAAATTCAAATTAAAAAGGGCATAATTTAACTTAATAATGATGTAGGGTACTAGAGCATCCCCTTTCTTAGAGGAGCCACAAGACGGAAGTAATGGTATTTTGGGACTGAGCCACTGATGATAGGGCTGGGGCCATTCAAGTGGCCAGCTCTGATGGGAGCAGGCTGCACTGTGAAGTGATCAGGGAAGGACTGAACGGGGTCCTCAAAACACTGATCTTCCAGCTTCATATACTTGCCAAGGATGTGAAGCGATGACGCTGGACTCTTCTCGTTACATCCCACCGGGTCTCGTAATACCAACTTGTCTCGGGATTCCCCAGCATTGATGACTCTGATGACATGAAGGAAAGGAAGAAGCAGATTCCAACCAACTCTAATTTATTGGGGGTTTTGTGGGGCTACAGTTTGAGAATCCAAATACCCTGTTTATCTGCAACCTCTCCATTTAATTAGTTCACAGCAATGTGAGCTTGTGGGTTCTTATTTTGTTACTATTCATCGCTTTCATGTTTTTCGATTCTCATCAGCTCAAGCCTGACCAGTAGGAGCCTCTTCAAGCTGGGCTCTGTGTTCTTATCACCCGTCCCTACAGTTCCCGGGCACTTTCTTATTTGCCAGTCAAGCCAAGAGCCCCAGGCTTATGTTCTACTCTTTGAGCCAAGTCTGGGATCTGCTGTTTCTGCAGTTGGAGTTCAGAGGCCAAGATCTAGCTGAGAGGTGTGTTTGCTGCTACAGGAGCATTTCCGCCTCTGCGGGCAGAGTAAGGGAATTTTGTAGGTGTGGGCACGCACACATTCATTCCTATGTGCACGCTTGTAAGATATTGATTTCTATATTTGCTTTCTATATAAAAGAATACTAGCTTACACCAACATTCCAGATTCTACCAAATGTCCCAATTCTCATTCACCTTTGCCTCCTATGTTTGTAACTATACCCTAATTTTATCATCATTCCTAACATTGCATTTCTCATTTCATAACATCGTTATATAACAGGCCTCTAACAGGTAACACAGTCCTTCCCATTCCACGTGTCCCCAGGCCCTGCTGGTGTCCATCCTCCAGACTCCTGTCACAGATCCATCAGCTTGAGGCCAGACCAGTCCATAGGACTTCCCAGTCCATCCAGGGATACTTAGCAAAATCCTATCTCAAAACCAAACAAAGCCAACCAGTGAAACCAAGAGAGCACATTTATATATTATTTATATTACGAAAAAGAAAAACTATTTCAAAGATAGTGCCGAGAGTGTACATCCATACCACATCTAATAGTGTCTCCTGTCACTTGGGACAACTAATGAACAGATATCACTGCGTTATCCAATCAAGTTCACACTTCATTCAGATTATTTTTCTTCTAAACTGTAACTCCCCACCCCCTTTCTCCTGTTCTAGGATCCTATCCAAAACATGTCATTTCTCTGTCAAGGTTCCTGCACACCTTATTGGTTGCGAATGTTTCAGCTGTCCATTGCAATTGTGAAGAGTTCCCGTCTTTTGTACACCGAGCTTCAGGAAGGATTTATAGGATACCCCGTTGAGCTCTGGATTATGTGCTTGAGGTCGGCCTGAGCAGTCACCATCCCCGCAACCCTGAGTTTTCCATGCCTAACTTCTCTTTCCACACTCCGGGGTTTGGAAGGAAGTCACCAAGCACAAAGCACAGGGAAAGAGAGGCGTTTGAGCCCTACGCTCTGTGAGGGTGAGGTCTGCTCTCTCTGAGACTGCTCAGGCTTTCTAAACAAGAGACTATATACTTATTTCTCCCAGTTGATTCTGCTGGTGAGGATTCACTGATACTCATTATACATTTTAGATTATGGAAAATCACTGTCTTTTGACCGCCCCTCATCCACGTAGCTAGTGGCAGGTGCCCACCACAGAGACCACATTCCTGGCACATGGACAAGTATTCTTTTTATTTTTAAGTTCTTTTTTTTTTTAAGATTTATTTATTATTGCCCACATGCATACCTGCAGGCCAGAAGAGGACACCAGATCCCATTAAAGATGGTTGTAAGCCACCATGTGGTTGCTGGGAATTGAACTCAGGACCTCTGGAAGAGCAGTCGGTGCTCTTAACCACTGAGCCATCTCTCCAGCCCATGGACAGGTATTCTTAAACACTCATTTTGTAATTTGTTGGTTTCTTATACTGTTACTTTATCATCCGGAATGCCTTTGGTCACATTTTCTAGTTGATTTCGTGTCATTGCTTGACTCTTAACTTCGTGACTGGCCTTAAATGTCAACTCTTACTCACTTCCTTTGGCGTTTGGGAGTACATCTCTTTTACTGTAGTTACCGCGCTCTCCCGTGTTTGTTTGCCTGTTGGTCTTTGTGACTGTATTGTGAGGCTGGTGGGATTCCAATTATTTCTCTCTCCTTCTCTTTCAGTTTGAAGCAATTGTGTGCAGAACATACCTGGTTTTAGGGACAAAGACTATGGCTGGCCTCATCAAATAGTTGAGTTCTACAATTATTCACTTGAGTCCTTTCTAGAGAACTGACACTCAGGAGTTGCCATTCATGGGATGTTCTGTTTTGTTGTTTGTTTGTTTGTTTTTGATGTTGTTTTTGTTTTTTCCCTTCTTGCAAAGATGTTCCTTTTCTGATCATCAGGACATCCTTGTACAGGAATATCTGTAGATCAAGCACTTGTCTAGTGACCGGCCGAAATCGAGGGCATGCTTTCTTGCCAAGATTATTCCCCCAGCAACTATGGTTTCAGTAGCAGACTGCCCCAACTAACTGGGCCAAATAGCTGGGGTACAAAAGAGGCAGGCAGGAAGGAAGTCTAGCAATATAGACATTCACTTTGCGAGGCACAAAATACGCCCTGTGTTGACACAAACAAACTGCCTTCGCCATTTTGACTGTCAAGTAGTCAGGAAAATATTTAAGTCAGTCTCGAAGCAGTCAAATTGGCCAGCAAGCCTGTCTGCCTCTCCCCTCCCCTCCCACTGTACTCTGCTTCCTGATTTCCCTGGCTCGTGTTTTAGAAGCAGACACGTCTTCTTGCCAGAAGAGGATGCTTTCTTTCTCACGGAAACTTAATGAAATAGCTGTTACATCATATAAATCCACTTCCTTAACAGTATGTGTCAGACTATCAAATCAGTTAAGGAAAATCCTCATCTTTTTTTCTCTTTGAAATTATGGATGGGACTGGTCGGGTTCCAAATTCAGCGAGTTCATATCGCCATCTAGTGGTCAAAACAGGATTGTCTGCACAAAGGAAGAGAAAATTTTAATACTTCATTGGCTGCGAAAACCAAAGATCCAATCTTATTTGCTCTGCTTCAAAGACTCACTTGGCTGATTCGGGCTAGCGGTTTGGTTTTGGGCTACTTACTTTGGGCTACAGTTAGTTTGATATTATGTTTTGATAGAACACCACGCTACTGAGTGAAATTGTTGATTACAAATCTCAAAACATAACCAGAAACAGTTCCTTTCCCCAGTATAAGGATAAAATGTTTATCAAGTAAAACCAAAGACTGTGGATGGCAAATGACAATGTCGCAACTTAAGACGAAGTAAACGTCCTCCTAGCGGAAACAAGAGGAAGCGAAACTAAGACAGAAGCAGGGGCGCCATCTTACCCCCTGTTTCTGAAATAGTCTTGGGGTGCTAGGGAAGGAAGATCCAAAGCCAAAACTGTGCACTAAAGGGAAAACCACAACTCACAGATAGGAAAGATGCTTTGTTTCCATTCAAAGTAAGCAAGCCCAAGTCTGATTGTTTCGACCTTGGTCGTCCTCAGACCTTGCATAAAAACTCGACTGGTATTTTCAGAAATGTATTGGTGGTTGTTAAGTAAAATACTCACAGAAGCATTTCTGATGAAGGCTCGGACTGTGGGGTAGTTGTAATTTTAGAACTGAATGCAGCAAGCTTTTCTATTTCTTCCTACACCGAGGAGGTGAAGGCACGGCTAATCCGCTTCCCTGCCGCACCTAGATGGATCTGGCGTTCCATTTTATGGTGAGCGGCAGAGCTGGTTCTGTCTCAGAACTCCCAGAGCGCCGTGCTCCTTCCTTCCTGATGGCATTTTGCAGGCTTGGGTGAGAGGCAGGAAGAAAACTAGTCAGGATGGGAAACGGGCAAAAGGAGAGGAAGGAAAAAACACCCCCAAGGGACTCAGAGTGTCTGCCAGACGCAGGCTGTGAAGGACACTTTATGCAAAGTTTTAAACCAAGCCTTTTAACCCATACGGTTACAGTTCCCTACAGAAGGCAAAACGGATTGCCACTCTTGGCAACAACCTAGTTTAATGTAGCAACCCTAAACATACTATTATTAGTAAGTAAACTCTAATTTAAAAATACTGTGGAGTTGATAAAAATTCAGACAGAGATGATTTAGTAAATGAGCGACTTTGTTATTGGTTATACCAAATTATATAAAATCCAGTTTTTAAATTTTTTCCTTGTCTATCCTGGTTCATTTTTGGTAATTTTTTAAACATTATTAACGATACAAATTTGTATTTTATAAATAACTTGCAACAAATAATTTGTACATAATTTTAATATGATAAAGTATAGGTAACATTTTGGGCTAGTCCTTGTGGACCATTGACTTAATGACAAGCAATTTTCTCATTATAAATGTTCTGAGTATGGCTACCCTCTGATAAAATCCATCACCTGCGCACACACGCACATGCACACACATGCTCACACACTCACACACTCACACACGCATGCACACACATAAATACACACACATACACACACATACATCCACACACACGCACACATCACACGCACACACACACACACGCACACACATAAATACACACACACACAGATACACACAACACATACACACACACGCACACACACATACATCCACACACATGCACACACACACACACGCACACACATAAATACATACACAGATACACACATACACATACACACACACGCGCACACACACATACACACACATACATCCACACACATGCACACATCACATGCACACACGCACACATCATATGCACACACACATCATATGCACACACACACATACACACGCACACACACATGCCTCGGTAGCCTCATGTTTCCATGGATGGAAAAGCTGGCTTAAAACTGAACTATGTATGACTTACTCTACCTGCACTTTGAGCTCTTCGGGCCTTGTTGGTAAGCAATCACAGTGCCTTGTGGCTCAAACTGCGGTGCCAGAAGTGATAAGGTTCGTGCTGACAGCCCTGCCTGGCTGCTGCTGGCTTCTGCAGTGTTCCTCGCCCTGGGCAAAGAGCTCTGCAATTGCAAGAGAGAGGCAGTGCCACACACTCCGTTTGCCAGTTCACATATTTCCCCACACTCACGCAGTATAGGTAGCTGTGGGCAGAGCTCGCAGCTTTGTCATTGTTTCTGGCCTTGAAGCAAGGGTTTTGTTTCGGGCCATTTTATTGGGTGGGTTTCTGTGGGCATTATTTTAAGTACTGGAGAAAGTTATTTTTTCCCTCTGTTTTGGTTTTCTAATAACAACAAATCTTGAATTAATTGACTGCACACAGAAGCTAAACAAAGGGAAATAATCCTTTGGGAATCAGCTCTGAAAAGGGGCTGGCAGCCAGAAGGCAGAGAACGTTTGCCACCACAGTTAGAAGAATGCCTGTTTGACCCGGTGTCATTTTCTGTCACCCAGGTTTTGTGTGCTCTGGCCTCTCGGCGTTGCTGGCACAAACCTAAGTCTGTCCTCACTCTGGCAGCCCTCATTCCTGAAGTCTTGGTCCACTAGTGACAAAACTTCCCTCTACAGTAAGTGTCAGGCCTAGGGCCAGGAGAGGACAACAACCACTGCTGAATGAATTGTGTGCACAGACAGCTGCACACAGCATTGGAGTTGGATTGGGAGTCTCTGAGGAAGCATTGGTGTTTGTTCCAGGACAAAAGCATGAGCTATGTCAGTTTGCATTTTTTTCTCCTGCTTTTCAGAAAGTATCAGGCGTATCCTCTTAACACTTTCACAGGACATTAACAAAATCATCTTCCCCCTCGTCCTCCTCCTCCTCCTCCTCCTCCCTCTCATCATCCTCATCCTCATCCTCATCCTCACCCTCATCCTCACCCTCATCCTCATCCTCATCCTCATAGTCACTGGGCATTTTTCCACATTCTCCTTCTACAGCTTAGCACCATAAACATGAGAAACTCTGAGAGGTGATTGACAACCTGTGTAGATCCCACAGCCATAGTCTTAATGGTACACGATTCCCCTATAGCAGGTCTCCTACGGAATCAATTGTGTCTATTTTGTCCATGAGTCCCACCTGCTATGATCCATGGCTATTATTAACTGGGCATTTTAACACGTGATTGTCTTTGCGTCACTCTGGCTTCTAGAAAAGTCACTCACCTCACCACAGCTGGAGACAGCGCAGCTGTGTGCTGGTATCGTAGAACGGTAATGAATTGAGAACACATTCTAATGAACTGATTGCAGAAGGCTTTCACAGCACAGCGGGGAACCTGAGAAACATGTGGCAATATGAAGCGGGAGAAGATCACGTCCATTTTCTTTCTTCCCTTCCTTGATCTACCGTTCTTCTTTACTGACAAATTTGTGGAATAATCATTCACCCTAAAAATTTTCTCCCCATTAATATATGCAACAGGGTAGGGAAACTTGCTTAAAATAGCAGGGTGAGCAGAGGCGATGAGGCTGGTGCCTGCTTGGGAAAATGTGCTATCTTCTTGGTCACAGGTTTGCATAGCTCTGAGTGTTACAAAGCAACAGGGAAGCAAAAACAACAAACTAAAGCCTCGCAAATGCCATTGTCTTTGAAGACAACCGCTCACTGAAGACGGCCAGCAGCCTGAACTTAGCCTGGGTTCACCCAGGACAGTGCCAGCTCAAAACAAAATAATGGAGACTCTTGCCCAGCACAGAGCAGAACTCACACCCTGCACACACAGCAAAGAGGAACTAGCGAGCAGAAATCCAAAGTATTTCTCTAAAATGCACCAGACTCAAAGAAGGTTTCTCTTCCCTGAGGAAAAAAAAATGGCATCCAAAATTGTATTGTGACTATAATTGTTGGTATATGTAACATGTTAATGAAAACACAATTTTTGCTTGGCTGGTATACACCATGGATTTGAAGTTTCTGTCTTGCTAAGTTCCTATAATGAAACCTTAATTCCCAACACGATGGTCTTTGATGGCGAGACCTTCACGAGATAATTAGTACTAGATGAAACCATAAGTGTGGGAGAGACCCGATGATGTCACCGCCGTGTTATGTCTCTGAGGGGCCTTATGCATAATGAAATAAGTCAGAGACCAGCCAATGACTCTATGATCTCACCTCTACGTGGCTCTCACAGAACTAGCAACTACAAAGGTGCTTCGCGGAGGCTGAGGCTATGATGGGGTGGGAAACGGAAGGCCCAAGCAAACTGTACAAAGTTCCACACAGCAGTTCTCAACAATCTTAACGCCGTGACCCTTTCATACAGTTCTCCATGCTGTGGTGACCCACAACTGTAAAATTATTTTGTTGTTACTTCATAACTGCAATTCTGATACAGTTATGAATCGTAATGGAAATATCCAATAAGCATGCTATTTGATATGAGACCTCCCCAAAAGGGTCACAACTCTTAGACTGAGAACCATGGATTAGAGGAAAGGACACATGTCTTAGTTATCTACTGATATCTGTGGTGGACAGTTACTAATAATGTATTGTGTATTTCAAAACCTCTAAAAGAATAAATTTTGAGACATTCTCATTAAGGACAAACATATGCAGGATTATAAGCTAAATGTATACAATTACCAACTTTACACTAAATAACAGCAACTAAAATAGAAGAGACAAATAAATGACATAGCAAGAACATAGACCCTCTTTGCTCTCTCCCTCTGAGCACATAAAAAGGTAGCTGTCTACAAGCTAGGGGGGAGACCCTCACCAGACCCCAGATGAGCAGGCCGGCGCCTTGATCTTGGACTTTGTGTCTTTCAGAACTGTGAAAAGCAAGTGTTTAAGCCATTGGTTCCCAACCTATGGGTCACCTGTGGGGTGCCCAAGGCCAGCAGAAAGCCCAGATGCCTACCCTATAATTCATAACAGTAGCAAAATTACAGTTATGAAGTAGCAACAAAAGTAATTTTATGGTGGTGCTAGGGGAGCGGGCACCACGACATGAGGGACTGTATTAAAGGGTTGCAGCATTCGGAAGGTTGAAAACCACTGCCTTAAACCAGTCTATAGTAATTTGTCCTAGTAGAACTAAAACAGTGTTAATAAATCTTGTAATATGAATTAAGTTCCTCTACCTTCCCAAATGTAATTAAAATCCCAATACAACAGGCACATTGATGAGAGAGGGATCAGGCTCCAGAAAGAGCCAAAAATCTGGGTTGGAGGCCAGCTAGCCAGCATGGAGGCCAACTCCCCACTCAGCGGTGTCATGCAGTGTCTCCCTATCCATCACACCTGTCACCTTGTCCTTACGTCGTCAATGCTCTGGCACCTCCTGTTTCTCATTCTCTACAATGTGAAGCAGCAGATTACCTCTTGTTCTCTGGAGCTGCCTAACATCAATGCTGTACTTTTGTTTGTCAACGCCACCCCAGAGTGGGGATCCCCATGTTTGGACTTATGTGGAAGTAACTCTTTTATCTATTGTGCAAGTACCACCGAGTCACCTCACCATTTCTTCTTTGTCCTCTCAGGAATGAAGAAGATGAATAAGCTCTGGTACAAGAAAGAACGAATTCTAAGTCCTCTGCCTCCTACAACCTATGAATCTGCTTTAGAGTTTTCCTATCTGAAAATGCGGCTCATACTGGCTGCCCTCTAGACTTAGTTTCACAATTAAAGACAGAATGGTGGCTTAGAAAATTTCCCTAGATGGTTACCAGAAAGTTGCAAGGTCCTGCTGGTTCCTTTTCTGTGGAAGGGCTCCACCCAAGAAGAGCGTGTGCCAATTCTCTGAGCCCAGTTACTTACATAAATGAAAGGGAAGAGAAACAGGGGTGAGAATTGTCAGCTGTCTTGGTGGTCAGCCTCTCTCAGGGAAATCGAAAGCACTGTGTCATAAGGCAGCTCTTTGGTAAGAGAGTTTGAAACACATTAATCCTGGTAAATGAATGCTTTGTCTTGACTCTAAACACTGGAGCCAAGAAGACATGTTCTGAAAAGTGTTAGTGAGTTATTAATAGGGCATAGGAGGATGGCATTTTATTCCCTGGAAAATCTCTTGAGTCAGATAAGAGCAAAGGGTGGCTATTTAGAAAATATGTCATCATTTTATTTGTATAAAGTACTTTAGCATCATCTTCTTTCCTTTTCTATGACTCTGGCTAAGAACAAAAAGACATTTCTCTTCTTTCAAACATTAAATGTTAAAACAGAACATTGTCATTTCATATCAGAAATTTCCTGTTTTATGCTTTGGAGGGTAAGCCGGCTACATTTCTCTGTTGGATAATACAATATGTAAAATTATTACTGTAGTGTTTTTGAATTGTCTTTCTACAAGTTCTTTATGTGGTCCAGGGAAGGAAAAGTAGTATACTAGGAAGAACTCAGCCCTAAAATTTCTCCATGGTTATTGGGTTTTAATAGCCATGAATTATAGCAGGTGGGACCTCCCGGACAAAATATACACAATTGATTGTGTAGGAGACATGCTATAGGTGAATTGTGTACCATTAAGACCATGTCTACAATAGATCCAGGTTGTCAAGCACCCTCAGAATTTCTTATGTCTAGGGTGCTGAGAACATTGAATGTAAAAGAAAAAATGGCACGGGATGGCATCAGAGTTTGGGAGAAGATAATCTTTATGCTTTTGGGAAGGAGAAGTAGCAATCCGAGAGTTGAAATGACAGACACTCTGGGGGACGTTTTGCAGTCGGACTCCTTCAGAGCTGCTAAGGAGTCAATGGATGTGTTCAGGGCATACAGTTCAGCGTAGTCAGAAGACTATGGCAGTGCCTGGCTGCTTGCTCACACCACGTTAGATTAGGAAGCAGAGAAATGGGGATCCCAGGGCTCAGCTTCTTTTTCCCTTCTTATTGAAGCTAGGACCTTAGGCCTGCAAGGGTACCACTTGCATTCAAAGTAAGTCATTGTCCTTCCCTCAGTCCATCTCTGGAAATGCTCCCATCCTCAGTCCTGTGAAGTTAACACGATTAAGATTAATCATCCCCAGCCTACTCCTTATCAACTTGACCCATGAACAGACCACGTTCAAAGCACAGTATGTACACTGTTCCATATAACGCCATTGCCTTCAATAATGCAGAACACATTCAGCCTGCCTTCAGAGGTACCCGTGGATCTGAATAGTCCCTTCATTGTTACAAAGTTCAAGGCCTCTTCTGTGGTTCACAACAAATGCTGAGTAGTGAGTCACTATAAATAGCTTTTCACCCCCCAAAGTTACAAACTTTCAGTGTAAGCTATCAAGCATGAACGTTCCCCAAAGGATATACAAGACTGGACCAAAGCAAACTCCAAACCCAGTAAGGCAAACATGAAATCCCACAGCTCAACATTCAGAACTGGGGTCTTTGAGATGACACTGGGACTCTAGTGGGGCTCAGTAGCCCCATTCTCCCAGCTTTATATAGCTTTGGATATAGTTGCCTCATACAAATCCTTTATCAAGACCTATTATGCACCAGGCACATTTTTATACTTTGAAAGTAATGGTAACTTAATACTTGAGGTTCACGTGTAAATGAGATGATACAAGCAGGTAGAGAAGTGTCAAAGATGGTTTCCAATAAGCAATGAACAAAAGAAGAACAAAGGAAGGTGGTTACCCATAAGGAATACCTGGAAATGGCTCATCTCAGGGCACGAAGTATCAAAGCACAGCGTGTGTGGTTGAATAATGAGGAAAATCAAAGGTAAGTAACACCTGTTACACGATGATAGTCACACATGATAATGTGCTTACCCTGAGCAAAGGTCTGCACAGTTCTTTTTTTTTAATATTTTATTTATTTATTATATATTATGATTACACTGTCAGTATCTTCAGACACACCAGAAGAGGGCATCAGATCTCATTTCAGATGGTTGTGAGCCACCATGTGGTTGCTGGGATTTGAACTCAGGACCTCGGGAAGAGCAGTCGGTGCTCTTAACCACTGAGCCATCTCTCCAGCCCTTATAAGTGAGCCATAGATATCATTGACAAGAAACAGTGAGATCCAAGTTGAATACTGCATGTGACTTTCCAACTAATTAGTGCTATCTGAATTAATGTTCTAAGATAACATTTGCTAGGATTTCACAATAATGAAGTTTGGGTCAGCCAAACTACCATTCATTAAGGAATATTGTTTTCTTTTGAATTGCTTTTACTGTTATAAAATGAATGAATGATAAACAGCACGAGGAATAAAGCACAAGCTGCCATGACTAGAGAATAGAGGTGCCGCATGGCGTACATGAAAATCAGATGACTTTTCAGAAGAAATCACCAAACTGGTCCTGTAAAAACATAAAAAAAAATCCTAAAGCTGTCTATACAACGATATGATATAAGTTATAATTGATATAACTTACAGCAATAAGTAGATAAGAGCAAGCTCATAATCTATGAGATGTTAGGTGAATTATATATATAATATGAGAAGACATCAATAGATTAATTTTATGACATTAATTAGCTTCAACCACAAATACAGTTCACACAGATTTAGAGTTGAGTTTTCTCTAGTAATAAAATCCAAACATTCAAGTAGTCTATAAAAGGTTTATAGCAGAGTGTCTATGAGTACTCAGTCTTCAAGAGTACTGTACTTGGAGGACTACAGATTTTGAGAATGATGAAATTAACACCAAAGACCAATTATACAATAAATACTAGGCAGACAGAGAACTTTATTTGAAATCTATATATCTCATGATAAGCATGCCCAAAACATTTGGTAATTTAATAGATCGAGAGGTAAGTGACTCACAATGTAGATCTTCTCTGTTTTACAGGCAAGACTCTATGCTACATCCTGGGACAGTAGTCATCTTTGGAGGAACCCTATAACTTCTTTGGAGAAGAAATCACATATACTCACACGCACATACACATGTGCTATGTGATGCAGTCTTCTGTAATCCATGAAGGCACTAGTAGAACCATTGTACAAACATTGCATAATTAGACACGAACTGTCATGGACCCTTCTCTATGGAGAATTTCTTTTCTATCAACTACGATCTTGACTCAAATTGTAGTGGGCAGGAACCCTGTACTTCAAATACAGGTCCATTATATTTTTTTCTAATCTTATCACCAGCTCTCTTTAGTTTAATACTTGGCTCCTTATTAAAGATTTCCATTGATTATTCTAATATAGTTACTTCCAAGTACTTTAATCCTTAGTATGTTTAAAAGAAAACTTTGTATTTGTAGTCTTCAAAAACTATCCTCCTCAGATAACTACAATTTTGTCTTATTTAATTTGGACATAGTGTTCATCATCATTAACTATTCCTGTCATGACTAATAATCATCTTATCCAGATTCATCAATCGCATTTCCTTTTTCTCATGGAAGTTACTTTAGTTTTGATTCACAATCTCTTTTACCAGGCTTATTAAGATAAATATTTAATTGAATGAGAAATCCTTTCCCACATTTTATTTCAAATTCAGATTCTGAAGGAATTCTCGGGGTTGGAAATTGAAGGAATTCTCAAATGTTTCACACCATCTCCCTACTGAAATTAGAGTTTCACTTATCTAAGACTCATACATTAAACAATAATGAAACCAATATTTACACAGCGGAATATTCATAGTAGTTAATGATGGGTGAGAGTACTAACAGCATGAGATATAAGACTGTTCCAGCAATATGTTCTCAATTTTGTTAAGATAAATACTTACACAAAACTAGGAAATCCATTCAAGTAGAAACAGCCATTGCCTTTAAGATGTATGCTACAGGGGTTGGGGATTTAGCTCAGTGGTAGAGCGCTTGCCTAGGAAGTGCAAGGCCCTGGGTTTGGTCCCCAGCTCCGAAAAAAAGAACAAAAAAAAAAAAAAAAAGATGTATGCTACAACTGATTTTATTTCCTTTTTATCTTGTTAATTTTTGATTTTTAAATTTTGAGTATGTGCATCTTTTATAATTGAAGTAATAAATGTTTTAAATTTAAAATAAATACTAGTGGTTTTCATGGTTATTGATAAAATTCAAAGGACCATGACTGGCTATTAAGAGTATCTTTATTCTAAGATCTACCTTAAGATCTGGCTATCACACTCTTGGACACATACCCAAAGTATTCTACATCCGACTATAGAGACATTTGTCCCCTCACCTCCATTGCTGGCACTATTCACAATAGCCAGATTGGAAAGAGCCTAGATGTTCATCAGTGGATGAATGGGTAATAATAATGTGATTCACTTGCTTAATGGAATATCAGCAGGTAAAAATAAAATCATGACATTTGCAGATAAATGGATGTAGCTAGAAAAGTCATCCCTAGTGAGATAATTCAGCCCCCCAAAATCAAATATGATGTGTACTTGCTTATATATGGATGGTAGCTGTTAAATCTTTGAAAAGCAGACTAAAATCTTAATTACTACAGAGAATAGGTATAGAGTAAGGGTTTGGAGAGAGGGAAGGATCTTCCTAGGAAGGGGAAATAGAAGAGACAGTTATGGAAGGATGGAGATGGATAGACCAGAATAGGGTGAAAGAGATAGGGCATGGGTGGGAGGAGAAGTAAGGAGGTAAGGGAATATAGGGAGGGACAGCTAAAACTAAGAGCTATTTGAGAGATCATATTGAAACCTACTATAGCAGAAATATATTCACATACAAAAAGTCTCAATGAATCACCAAATAATGGAGGAGACAAAGCCACAAGTAGGCATTACTCATCACCAAATGAAACTTCCAGTGGCAGGAATTGGTTACATCTAATTGAGTTGTTGATGGAAGGAGTCACATGGGAACTCCCAAACAACACAGGTTATAGCCAAAACTAGACGTTGCCTTCTACAAACTGATGGTAAGGCCCTATTGCTGAAGGAAATACCTGTGTAACTCATTGAAATGGAGAAGTTGGGTTTATTCATACCTAGAGCCTTTATCCCTATTGACTAGTGTTCATGGCACTGGAAGGTACTCTGGATGCTTCCCAAAGAGAAAAGTAAATATCAACCCAACTACAAACCCTTTAATCTACAGTGGTGACCATATACGTGGAGGCAACAGTGGCACATAGTTTGTGGGGGTAACCAACCAATGCCTGATTGGATTTAAGGCCCATTCTGTGAGATGGAATCTACCGCAGATACCGCTTGGGTGGCTCAGAACCTGAGATGAGATAGGCCAGGGACTTAGGAGAAAAATAAGAACTACTGTTCTGATAGAAATGGAGCAATAACATGACTCCTAACAGCGTTCTGTTATTCTCATAGAACAGTGTCTTGTTCAGCTATCATCAGAGAAGCTTCTTCCTGCAGTAGAAGAAAGGCTGAGATAATATGCAGCAAGTGAGAGATCTTAGAACACTCAGTCCAAAATGGATGTCTCCATCAAATCCCTCCCCTGGGGCTTGGGGTACTCTGAGAAAGAAGAATCAGAATTGTAAAAGCCAATGAAGATGGAAGTCACCAAGGAATAATTCCTTCTAGACACAACAGGACCAATGCACATGTGAACTCACAAAGAGTGTGGCAGCCTGCACAAGTTTACACAAGTCTAAGCAGATGAGGTACCAGGGCTGAGATGGGAAGAGACACAAGTCTCTGGGCCTGTATGTGTCTCTTGGGCCTTTTCTTTGGTGGCTTCTTCTTCTTCCTCTTCCTCTTCCTCTTTTTCTTCTTCCTCTTCTTCTTCCTCTTCTCCTCCTTTCTTCTCTTTTTCCTCTTCTTCTTTCTCCTTTCATCTTCCTGTTTGTTTTGTCTTCCTCAAGTTTGTTTTGTTTTATCTTATTACTATTTTTCTTTCTTTTTTAAAGATGGCTGTTTGTATTCTAATGAGAGAGAGAGAGAGAGAGAGAGAGAGAGAGAGAGAGAGAGAGAGCAAGTAAAAGAGGGAGTGGAATTGGGTGGGTTGGAATGTGGAGAAGATCTGGAAGGAGTTGAGGGAGAGAAAGCTGTAATTAAAAGATACTGGATGAAAAATTATTTTCTATAAAAAGATAAAAGCCATTAAAAAAGACTATCCTTATTCTGACCCAGACGACTTCCTTCCTATTTTATACCAAGCACAGATCTCATACCGGAGTCATAGCTGGTCCTAACCACAATACCTGATGACCATATCTGTTCTAGTTTGTTCATCCTGATATAGATATATGGTCTTCCCTGTACCCAAATCCCACCCATCTCTCAAGGTCCACACCGGCCAACATCTATTTTTAATACTTCATCTATTTTTAATGAGACAACTCTATCCATTCCTATCTTTCCAATTAATCATCTTTGTGTCCTTCTCAGTGTTGAACAATTTGACTCTGAAAAATAAAAGTTAGCATGTTATAAATCATAACCCTTGGAGGGCAAGTCAAAGTTCCTGAGACATGCACTGTATGTTCTCTGTCCTCCTAGGGAGCTCCACTAGAAGAGTTATCAGGTTGATATTTTTAGGTTGTACATGAGAGAGGCCGAATCCAATTAATCTTTTTCAACGGGACAATAAATGTGGTCCGCATAAATGAAAATGCAGAGCTAGAGTGAGTCTCTACGGCCTGTGCATCCCCTCGAAGGATTTCTATGTTAGTTTTTTCTTGGTGAGCTACCTCTGCCTCAGCTTGCCTTGCTGTGAGGTAGAAGCAAAATGTTTGCAGGGAATTTAGACTTTCTGTTTACTAAAATACACATTATTGGAAAGTCCCATGTTCATTTTGATGGCAAAATACTAGGCTACTTGATTGCCTCATACAAATGTCCATGCCCAAGATAAAATACAGTGCTTGGCTGAGGTGGGTTGATTTCTCTATGCCTGGAATTATATCTAGAAGGTATTCTCACAGCCTCCTATATTAGGTAGCAGGACTCGGGAGATGGAGGAGGAGGAGGAGGGAGAGGCTGATAGGAATTCAGAACATAAAGGCTACATCATGCCTGATGGGGTAGTGCCAAATGTAGGTTGATGGCTATATGCAGGTGAGGGCTGGCACAAGTTAAGGCGAGGCCTGTAATTGGACAGTAAAAAGTAAGGTGGGGACAAAGTTTTGGTAAGGCGAGAGAGAAGAGGAAATTAGAGAGAACCAAGATGGAGACAGAGAAGGACAATCCAGATCAGTGTGGCCTTAAATGGCCACAGGTAGTAATGATTATTTCTTAAGGGATGGATTTCTATAGGTCAATTTATCTTATGTAGGTGGGCGGTTTATATCTTTATCAATTGGTTGTGAGTTTATTGTGGGTTGAGAATTTAACATATAAATCTGATTACTGAATTACAGCTTATTGAGTCTTAACTGTAATGGGTTGCTGGGAGTTTATACCGTAATTATTAGGGGGCAGATGCTGGGAATGTAAACAGAACAGTAACAGAGAGTTACGAGAGGGGAGCCACTGCTGGGACCAGGGTTGGGTGCTGGGAATGTGAACAGAGTCCACAGTAAGAGAGCCGCGAGATAGGTGGTCTCTATATGAAGCTGTCATGGCAGCAACCCGCCTTGGGAACGAGACTGATAAAGAGATTGCTACTGGGCTCAGAGAGTAGCTGTCAGCAGCGTGCGATGGCATGGAGCTTAGTAGATGTGATACTTTGCTGACTGGGATGAAAATATCCAGCAGATGCCATGTGGTCCTACAGTGCCAACACTAGCGTGGGATAAAAGATCCCATTTTTTAAATAATTACCGCAACAGCTAAACATTAGTACTTACATCTCATAAAACTCAAACAATATATGTCATTCACGTCACTACAGGATTGCTTACAGAGTAAGCAGAGTGTATTTTTAAGATATTTGATTGTGAGAGTTTTGGAACGAGACTGTGACAAAACCACCTTCGGTAAACACTGGCTACGCGGACAAAATCCCGGTAATACATCAGGCATTGTACATGACATGTAACCCTTTTATTGACTGGATCTTGACGTCTATAAAGCAATTCTGTGAGCAGTTCCAAATTGATCATCTTCTAGAAACTTGCCTTAAACATTGAATAAATGCTTTACATCTTGAAGCATAACACAAAGCCATATTATTGTCAACATTTGAGCAAACTTTCAAAAGATAAACTTTTATGCCATTCTAATCTTGTCAATTCTGGTGCCAACATTTTATATACTTTTTAATTAGTAGGTGCTGCCAAGTTCCAAGAAGCAATCGTCAGATGATGCTATGAAGATGTTTTCATGCTCCAGTAGTTTAGGTAAGGCTTGTATCTTTGCTAACCAATATAGTCTCAAGAAACATTTTATGTTGAGGCAAAGCTCAGAAACATTTATGAGAAGGATTAATGTCAGAAAACGTCTCAGAAAAAAATCATCCTTTTCTTATTTAATTAATTTGTGTACTGTGAAACAGGTGTGGGTAACAGAGGACAATTTTCAGGAGTTGGCGCTTTTCCTCTATTCGGTGGATTCAAGGGATCAAACTTAGGTTGTCAGGCTTGGTATCAAAGGCCTTTGCCTATTGAACCATATTATCAGCCTAGCTAAACCCGAAAAAATGATGCATGTATGTGCTGTTAGACTCCTCCTCCTCCTCCTCTCCTCCTCCTCCTCCTCCTCCTCCTCCTCCTCCTCTTCTTCTTCTTCTTCTACAACTAGACTATTACTTTCTCCATGTTTATGTAACATAATTCTTATTTCAAGTTTTTGCTATTTTCATGTCCTGGGGGATAAGGGATATAAGACAAAGGGAAATTGAGAGCCCATGGACAAGGACAGAGAATTTTCATACAGTTTGTGAAGAGACATGAATCCTCAGGAGAAGTACTCTGGCCCAAACATGGGAGCCAGCTATAGAGTTCATGTTCCAAAGGCAGTTTGGATGAGCAGTTCCTCTTTTAGACAGACCCCAAAAGCCCCAAGGTTGATTATGTACGATTAATGCAAATCAAGTGTCATTTTTAAAGTGTGACCTAGGGTTATACAGGAAAATTGTACAGAAGGATTACGAAAGTTCGAGAATAACAAAAATAGTCTTGGACTAAGGAAGATACTTGGTTTATTGTGGGACCAGAAGAACAAGTTGGGAGAAGGCTTAAGAAAGAGAAGGAATTACCAATAATAAAAGGAGAGAGAGAGAGGGATTGTAGGTATTGAGAAACTAATTACAGGTAATTTTCCACCTGAGAAAACAGAAGTGTTCTGCCTTTCACAGGGCTGAGCGAATATGTCCTCCAGCTGGGAGTGGGGTTATTATTATTTGGGTCTAGACAGCAAGGCTATAGTAGAGTCCTTTGTCAATATAATATTATTTGTAACCTTTATGGTGAAAAGGGACAAATTTCCCCACAGCTTTTAATAAAAGGTGCTCAGAAGTAGCCATACCCTCTTTAGGTCCTGGAATGAAAGAGATTGATAAAAAAAAAAAATACTGTAGCAAGTCTTATCATCTCACCCGAGTGCGGGAAGCCCTGGGGCCTGGAAGGGAGAGAGAGAATTCAGGAAGAGGGTCTGTTTTGAAGTGCTGTGGGTGTATGGGGATAAAGAACATAGAATTCTGGTTGTGGTGGGACAACAAAGGAAAGCGGAGACAATGGCAGAGGGTAAATAAGAGGATGAGCCAAAGAAGCAGTGGGGGAAAGGCTAGCCCACGGAGGTGGAGAGCACTTCAAGAGTGGGAGCTTTGTCTGAGTCCCATATGAAGAACCAGAAGGAGAGAAACATCACAGAACTGAATAGAAGGGAAACCAAAGGGAAATGAGTATAATAGGTTTCACCAGATGGGACCCAGCCCCGAGACAGAGAAAGGGAGGGCGTCTAGCTCCAGCCTGGGGGAAGACGTCAACCTAAGATGTACGGAGGAAAGGATCCTTCAGTGAATCAAGCCTGAGAGTTTATTAAACATGGAGCCGGTACAGCTCAAAGCAGGGAGGAACACATTCTCCCACCCGAGCACCCTGCCCTAGAAGTGAGACCTTGGCATTCACAATGCAGAAGAACATGGCCTGCATTTAACAGGAACCAAGCAGCTAGATACGAAGAGGAAAAATTATTTTAGAGTGACAAAAAAGAAAAGCCACTTGCTGAGCAGAACTACCATCAAGATAAAAGTATTCAGAGTGTGCAAACAGGAAGTGCTTAAGGGTGACAGAGTTAATGTCCTACCCGTCACCTGTGCCACAGTGCTTGTTTTCCAGTGAAGCAGCAGCAACTGACCCAAGGCCATACTGTAGCAATGCACCTGATTAGCTTCAGGATTAAGACCCCGAGTCTGGGTCCTTGGCATAGCAATTGCTGGCACTGTCACTTCGAGCAGATTACTTAACCTCTGGGTTTTGGTTTTCCAATCAGATCTACAGTATGACCCCTCTGTTTGATTTTGATGGACATTGAAAACTATCACGCACCTGAAGAAGTTGGTTCTGTGCCCAGCAGATAGCAGAAGGCTGTCGCTGTCACTTCATAAATACTGTTAAAGTGTGGTGTTAGAGCAGGCTCTGAGACTCCAGACTCTGGCTTCCAGGCCCTTTCTAGCAAACTGTACAACTAAATATGACACCTGGTTAAAATGTGTTTATGGAACTGACAGGAAAGATGAGAGGCCATCAGACTCTAAAGAGAAAGGTAACAGGTTTTTTTTTTATTTGTGTGAATGACATGTGAAAGTATTTTTCCTAGAACTTGTGTATATTTGCACATGTACACAGCATAACCACATACATACACAACATATGTACACTCTCCCATATACACGTATAACAATATACAGAACTAAATACACACACATACACATACATATATGTATATTTATATACACCCATATACACATACACACATTTACACACATCGACGCATTTATAAACATACACATACAAGCATACATACATATGTACACACATGCAACTGTATGCACATGTATACCCAAGTATGCACACACACACATACACATACATATATGTATATTTATATACACCCATATACACATACACACATTTACACACATCGACGCATTTATAAACATACACATACAAGCATACATACATATGTACACACATGCAACTGTATGCACATGTATACCCAAGTATGCACACACACACACACATACACACACATACACATGGTAACAGGAAACACACTGAGTAGCCAGAATGTGATCTGTAGATTTAACTATTTGTAACTGAAGAACAGGAAGGGTGGACCCGGATCTTTGACCTGGATCTTCTCGGGTGTGGTATCTTTACACATGTGCCGTAGGTACGTTTTTGGAGGGAAACATGAGTCGTAGGGGTCAACGGTAAAATGTGAGTCCTGGTCGATCGATGTCTAGGCACCCGTGGAGGCCAGATCCTCCTCCATCACTTCCTTATATCACCATCATCATTTTATTGGTTTGTGCTAGAGAGAGAGAGAGAGAGAGAGAGAGAGAGAGAGAGAGAGGGAGGAGAGAAAGGGAGGAAGGAGGGGAGAGGGAGAGGGAGAGGGAGAAAAAGAGGGGGAGAGGGAGAGAGAGAGAGGGAGAGGGGGAGGAGGAAGGGGAGGGGAAGGGGGAGAGGGAGAGGGAGGGGAAGGGAGGGAGGGGACAGGGAGGAGAGATAGGAGAGAGAGAGAGAGAGAGAGAGAGAGAGAGAGAGAGAGAGAGAGAGAGAGAGAGAGGGCTCTCACTGAACCTTTATTTCACCGTGTCAGTTTAAGTAGCTGGTCAGCATGCTCCAAGAACCCACGATTTTTTACCCATTACACAGGGCTCAGGGTACTGACACATGTCGTTACACTGTTCAGCTACATAGATCCTAGGGATTACTCACCTAAGGGAGGACAGTGAACACTTTAGCCACTGAGCCATCTCCTCTGTACCTATTTTTTAAATTTCTTAAAAGTCCTGTTGGAGGGCAGCCAAGAGAGCAATTGTGATAGCCTATCTGGGTTGCAGGACTCTTGGGGACCTCCCCAACAATAGTCCACAAGGACTTATCTCATGTTTGAGATTGAGATTTTCATGTAACAACTCATGTCTTCTATGAATAGAATTGTTCCCCATTCAGGGTACCTCTACTCAAATTTCCCTCAATTTTTTTACAAATTAGTTTACAGACTCATGGTTTTCCAGAGTTTTTCTATGTACCTTTCATATTGGTCGACCCCTCTCTAACCTCTTCCCTTCGTTCCTCTGTCCTCATTTCTACTTAAACCTTTAACCCCCTTTAACCTTTTTCCCTCTTACATACCATACATATTTATCGTTCCCACCAATCACTTTTGACCCTACTGCTGACGGTATCACACACTTCAGTTGCCGGACGTAGAGATTCAAATCTCAAATCAACTAGTAGCTGGATTTCATAGTACCAGAAAGTGCCCTTCAGGTAACTGGAGGAGAAAAGACATCAATGGTTGAATCCAGGTGCTGGCTAGAGTTATGCCAACTTCACGCACACTACGGTCACTTCAGAAAAGAGACTCTCAACTGAGAAGATGCCACCACCAGATTGGCCTAGGAGTGAGTCGAGCCTGTGGTACATTTTCTTGATTGTTGATCATTGAAGGATGGTCTGGAATACTGTGAGTTGTCCCATTTCTGGATTGGTGGTCATAGGTGCAATAGGAAAGCAGGCTAAGCAAGGGAAGAGGAGCAGTAGAGAGAGTGGCCTCTTCCACGGCCTCTCCATCAGCTCCTGCATCCAGCTTCCTGTCCAGTGTGAGTCTCTACCCTGACTTCTGTCAGTAATGGAGCATGACCTTAGAGTTGTAGGCTGACATAACCCTTTCTTTCCTATGTTGTTTATGGTCATGATGTTTCATCACAGAGATAGAAATTCTAATTAAGACATCCAGCATTTGTTTTAGATGTTCTAATAGCAAGCGGCCAGTCATGATTGTTGGCATTTAGTCTAGGCTCCGCCCACAGTTGCCTGGCAACGCCAGGTGTGCCTGACTCACTATAAAAGGGGCTGTTTACCCCCTCCTCACTCTCTTGCCTCTTGCTCCTGTTTCCGCTCCCTACTCTCTCTCTCTCTCTCCATTCTCCTCCTTCCTCTCTCATGCCAGCCTCTACTCCTTTCCTCCTCTACTCCATCTCTCTCTCTCTCTCTCTCTCTCTCTCTCTCTCTGCCTTTCTCTTACACAAGCCTTTCTCTCAACTCCCCTCAAATCCCCATTCCCTATATAAACTCTATTCTATACTATACCATTGTGTGGCTGGTATCTCAGAGGGGGAAGGGATGCCTCAGAATGGGCCTGCAAAGGCACCCCACTTCCCCACACCTTACTGCACATCCACCAAACATATAGGAATATGTTTATGTCTCTATTTTTATGGAACACAGCAATGAGGAACTCGCTGTTCAATAAGACATGACTGTTGCGGGGGCAATAAACTACTTTTTGATAGGGTTTGGGGCCTGCGTCATATAGGGAAGAATTTATTCCTTGCACTATAAATGTCATTAAAAGAACATAGGGGGGTTGGGGTTGGGTCAGAGGCCCTACGGGGAAACTACTATTGTGGTTTTGATAAGTGATTATGTTGTCAAATTGTCTAAATATCTGTGTTTATACCTACAGAGTTTTGATGCTCATAGCCTGGATCAGAGTGTATTGCCTAATGCCACCTTCTGGGTGTGATTTGACTTTACACACATCAACACACAATAACTATTGTCATCTGCCCAAGACCTGTGTAAGAGCAAGTTTCCAGCAGAGATGGGGAAAGGCTGTGAGCCTGCATCCCCAGCCACATCACCATTGACAGCTGGTAACTATGGCGGGAGAGAGAATCATTTTTCTTTGGGTATGTGGCTACTTTTAGATTGCCAATGCTCCAGTCAGCACTAATTGAACTCAGTAGGTTTATTATTATTATTATTATTATTATTATTATTATTATTATTAGCAGTAGTAGTAGTAGTAGTAGTAGTAGTAGTAGTAGTAGTAGTAGTAGTAGTAAATTATTATGAACTAACGAGGATATGTAGTTTGGAGGGGGATGTATGAAGACTGAAGTCCATACAGAGACAGAGTGAGGGGTGGATTTGGTAAAAATACAACACCATGTAAAAGTATGATCCTCTCAAAGAATAAATATAAAAATTTACAAAAAGACCATTGGAATTTGAGGATATAATTGAATCTGTAGATCACTTCGAGGAGTAGGGGCATTTTAATATCAACTCTTCTTATATGTAAATAAGGAATTTGTTTCTACGTGTGTGTGTGTGTGTGTGTGTGTGTGTGTGTGTGTGTGTGTGTGTGTGTGTGTGTGTGTGTGTGTGTGTGTGTGTGTGTGTGTGTGTGATTATAGGTGTGTGCTGCCAGGCGTGGTTTATGGTGTAACTTTCAGGATATGCCTATGCCATTTACCACATTAAGTCTATTCCTGAATATTTTATTCTCATTTATTTATGTATGGGTTTGGTTTTTAATGTATTTTAAAATTATTTGTTAGTGTATGGATACAAATTATTTTTGCTTATTATGTATTTTACGAATTTGCTTATTAGTTCTCTGTCTCTGTGTCTGTGTCTGTCTCTGTCTCTCTGTCTCTCTGTCTCTCTGTCTCTCTGTCTCTCTGTCTCTCTCTCTCTCTCTCTCTCTCTCTCTCTCTCTCTCTCTCTGTTCTGGAGTCTTCTAGATGCCTCTGGCTGTTGTCTCTGCCCCTCTTCCCTCACGTATCTACAATAAAACCTTTCCCTTAACCATATCATAGAGTTGTCATATTGTCAATGTATAAAATACCATCTTGAATAAAACTGTTGGGATGAGGGTGTGGAGATTCAGGTGAGCAGGAAAGCATTTGTTTATCAAGTGAGAAGCTCTGGGTTCAGTCTTCATCTCTGAGGGAAAAGGTGCTGAGACAAGTCCCCTTGTATTGCTCCCAACCTTTACCAAAGCCATTTTGAATGTTCTATCATTTAGTATAATTCTCATGGGCCTCAAGGCTCAGCAAGGAAAGTAAGGGGGAGAATGTTGTTCAAGGATGGATACTTCCTCTGGGTCAACCCTCGAATACTATTGCCTCAAGCCATGGAGCAGAGTTTACTATGGTAACTGAGAGAGTCTTACAGTCGTGATCATGAACTAAGCAACATTAATACAGTGTTAGGCAGGTCTGTGGTAACGGTAACAGGCCTGGTAACACTCTCTCACAGAAGGGGGTTGGTGTCAGCAAACCCTCACCTGATACTTCAGCCACAGCTCCTTCCTGCCCTGCAGCTGTCTGGGTGGGGGTGGTGTTAGAACTCATAGGAAGTGCAAGTTTGCCTGTGGTTAGGCTTTCAGTGATAGAGCTTTGGTGAGTTATCCCCCCACGCTTGTGTGGCACTTTTCTTGCCAACAGCTGCTTCTGTGTCCCCCCGTGTTCCTCTAAGTAACCTCAATAAACTAATTTGTTCACCAGCCTGAATGTGGATGCAACTGCGTCTCTGCTCTGTCATAGCTGTCCCTTGGTTGACTGGATGTCTTCTCATAATTCCCTGGCAAAAGCAATGCAGCAAAGAGTGAGGGTGACACTGTGACACAAGGGTGCCCTACAAGAGATCTACTGAACACTGGGCACTAACTCTTTAAGAATATCAATGCCTGAAATGCCTATAGAAGATTATCTTACACATATGTTTAAGTAGGGTTTCGTTGCATTTCCCTGTGTTTATACAGTAGAATGGTACAGGAATATCATAGTGTTTCTTGGGTTTTGTTAAAAATATGGCCTATCAGTTTCATTTATTCTAAAACACACGAGCAGCTCTTTCCTGTAAACCACTACTACTGGAAAAAGTACTTTCTCAAATTCTGAATCCGAGAAGATGTTTGCTTCTTTCACTACATCTACAGAAGTTGCCTGAGCCTTCACAGCTCACCATTTCAAACAATGCTCCACGTACCCTGTTTTCATTATGAATTAGCTGTCGCCTGCCATCCCTTATTTCCAATAGAAATCTGTGGTTGTGAAAGACGATACCGCTCAAGCTGTGATCACCTTGGTAAGAGAAATCTAGCTTTTACTCACCACAGAAGACAGATTCAAGTGTCACGAGAGAGTAGGCTTTACCCTAAGAACCTTATTGACACCACCTACCAGCAAGCTACGCCACCCTACCAGGTAGGTGCCCCAGAAGTATGGCACCATAACCTTCATCGGGGGCATCCCTTGTCCAGCGCTCAGGTTCATGTCTTCAATTGTCCGGATGTAGCCCACAGGGAAGTCTCCAAGTGAAACACCAGAGGCCTTTCTGCTCTTTGTCTTCAGCCTGGTCAATGGAATATTCACTCTTGTCTGTGTTCTGGAGCAGGTCTTCCTGACTGAACTACTAGTTTTAATGAAACTTCTCTTACTTAGGGAGGGTTGTTTGTTTTGGTTGTTTTTTTATTTTATTTTTGTTTGTTTGTTTTTTCTGAGACAGTATCTCCCTGTGTATTCCACACTGATTTCGAATACCCTGTGTAGATGAGGATGGCTTCCAGATGGGATTCCTCATATCTCAGTCTCCCAGAGGAAGAAGTGTGAAAACCTTTTTAAGCAAATCTTGATCTTACAGTTTTACTGCCCTGTAAATGCCAGACTCCGAGTGCTAAGGCTTTGGCGTGTTACTTTGTACTCAAGTGTGAACCAGATGTATCACAAGAGCTTCTTTACAGTGCCATTTCCAAGCCTCAAACCAGGCTGTGCTGGTTAGTTGCATGGCAACTCAACGTAAGTTGGAGTCAGTTTGGGATACCCTGAATTGAGGAAACACCTCCACCAGATCGGCCTGTGGCCAAGCCTGTGGGACATTTTCTTAATTAAACAGATGGAGAAAGGGGGCTGGCTGACTGTGGTTTCTACCATCACTGGGCTTCTGGTCATGTGTGCTATACGAAAACAGGCTGAGCAAACCATGATGAACAAGCCAGTAATAGCACTCTTCCATGGCCCCTGCATCAGCTCCTGCTGCCAGGTCCCTGCCTTGCTTGGGTTTCTTTCCTGGCACCCTTTAATGAAGGGCTGTGATGTGGAAATGGAAGATGCAGTACACCCTTTCCTCTAAAGTTATTTGTGGTCATGGTGTTTCATCACAGCCAAGGAAATCCTAAGTGAGACACAGTACACAAAACCTGAGACCTGAATGCACAGGTAACTGACATACTCTCACTACCTGGTTAAGTAAGTCAAATTCTGCATGTATGTTCAGTTATTCAGTCATTTGTTCTTTCAACAAATATTTGGTGAGTGTCTAACTATGTTATGTATTGCTCTGAAACACACTGGAGACTTAGTTGTGATACACACACACACACACACACACACACACACACACACTTCAGCTTACTATTAATGTAACTCTTTGCTGGATGTATTCTATTTGTTATTTATTCTTTACGATTAGATTGAATATAAGGTAGGTTTTTTTCATGTTATTACAAAGAGATGATGAGTTAGACAATAGAAACGGCAGGCCTAAGCATCTCCTTCTGTAAGTCCTTCATCTTCACTGTGGGTATTTTCTTGTTACTTTCCCAGCATTTCCTGCCTCACTGTCCATCATTCCAAAATCCCACCTGGTTTAAAAATTCACCTAACTAGTTGTTCTAAACAACAGATCCTGTTTCTTTTACTACTTGTCAGACCCTTGGAATCTAAGGCAGCCTAGGATAGAGTTCTGGAGGTTGCTAGGATGCAGAGTAAATCATATTTGTTCTTGGGGCATGGAGGAAGCCTGTAGTACATTGGTGGAACAGAAGAAAAGAAGCTATTGTCATGGAGACAGGAATGGTAATTGATTCTCCATGCCATGGCTAGATGATGCTTCGTGTAATTTAACTACTGTCTCCTTAAGTTGCATTGTACAAAAAGTCCCCTTTGTGAACTTGTCTGGCATTTATTGCCAACAAATAGGAAAGTCTTAAAACAACAGTTTTCAAACTCTGTGCTAGTGTCTTAGCTACGACGATGTCTACATGAACTACGTTTTCTCAACTTTGATTGAGTCTAAGACAGCTCATGATCTCAAAGAACTGGACTGCTTGGCCTATGGGAAATCCACGCATGGAAACTGCCTTTACTCCCTTCAGTCTAAAGGTGTTTGCTTCTTCTCCATTGGTCTTTTCTAACCCTGATCTGACTCCAGTGAAATTAGAAATATCTCTTCCTTTTTTCCATTTTTCTTTGGTCTCCAATGCCCATAACTCCTGCTAACCATTCCTCTAACCAAACACCACAACAACGACAACAACAACAAAACAACATCACCTCAAAACAAAAAACAAATGGAAAAGAAAGATTCCATGTACACTTCTGAGGCTGAGTGTGTTGAGATTGTTTCTGATATCTGATGTTTGAATCCAAAAGGTTCACTTAGATGGCAGTCACATGCTGGAGTGCCACAGTCAACCTTGGCTAGGCATTCTCTATCACAATCATAAGCCTCACCTCGGAACCATGGAATTACATCCACTATAGTAATAGTCCCAAATCCACATTTTTGAGGATGCATGAACTCAAGTTTTCCATTCTTCTTTGGAATTTTAAAACAACTTCAGTGCAAATGAACTTTTATAGGCGATTCTAAGAAGCTGTGTAGTATAAGTAATTTAAAGTTGGGGACTTATAACTCCCCATGATAGGGGACTAGCATCCTATAACACAGCAGTTCTCAACCTCTGAGTCATAACCCCTTTGGAAGTCAAAGGACCCTTCCACAGGAATTGCTCAAGACCACCAGAAAGCACAGTCATTTACACTACAATTCATAACAGTAGTAAAATTACATTATGAAGTAGCAACAAAACTAATTTTATGGTTGTGGGTCAGCACAACATGAGGAACTATGTTAAAGGGTCGCAACATTAGGAAGGTTGTAACCCACTGCTATAGAATGATAAATGTTTGCTCCACAAACTGATTATGGGGGCATATTACTTTGGGGGACAAAAGCTGGTACTGTGCCCAATTGTATTTTTTTTATAAAGAAATAATCATAGGAATGACATGAGAATAATAGAAGACAGGATAAGAAGTGAGTCTCCAGGAGAAGACCAGGTGGCTGATGTCCATCCTACCCATGGTGTCAAAGCAGGGTTCTTTGAAGGAGTGGCTGGAAAGACTTGGGAAAGACAAGTGTCCAAAGATTTCCCAGTGTAAACACTGCAGACCACCATGCATCCCTTGATATCAACGACATCCAAGAAAAAATTAAAACTCATTATATGCTTGAGAAGTATGCTTTTGCAAGGAGCCTGTGACTGTGTAACTAGTTGCCTTTAGGATGGGGCAGAGACCGTTTGCATGTGTGAGGTGTGGCAGCTGGGTATCCTGAGGAAGGTGAACACACAGAAGCTACAGGGCATTTCACAGACCCCCAGCACATTCCAGGTTTCCTAGTTGTCTTTATTATTTTTGCATTGCTTTTTGGGAGTTGGGGAGGGGTATAGGAAAGAAGATAATGGCCTATGTTAGAAAGCAGGAAGAGACTGGGACAGACTAAACAGGACAGGACGTTGGGGCTATGATCTAGATTCTAGCCCGAAGAGATGGAGGTTAAAAACAATGTTGAATTCATCAAAGCTCATTTATGTTGAACAAGAAACATCTCAGTCTAGTTGTGGCTTCTGTACAGGGTTATACCCTTGGTTGCGAACTGGGAAGTGAACACTAGTTGCACCTGTTAAATGGGTACAGTGTGCAACTATTCCCTGGAGTGAGCAATCCAGGATGTAGATGCAGGCCTGTTGACTACATGTGGTTAGTTCTTGTGGGCAGGTGGTTTCTTCCTGATGACTTTGGTCCTTTCGTTTCATTTAGAATGGGCTCTTCTTGAGCATCCTGCATGCTTAGCCAGCCCCATTAAGGAGGCCAGTTCTACATTTCATCATCTCTCAGCCCAGCTCTTAACCGTAGCTAAGACTCTACTTCGCACCCACTTGGCTTACTATAGTAGCCTCTGATGCGAAGCCCTTGCCTCCAGGTTTGTCCCGTTTGGCAAGGTGTGTGAGGGTTGCATTTGTTAATTGAAACTGCTTAAAGCTCCTTATAGCTCCTCTCTGGAGCGCTATCCATTACAAATGAAGAACACACTTCTTAGAATGTCATAAAAAGCCATTTCGTAAATACCTCTGAGCTTTTCATCAGTGCGAGCCTTTTCCCTCATTTGGGATCCTTCAGTTCTGTCTGAATCACGCACTCTGAATCTTGCACGACACCCCTCCTTCTCAAAGGTTTTTTTTTTTTTTAAGGTTTAGAGCTTTGCGTGTGTGCGTGCATGTGTGCATGTGTGTGTGCATGTGGTGTGTGCCTGAGTATATGTGCACTATATGGATGCAGGTAGCTACAGAGGCCAGAAGAGTGTTTCTCGAGGAACTGAAGTTACAAGTGGTTGAGTAATGTAACATAACGTAGGTACTGGGAACTAAGCCTGGGTCTTGTGCAAGAGGAGTAAGTGCTTTTAACCAGTAAGCAATGTGTCTAGCTCCTCCCTAAGTTATCTAGAAGAAAAATCGGAGATTCTAAGAAGGTGACAACTAGAACCATGCAAGATGCAAAGCAGAATGAAAGATCCGCGAAGCCACCCAGTGGGCCCCATCCAGCTTTCGTAGGGACCAGAGAAAGCATACAAATTAAAGAAATATCGAGGGGCCAATGGGATTTACCTGGCAGAGAAGTGATGGAGGTGAACCCAGGAGAGAGCTCTCTTCTATCAACTGGCTTTGAGGCTGATGGCTCACGTGCTACCTCTGCAGATGGGACTGTGTTCTGGAGGGTCCCACCTCTAGCAGACTCAGGTTGATGAGAGCTGCACAAGTTAGTGCACAGTAGACAGAATTACTTATTCCATGGCGAGGGTGGAAGGGTTTCGGGCTGATTTGCATTCACCACCTGATCAGTGGTCTCTGAAATTTTCAATCAGCACAATCAGAGCCTTGCGGATCCCAGCGCTATTACCATACGATGCTCCTTGCGTTGACTTCCATTCACAGAACATGCAGAGCTGATGGGTGTATTTGGGGTGTTTGGACATATTTACATTTGTGCTTAGGAAAGCATCTTTCTGAACTGTGACAGCAAACTGTGAATTCCACCAGGAAACGGGGCTTCAGAATATTGGCAAGGTTCTCGTGTTCGCTGGAATCTCTATTTAAATATCTGCGGGACCTGTCTTGTGGGACACATATGTTCTTATTAATTGATTGCACGTTAATAAAAATAACAAGTTAACAGTTCTAACGCTTTTTCAATGGAAGTGCTAGCATGATAAAAACAGTCTCCCCTCGACTTCTGTTTCTTCGGATTCTACTTAACTGGAATGAAGAAACAGCAGAGTTTACTTTTAAAATTAGACATTCTTTCTACTATCCCAGTACCTGGGAGACGGAGGCAGAAGGACCACTTCAAGGCCAGCCTGGGCTACATAGCAGCACCCTGACCCAAATGAGTAAATAAATGGATACAAGTGCAAATATGTGCACATGTACATGTGCATACTCCACCTCATTCTTCTTCCTTCCCCATCTCATTCCCATATTTACACACTCATACACATGCACACACAGAAGCACACATGTGTGGATACACACATGGATATTTATAGTTCTTCAGATATACTTACTGTGGGACGTTTCCAGTAAGGTTCTGTCCCTCTCTGCCTTACAGTCTCCTTCAACAGACATTTTCAGACCAGCCTAGTTTTTTTTTTTATCTTTAATAATTTCCATTCTGATTATAGAGACTCTAAGGCACATGTATACGAATCCATGCATTCTTCTGGTCCAGTTGGTGTTGTGTTGTTCTTTCTCTTCAGCAAAAAGCATAAGAAGTATTTCTTCTGTGCAACACCAAAGTAGGAATTTAGTCAATCTGAGGACACCAGGAAGCTAGTACATTCAAGGCCTAACTGATTTTAAACTATTGAAAACTCAAGTCATTGGGCTGTTGGGATGAAGAATACAATCTATGCTGGAGGAGAGATGTGATAGGCAGAATTCAGCACGCTCCATGGAATGACTGAGGATCAATGAGTAATGAATATGTTTGTGTTGCAAGATTTCGGAGCTGTTTAAGTCATTAGGAAATACTTCTTGTTGCTTCTTGAAGAAAGGAAACGCACAGCACCAGAGCCTCCTTGCACTGGCAGCTTTCATTGGCCTCAAGAAAGGGTGGATCTGAGGAGAGGGTGTTGAATAGCAGTGAGTAATACTTGATAAACAGAATCATTGCCTTTTGGTGATGGGTGCACTCATATGTATTTTATTCTAGTCTATTACTAATAATACAATTTTCTTTTGATTTAGGACAATGACTTTGCTGTCCTGTGGAGAAAAATTCTGGCCTCTATTTTAGTGCTGGAGGATGGTGACCTGAGGTCTTTGTTGATGAGTCTGGAGGTGGAAGCAGTCAGACGGTCTGCCTACTCCCCGCCTTCACCAGAGATTCCCACCCTCACTTCAGAAACAGGATGCTGGTTCAGCTTCAGAGGCAGAATCAAATCATGAGCACAGTTTGTAGAGGATAAGGAAGTACCCGCTTGGGCTCTCAACACTGTTGGTGATCCTTTTATGAGTCTGCTATAATCACCTTCTTTCTAAACCTGACCCCTTTCTTTGGCTGTCTCTAGAAGGTTCCATTCACTCTCAGCTCTCCTTTCACTCACATTGCATTTGAAAATTCTCCATCAAACAAGCACTGTCTTATCCTCTCACACTATTGAGACACGTGCTCATTGGCCCACACCTGTAAGGGACTTCCTGTTAGTGTAAGAGACTGCTCCACCTATGAGCTGACTCCCATGCGTCTTCCCTCTAAAACACCCTGTATTTGTAAAATGTCCTCTCTATTCTTCATGACCAATAAGACCTTGAATTTCAACCAGGTTATAGATATGATTTAAAATTTCTTATCCCCATGAAAGTCACAACCAGGCATGCCTGACGTGTCTTCCCCTACAGCACTGTCTCTGATAATTTTTACACCTTGTCAGCTATGCATGACTTCTGCTCCCTACCTCCCCCAGACACCCACTTGTTGAGGGTATGTGATTCCAGGTCACCACATCTGCTTTGTTTTACTTGACGATTTAACAGCAGTCAAGACACTCATCAGCCTGTCTTGTTAGGTAAAATTCAGTAGCTTAAAACAGCAGTTGATTATCAATAAGGAGCCGATGGTACTTGACTCAGTGAACATGTGGCTTTGCTGAACTAGACTGGGCTGGTTCTAGAGTGCTCTAGGACAAGCTAAAGCTGTGGCTTTGCATATCTGACCAATAGTATTCCTCTGCTTCTGAGCTACAAACCGATGGTGGTGCTAACCCATGCCAGGTTTGGCTTTTTCATTTTTCAGAGGCACAGTCTTCCTGTATAGTCCAAGCCAGCTTTCCAGTCCTCCCCTGTCCTGACGTGACAGACAGGAATCACCCTCCCTGGCTAATCCTTGACGTCGTATATGCTTGCTAATATGGAGGAGGGAAAATATTTTTCCTTTATATTTATCTTCAGCTTGGCAAACACCATAGTTTTGATTTCAGGTGTCATGAAGAAAAGTAAGAACTCAGTAGAGTCTTTTTCCAGTTTGTGTTGTCTACATAAAGGACCAGCACGAGAATAGGGAAGAGTTAAATATGCTTAGGATTCCTCTCTCCATGTAGAACTGTGTGGAGAGAAAAGTCCTTTTAGGATAAGTACATGCTCAAAAAAAGGGGTGGGAGATTTCGGCCTGACTGGAAAGGTTTGCAGCAAAGTGGGTTATCTCTGAAATATGAACTCTTTTCATATGTAAATAAAGTAAAACTTGGCAGCTGTACCATCTGTGAGAATGTGAGAGTTCTGGGAAAATGAGTCATTCAGTGACAAAGATATGAAACCGGGTTTGAATGTAAAAACATGTGAGCTACTTGAGAGTGCAGGATGCTGGCGTTAGCACTTAACTTCTGGCAGGAGAGCATCTAAGATCGACAGGGGCACCAAGAAATTAACAAAGACTTACAAGGAGTGGAGGGGGAAAGCGGTCAGTGGTTACCACTGTTAACACCACATTTTTAAAACGGTTCTAATATGGAATCAAATCTTAAAAGTGTTCTTAGAGATCCCGTAGTTGTGCGCCATTCTCTGAGCCCAAAAGAGCCAGAGCCTCAGGAACAGTGAGCAGTGTGTCAGTGCGATGTGTGGAGAGACAGGCACATGCAGGACAGATGCAGGCTGCCAGTTCTCATTTCTTCCTTCTCTGTGTGGCATTGCCTCGGTTGTGAGAAAAGCCAGGTGCTAAGTTTGATGTGTTTCAAAGTGCTTTCATTTTGTTTCGGCTCAGAAATTTGTTAGCCTGTGTTTAAGATAACATACTTAAAACTTCCACATGCAAAGTATTGACTTTTTAAAAAATGTACATGCGATATAAAGGCAATTAAATTATGTCATGCACGAATGCCAACAGCAAATCACTGAACTGAGAACGGGACCCCCGTTGAAGGAATCAGAGAAAGGACTGAAAGAGCTTGAAGGGGCTTGAGACCCCATATGAACAACAATGCCAAGCAACCAGAGCTTCCAGGGACTAAGCCACTACCCAAAGACTATACATGGACTGACCCTGGACTCCAACCCCATAGGTAGCAATGAATATCCTAGTAAGAGCACCAGTGGAAGGGGAAGCCCTGGGTCCTGCCAAGACTGAGCCCCCAGTGAATGTAATTGTTGGGGGGAGGGCGGCAATAGGGGGAGGGTGGGGAGGGGAACAGCCATATAGAAGGGAAGGGGGAGGGGTTAGGGGGATGTTGGCATGGAAACCAGGAAAGGGAATAACATTTGAAATGTAAATAAGAAATACTCAATTTAATAAAGATGGAAAAAAATTATGCCATGCAATGCAAACCGTAAGCTGTGCTCAGAACTGTCCACATCGTGACGTTTCAAATGGGCAGCTCTCATCACTCTGTGTGTCTGGCCTCCCTCCCTCCCATCTCCATAAGTGGGCTTCTCCAAAACTGAGTGAAAGTGGAAATTCCTCCCAGGAAACAAATAGGTCAGCTCTTCTAGATGTCTGTTCTCCTCTACAGTAAACATATACATCAGAGATGGGCTTCTTCAGAATGTTTTGGACTTTTCTGTTTATTAAGGAATAAGCTATTTTTCCTGTACTGGAAAGCACTATCACACAAATCCCAGAAGCTAACTTGATTTAGTTTTCCTTATTCATAAAGTTGGAATAGTAAGGAATCAAGTGGAATTTCGATTTTCTCATCAACTTTGAATATAAAATTGACTATGGGATTCTAAATTATTTTAAAATGATAGCAATATTTATGAACTTATGAAATTAAAATTTGTCTACGTATGGTGCTTGAAAGTGCAATGCTGGGAAGAGGGCGAGTGGCACACGCCTGTAATCCCAGTACTCAGCACAGAGCAGGTTGATCGCAATGAGTTTGAAATCAGAGCCAAAGGGTGAAATCAGGACAGTCCGAACTACAGAGTGAGAACTTGACTAACAACAAAAACACAAACAAACAAACACCCCTCCCCCATCCAACAATACTGCTATTGCTCCTGGTGCGGACTTTGCAGTAAGAGAAAGGCCTAGATGTTGGTGTCACACTGCCAGAGGGAATCCAGGGCTGCCAGTGTTTCCCAGACAACTCCGGGTCAAGTTCTGAGACTCTAATGGCCATTTTGAACTCCACACTAGGCCTAAGATAATTTATACATTGAACTAACAACATACCCAGCTGTCGGGCATGTAGCTCATTTAATATGGAGACCAGAATACCACATACTAATTCTTTACGTTGGAGGTTCACTTCTTTACAAACGACAAAATCTACCCAGAGATCAACGCTCTCAGATATTTACTTTTTCCCTCAAAACTGCCCTTAAAACAGAGTGACATTATGTTAGTTGAAGTTAGGCAGGGGTAACAGTGATGGGATCCATCTCTAAGGTGACTTGTAACATTTTGTTTCTGTCTCTGTTCCCACAGTTTAAAAAATGCCTTTTGGACTGACAGTGAAGTACTATGGTATTTCTCATCGATTAATTAATTAAAGTCTTGACATATTCATTTCAGAGGTATCTAAGGATCAAAATTACGTTCTCCTCTTTAAAAAACCTATTATATAGGGAGTATACCTAATAAAGCGTCCTTTGAGCCAATAGAAAGAAGTGTGAAATGTACTAGAGCGATCGCTGTTTCAATGTTAAACAGCAGGTTCCTTCCTTTCCTCCACTTGCTTCAGATTGAGCGCCATCCAGGAGAAATGACGCCATGTTGTTTATTTTTTAATCCCGTGCCACCCAAGAAATACGTGACATGAAAGTGTGTAGGCAACTTTGGTGGACAATTCATCCTAACAGAGCATATCCCGACTCTCTCTCTGTGGACTTGGAAGGACGAGGTACATTCAGCTGGTGGCTCTGTAGTTCACATGGACTTCCGGTTTCATATCACACACCATGCTCAACAGCTGCTTAATCACGCTTTCCATACACTTGTGGTAGCTTCCGCTCAGTTCCTTTATCTTCTCCAGTGTTTGCTCTTCGAGTTCATCTGAGAGGTGGCTCTGAGAGCCCATTATCTGTGAAAGCAAGATATGAGATTTATTTTAACATAGGCCAGATTAAAACCGTTAGATTGAATTATCTTATAACTCAGCCTATATCTTTGATGGTTATTTCATGGTGTGATTTTTTTCTTTTCGCTAGAATTCTTTCTTCTGGGAACAGACAGGACCACGAAGACCCTGGTTGTGAAGGATGAATATCCTTATTAGCATCTTCATATCAAGTCATTAGCTGACCAGAATATAATGTAACAAAGGAAGTTATCAATTTAAAGGAATGGAGCTAACATTTTCTAAAAGCCAGTAGTTTGCTAATGATTTCTCTCTCTCCAAACCAGTGGTTCTCAAACTGGGAGTTGCAACCACTTTGGGGATCAAATGACCCTTGCACAGGGGTCCCCTAAGACCATCAGAAAACACAGATGTTTACATTACAATTCATAACAGTAGCAAAACTACAGTTATGGAGTAGCAATAATGAAATAATTTTATGGTTGTGCGTCACCACCACATATGGAATTGTATTGTATTAAAGGGTCACAACCTTAGGAAGGCCAAGAACCACTGCTCTAAACTTAGCCACTCCTCCCCCTTCCTTTTCTCCCTCCTCTGCTCCTTCCTTCTCTTCCTCTTCTGACTTTTGAGAGTGGGTCTCATGTAGTCCCTCTTTGCCTCAGATTCAATATGTATCTGACAGTGACCTTGACCTCTTCATCTTCTTGCCTTTTTTCAGTATAAAAAGCCTGAAAGGTAAATACTTTTCAAAGTATCGCCGATGCTCAGTACTTATTATAGGACTGTGAGGCTCCCCTCATATTGCAGAGAACTCAGTCCCTGTGTTCTGTACTTCACATAGTCCAAGGCCTGAACACTTGGAGCTTTCTATGAATTGGAAGTCGATCATCCTATAGCATACGCTTGAGCCAAGAGTATTGTCGCTTAAGAGTGACAACCTTGCCCATATTGATGCTGATGCTAAGAGACTTGATAACGTCATTTATAATTGAAATATTCAGGATGAAGGGATTGAAAAAGATGCTGACATGGGAGAGTGTGCCAGGGAAGATCTGCTCTAATGGTTTTATACTATGCTTGATGTAACAGAAGCTATGGTTGCTTTCACATGTGCACCTTTGATCACTCAGCTGTAAAATTGTCTAGGAAGTCTATTCAGAGTGATGAGGAGTTATTGTCCAAAGCAGAGAGCAAAGCTCCTGTCTGGTTTACATTGGGTCCTTCCTGTGAAACGTTTCACGAGGTTAAAACTAGCCAGTTTCTAAAATTATGGCCAGCTCTGTTCTTACTTTAAAATTTGATGTAGTGGCCGTATCAGAAGCACTTACAGAGGATAATCAAAGCTGCCTGTTGTTGGTGATGGCGGCCTTCTCTGTTCTAGTATACCATTCCCATGACAAGCTCTAGCAACAAGGATAAGAGGACAGGGAAACACTTGCTGATTTGTTATTTTGATAAGGGTCTATTGGACATCTACTATGGAGGAGTAGCAGGAGATCGAGGGAAACAATAGAGAACACAACAGAGAATCCATAATTTCTAGACTTGTAAGTCTGCTATGGTGGACAACCATAGTAAACGCAAATATACAATGCATCATATGGTGATAAATGCCATGGAGAAAAATTAAAGACCGTATTGTTTCCCTTTGTTTTTAGTAGAGGGGTCACTTTAAATAAGGTGGTCAGGTGGAGAAGCTAACTGTTGGACATGGATAAAGAAAGATGAGCCCTTTAAACACAAGAGGGCTGTGCAGAACACTGTGAGTAAAGGCCCCATGGAAGCGAGATGCTTTTTCTCCCTAGGAAGAGAAGGGTAAGTTCGGTTAGAATAGACGAACTTAAAAATATGCAGAAAACATAAGCACCAGTCATGAGGGCTCTGCAGAGAATTGAACACCCGCGGGGCAAATACTCTACCCTAAGCTATGTTCCTATTCTAACAAGGACGATTATTTGGACAAAGAACTTACTGAGAAACTTTTTGTTCCTTTTTACAATTGGGTTCAACTTCTGAATCTCCATGAATTCTTCGTGCATTTCTTAAAATTAAAGTTGTTGGTGAAGAGGCCTGAACTCTCATGCTTTGTGCTTTGTTTTGCAATGACAGGTTTCTGAATATAATTATATTTATTATTTTCATGGTGCAAAGACATGCCACACTACTTAGCTTTGATAAATAGAACTTAATGCTTTCTTCTAGACCTGTTTGCAACATGGTATGGCGTCCTTTCTGAAAATATCATGCTTTTATTTTCTTATTTATTGTTTCCCTTTGTTTTCTACTCATATGTGTGTACGTACATGCAGAGGTCAGAAAAGATACTGGGTCTTCTAGAACTGGGTTACAGGTGGTTGTGAACTGCTGGATCCTGGGAATTGAACTCAGGTCCTCTGAAAGAGCAGGAAGTCTCTTGACAACGGAGCCATCTTTCCAGCCTGATCATGCACTTACCTTTCACTACAAGCTGCATCCACTTCAAAACGATAGTGTAAAAAAGAGAGCCATTTTTTTCATATTTAAATGACAAAATTACTGAACAAAGGTATCCAGTTGTCAAGGAATCATAAGGGAATCGCACGGGCTTTCTTTCTTTCTGTGGTTTTGAAACAGGGTCAGGAGGCATTGAGCTCAGTTCCCCATGCTTCCACCTCCTGAGTCTGGGACTGCAAGGGCGTGTGGCACCACAGGACTAGGGACAAGTATCTATGTGGTTCTGCTGAAAGAGAGTTGACCTAACAAATTCATCCTGCATCCTGTTATTAAATATTAATCCACAAAATATATGTATTTCTGTGGCAAGAATACTTTAACCCTTTCAGGTGTTGATTTCATGATGTGAAAATGAATGCTCACTGCACATCAGACAGCAACTGACTGGCTTTTACTCATGAAAGTGAAATTAGTAACTCGTTTAAGATTTAGCCGCATGTCCCGCCTTGGCCGGACTGAATCTGTTGAACTCCAGCAGATTGTTCTAGTGTTTTGTCTCAGCATTTACACACAGAGACGCCTCATCTGAGTACCTGGAGGCGGGGCTGCTGTGTTCCTCACCTTAGACTGCTTCAGGCGGAACTCCTTCTCCCTCTGCATTCTGTACTGGTCAGTCTCCGCCACGGCTTCTTCCTTAGCTTGCTTCAGTCTCTTTCCTTTTCCTGAGAATTAACCGCAACAGACGTAACTTCAGAAAAACATCTTTTCCTGATACGGGGTCTCACTATGTAGCCCTAGCTGACCCAGGACTTGCTTTGTGCTTTAGGCTGGCTTCGAATTATGGCTGCCTCTTGCGTGCTGGCGTTACAGGCGTGAACCACCACACCTATGAGCGCTGGTATTGCTCTTGCAGAGGATCTGAGTTCGGTTCCCAGATTTCATTTCTAGTGGTTCCAACTGCCTGCATCTGAGTGTGCACCGTCACGGGCACAAGCTCATATACATACACACACTTCAGAAAATAGTAATGAAAAACAAAACATTCGCGCTGGAGAGATAGCGCAGCCATCGAAGCGACCTCACTTATCTTTCAAAGAACACAAGTTAGGTGACAAACAAGTGACTTCTTCTAAAATACATTGGTGAATCTCCCCTCCTCTCTCTTTAAAAAGATTTTTTCCCATTATGTCAAACTTCATTAAAATAATATTTTTTTTTGTTTTCTTCAATTGGGTTCTTTAGAGCATAGAGAGACGACTTTCTTTCACACTTAACTGTTAAAGTGAAATATCTACCCATGTACCCACAGCAGTAACGGTTGAAGAACAGCTTTTAGCTGTCACTTACTCAAAAAAAAGACATCATTTGGTCAGATTTTATTTTATTTTTTAATTTTTTTTGTCCTGACTGGTTGCCAGGCATCCTTCAGTCCACACCAACTGGATCCTATTTAGCGCTGGCAAATCTCCAGAATTATTGCAGACTGCAGCTCAGACTCTATCAAATGACTTTCATTTTTTAAAGCATTTTATTGGGATTTTTTTCTTCCCCTTTGCTACCTTAGAAATGTCTGATTAAGCTCCACAGCACATCAAAGTAGGCTCCCCCCACTTCTGGTAGCTTTCTCTGAGGGGGACTTGAAAGAGGCTATAAAACCAATTGTTTTTAATGGTTGGGAGATTTAACTAAGTAGCCTTCTTTCCTTTTATTAAGAGCAAAGGTGTAAGCCTTGAGCCATAAGACAAAGTAGATGAAAGTCATCTACAAACACAGCAGTGGGGACCATTAGTCATGCATTCTTTTGAGAAGAGACTGATATTAATGGCCGCCCCGTCCCCACCAGTCTCCACTTTCTGGGGGCCAGGCAATGAATGCTCTGTAGCTTTAAAACTTTAAAGAAACTCTGAGCCTTATTATTCTCTCTCAGAGTCATTGCTATTTTAAATGCCATATTCTTTGTTTATCTGACATGGTTTGTTCTCTGATCGTGTCCTACGTTCAGGTTATAAACTGTTAACTGTTATACTGTGCACAGTTTAAACTAGATACATACTCCTCCTTAAATAGCAAGAAGGAATTTTTAAAATTTAATTAATTGTTATTATTATTATTATCATTATTGTTATTATTATTATTTTGTGTGTGTGTGTGTGTTTGTGTGTGTGTGTATGGATGTTAGAGGACAATTCACTCTGTAGAGTTTGTTTTCTCTTTACGTTTTTGTGTGGGGTCAAACTCAAATTCAACTGTCTTGGCAAGGACATTTACCTGTGAAGCCATCTCACTAGGACAGAAAGAAAAAAAAAAAAGAAAACATATTCAGAATAAAGACCGAGTCACTGCGTTACAAATTACCGTCTACACTTGGGTAGAACTGTGTAACAGTTGTTCAGGATACACAACCGTCCCTGTTTTCATTCACTTTAAGTACAAACTCTGATGGAAACTAATATTGCCTTGATGTTGGAGGGTTAGTGAGACACTCACAGCCAGCCTTGCCCTCTGCCTATTGGTTAATGCTTCCTGACAGTCGTACACCCTAAATGCTTCAGGAGCTTATGGCTTTAAGCAGTTCTTGGTGGTAAACACACCCCACTCACAGAGATCCTCTTGTTGCGTCTTGTCATTGACATCAGGATGAAAATACAAAATATATGCTAATATTTTCTTAGTGATGACTTGTATCCATAGTTACCTTACGGAATGAATGGAGCAAACTAGCCTTGCTCCCCCTCTTAATCCCATACTAGGCAAAATGACCGGTTTCAAAGTCGTGTCCCTAGTACATTTTTTAAGGCAGCAGTAAAAGGAAAAGCTATGTGTGGCTGAGTCCTGAGCAGAATCCAGCACTGCCCTAAGAGGCTCCACCACACATCCATAGTCTTGGAGTTGGTCTATGATTCCCCTGTCATGGCACCGGTCACCTGCTGGTTTGCATTCAATTACAGAGGAGAGCCACGGGACACCGCTGCTGGCACAGCAATTTTCTGGATAGACTCAGCAGCTGCCGCTGTGCAGACGTCTGCATGTGCTACACCTGATTTAACCCAGCGGAAGAAACGGAAGCATAGGCCTGATGGTTTAGTCAGAGGTGAAGGGAATTGCGTGCATCAAATCCACTGTATTAACCTCCAGCTTGCTTCTCCATGAGTGGGGAGAGGACCAACATTTGAAAGTATAGCTATTTTTTAAGTATTAAAACAGTTCCTACATAATAAAAGAAATTCATATTTTTATTCCCAACATACTCTTTATCAACATAGAGATGAGCACATGGGACAACTTGGATTTTTTAATGTAACAGTTGAATGTATAGGCCCACAGTACTTATAAGGCTACATAGACTTCCCAGAGCAGGAGCTCTGATTTGGAGCTCAGGAAATGCATTATGTTTTAAATGGGATTAATAGGGTGCTGCAGAGCTGATCCAGAGGGAAAGGCTGCCTTTAGTCTCCAGTTATTTGTCTGGAGATTCTCGACTACCTCCTATATAAGCACAGAGCCAGAGAAGGCAGAAGTGTGCACATACAATCCTTACCATGAAAAAGGTGCTATTAATTCAGCATAGTATGTGGAAGTATGCACATCCTGCCCCAGCTTCCAAGAAGAGCACTATCAAACGAATAAAATTTCAGAGAACATATGAAATCCTACCGGGAAAATAATGGCACATTAATCTTGTTTCTATTCACTCTGCAATCATTGGAAAGTTTACGGAGAGAAACATCTTAAGCTTGTAGAACATAGAGGCTTTTCCTCAACCCATGCCACCATCCTGCACCTTTATGCTAGCATTGTAAGCCAGGGATCTAAGCAGACAACTTCATCAGGGGCTCCATGAAGACTGGTTGGGGAGCTTCATAAAAAAGTATGCAGGGAGTCCAGACAGCTGGAGTGATGGACAGGGACATCCAGACATTAGAAAAGGACAAAATAATCCCCCTGAATAAAGTCAGTCGGTTTTCCATGCCTGGCCTGTTGTACAGACAGACCTGTTCTACATTTAAGCATTAATTTACTCAAAGGGATCCTATGATGTGTTTCCTGGGGAGGAAAGGGGATGCAGACATATTGGAGTGATGTTCCAATGCGTGGGAAGAAATTAAAACAAATTAATCAGGGCAAGCTAAAAGCGGTTCTATGTTGGAGATGGAGGGCAAGGCACCAAGTATGCTATTTAGCTGCATGCCTAGGGCAGGCAAAAAGACTATGTGTCCTAAGATACAAACAAGTATTAGACACAAAGACACCTCTTTCTTGCTTTCGATGCTATTTAAGAAATATTTCATGAAAAAACGGGGTTTCTTTTTATCATCTCAGGAGAGAGTCAGAATTACACAGTAGATATTACAGGGAAGACACGGAAAACTTCGAAACTATGAGCAAGTCATTTACAATTTCTGAGTCTTTGTTCGCGTCCAGGTCAAAATAATCATCTACTACACCAAGTCATCTTGAAGATTAGCAAAAGATATTCAGGAAGCGCAGGGTGAAGACTAGGTGTTTAATGATTCTGAATACCTTCAGATAGGAGACATTGGTCTTTAGTGATTCTGAATACCTTCAGATAGGAGACATTGGTCTTTAGTGATTCTGAATACCTTCAGATAGGAGACATTGCTATGAGGACAGGTCTGGGAATGTCACTAGAAAGCCTCCTGAAGGCTCTCCTGAGGATATCCAAGGATTGAAACTCAGAATACAGTTGAACAGCTATGTCGGCAATTCAGGAGGATGATGGGGAGGGAAGATTAACATGTAAGCCATTTAGGTCTTTGTATGTGCTACTTGTGACAATGGTGTCTGGGCAGAAATCAAAGGAGAACATGCAGAATGAAGAGAGGGCTACTGTTTTAAGGTAGGGAAATAGCAACAGTCAATCTTCAAGAACAGGCATATGGTAGAGAAGTAAGGAAAGTCAAAAGGGACAGAGGATCTGACTCACAGTACACAAGCTAGAGAGAACTGAAGCAAGGCACCTGGTGAGCTAGCAGTATTGAATGTCTAGTGTGTATCTTTGCACTCGTGTAGATCTTTGGATATAGCAGTGTAAGGTTGCAAACCTTACTGTCTGTATTCTGAATGTAGTCCAGGAGACAGATCACTGACAATATGTGCATAACATGACAGGGATATTGAGCACTATGAAGGGTAAAGGAGTCTAAGGGTAGAGAGAACTGTGAAAGGTTGTGGCTAATATAGATGAACTCTCTTGGTTGGAATGGCTAAGGAGCATAGGAGTCAGTCAAAGGGCCTTCCAGCTACCCAAAGGGCAAACCTCATTGAGAGAGAAGGGACACCCAGCACAGTGGGTCCTGAGGTAGGAAGTATGGTGTGCTCAAAGAAGACCAATTCTAGAAAATACTTGGAAGGAACATTCTTGGTTTGGGGAAACTTGTTAATATGATGACAAATCCTTCTTGATTTAAAGAATGCTATTTTTTTTTAACAATTGTTAAAATCACTGGAAAAATAAGCAAGTCGTCAGGAAGAAAAATATAACAAAACAAACAGTCGAGCCATCTCTGGTGACCATGACTGTTACTAAGCCAGAGTCTTTCCCTTCACCTCTACTTTCCTTGATGCCTAATGTACTTTTCTTTTGGTCATATTTTCCTCTTAAAAATTATAACAAAACTGCATAGATTTTTGGATTAAATTTATCTAAAGGCTGTTACTAGACAAAAGTGTTCTGGTTCTTTCTACAATTTACTCAAAGATGTGAGAACACAGTATACTTAAGAAATACTCTGTTACTGGGTGGATTATAAAGAAAAGGGGAAGTATTTACAGGCCTGCAAAGTATATAAGACAGGGCCACAAAATTTTATATACGGGTTTTATTTTATTGGTTTATTAAAAGTCATGTATTCATGAACCAAAACATCCAGCTTCAGAGTGGAGATTTTATTAAACAAAGGAGCTTGTTCAAAAAAAAAAAACTTGATTACAGATTTGGAAACAAATGAGAGATCTGCTGCCTTACTAAAACTGATGAGTGAAATACCCACAAAATCCAGACTGAAGGACTACGTGAGCGAATGTTACCTAAGTAGAAAGCAGAAACATTTCCCGAGTATATGTTGCATCAAAGTGATTCACTGGGAGACTCAGGTGACAGAAGATCGTGAAGGTCAGCATCCTGAGGCTCTCTGAATTCTGTTTATTCTTTGGAGTACTATTAATAGATTAGATTTACTGGGCCCTTGCTATGTGGAGGGAAGTTTAGAATCTTTCGCGAGTGTTAGTTCTGTTACTCAAGACCACAACATGTAGAGGCATTGTTCCCAGAGGTATTCTGAGATGGAGGAAGTGGCCACAGTCAGGTGAGGACAATGACCTGCTGGGGCCATGCACTCATTAAGAGTCGGAAGTTGAATTTGTACCAGACTCCACTCAGGGAGGACTAACATGGTAGGGAGCAGTAGGGTGTGTCCTTCACACATTCTCGTTGTCTGTAGCTCCCGGGAAGTTCTAAAATGTCCTTGATTGTTCAGCTTTCCTCACATCCAGATGTAAGTGTTTAAGCATTTACCATAGCTTTGGGTGTACATCGTATGATGCGGTTTATGGCTTTTAAGTGAACACACATGCCATTCTCTGTAGCTTGGAAAGCAGGTGACTGAAGCATTTGTAAAACGTCACGGCACGTGTTATAAAACAGTTTGAAATGCAGACTTTTTGTAAGATTGGAACTTCACGCATGGGGACATTTCAAAAGAGCACCCTTCACCTGGAGCTCTGGCGTAGAGTCATGTGCAAGGGTGTAAATGCTGGAAAACTGCCGTTTATTTCAGAGAAGGGCATGTCTCCTGCTCCTGCTGATGCTGGTATTTTGGATCTCTGATTCAATTCTGATCCATGCTTCTGCTTAACGGCCGGATCTGTACCTCCAGGGCACGTCTATGACATTCCCTTGTAACACATGTAAGCTGTTATGGAACAACATACAGCTTCTGTTTTGGTTAATGAACACTTACAGAGCAAATGTGACTCAATGGGCAGCAAAGTACACTAAGCCTGTTGGCCCCTTTACAAGCACCATGGTTGCTTAGCAGGTGAGAATATGCATCAGAGCCTTGCTTGGTGGGCCGAACCATCTTCTGTTTCTCTGCATAGGAGATGTGGTCCCACACCTTGCATTAGGGCTAGATGGAAGTGATCAAACCCCTTTCCTCCATTCTTCACCATTTCTCTATTGTTTCTACTTATGGCGCTGTATACATCTAGAATAGGTATCAAAACAAAATATATTTATAGATTCAGTTATATATTCAGTTTGCACTCTAATAAATATAGTATTGTACAGTTTTCTTGTCCTTCCAATACCATGTATAGATTATAGATTATAGAAACAACTATAGCCATACAACATGTATTTGTATGGACTTAGCGACTCAAAATTTTACATCAAGAAATGCAGATGTTTCACTCCAGTGGGTGGATTTTCTTCTCTGCTTCCACATAATTGGACTTTTCCATCTGTTCTGCAGCCTGCCTGCTCTCCTCAAAGCATCTTGGTCAGGCTCCAGTGAGGGCCATGAGAGCTGGTTGGGACAGGCCTCACCAACTTTGAAAGAATTCCTGACGCACCATGTCTACAGTCCTTTAACCACATCCCTCCAGGATGTTCATAAACTCTTATATAACAGCCTTGCTGGAATCTAAGTCAGCAATATGTGTGTGTGTGTGTGTGTGTGTATGTGTGCCTGTGTGTGTGTATGTTGTGTGTGTATATGTATGTGTGTGTGTATATGTGTGTATGTGTGTGTGAGTGTGTGTATATGTATGTGTGTGTATGTGTATGTGTGTGTATGTGTGTGTGTGTATGTATGTGTCTGTGTGTGTGTCTGTGTGTGTATATGTGTGTGTATGTGTGTGTGTGTGTCTGTGTGTATGTGTGTGTGTATGTGTACGTGTGTGTATGTATGTGTGTGTCTGTGTGTGTCTGTGTGTGTATATGTGTGTGTATGTGTGTGTGTGTATCTATGTGTGTGTATGTGTGTGTATGTGTGTGTATGTGTATGTGTGTGTATGTATGTATGTGTTTCTGTGTTTGTGTGTGTCTGTGTGTATATGTGTGTGTATGTGTTGTATGTGTGTGTATATGTGTGTGTGTGTGCCATAACCTCTTTGCTCTTAGATTTTCCTAAAACAGTGAATAATTCTAATTACTTTTCCTCTCTTTCTCCTTTTCTTTACTCTATCCCTTGACTGCTTCTCTCTTACAAAAGTATACCCACCCACTGTACCAAAGCAATTTTCTGAGTTCCTGACTTTTAAATAAATTTAAGAAAGAGATGGTGATCTATTATAACCTTTACTCTAAATCTCTGCTCTGCCTATATATCACATTTTCAAATGAACCTTTTTTACTTCTGGGAGAAATGATGTATCTGTGTTTATTAAAATGACAACTCTCTGTGCCTCTGTTATTCCTTCATCTCCTTTGAACTGGCATTTAACCGGTCTTTAGCACACCAAGTACTTCAATAAGGAAGACCTGAGGTCTACTCATGAGGTTACACCAACAGCACCACATGCACACTCACCCAACTGAGTGAATGGAATGAAAATGACAAGGACATGAGAGAACGGGCCACACACCAAGTGTATACAGTGGTATTTCTCTTGACCACAGATAACTGAGTAAGGCGGGTGCTGCTATAATCAAACTGTCACCTGCTGACAGGGTGGGGCAAAGCAGCCTTGTTAGGTGCAACCTGTGCCAAAGTCTCTTCAGGGCACAAAGAGGACATCCTGACATGCTCTGGAAGTCTTACTTAGCTCAGCAGTGCTGAGGGTCAAATTAACTTTCAAATTATAATTTTCAAATTACCCGTGCCTTTTACTCTTACAGGTTGCTTAGTTGGTTATTATTAGCTATTGGCTGACTACTGGCTTGGATATTCAGGAGCCAGGATATGATATATAAGATAAATTTGTGTACACACATACTCACACATGAAGGTGTCAGTTAACAAAATGGCTTTCTGGAGCACAGATAATACAGTATGCAGTTTCAATATGGTTTCTGAGGAATGATTCCCCAAGGTCAGCATAGTCACGGAAGGAGGAGAAAGAAGCTCGGCTTTTATATTCACCGTGAACTCCAGGACACAATGTCCTCAGTGGCACTCCTCATAAACATTTGGCATAATTAGTGATATTTCTTCTTTAAGAACTCTGATTAGAGTTGGCATGATTGTTTTGGAACCACAGAATGATATTGATCAGATCCCATACATGCAGCAAAAATAACATGTGATTAGTAGTGCATCTAAAGAAAAACTGTTTATGTGAAAAAAAGCTTACCACCTTGTAAAGATTTGCACGCGCGCGCGCGCGCGCGCGCACGCACACACACACACACACACACACACACACACACACAAAGCAATGCCACAGGTATAGATGAGACAATTGAAAAGATTAGGGAAAAAAATAATCTTTAGAACCTTAAAAGGCTTGGCCCTTATTCTTAATATTCTAGACATTTTAAATGTGCATAGAGATATTAGAATACAAGACTTGAGAATTTTCTAGACTGTTTAAATTGGTAGGCTGTGGACCGTTTGGCTTTCTGTAAAATGATTGCATTCACACTCTCTTGCAATTGCGTGCATGGTTTTGTCATAGGGAAAGGAAATAAAGTGTCATTAATGGTTCAAGTTCCTTGGCTATCGACCCACTAAAGACCTCTCTTCCGTATGTTCAGAAACCGATTCACCATAAGAAAGGGGAAGGGTTTTACCATCACTGCAAACGTCAGAGAGTGTCTACCTGCTTCCTGTCTGACAAAAGTCACACAAGCAACACTGTAGAGACACCGTAGCTCCCTGCCTATCTGATTTTGAATTTATCTGTAGACAAAGCAAGAAAAAAGATGAATGGCACTTCAAATTGTTACATATTAGTAAATGATAGGAGAGAGAATCCTGGAGAAACACAGATCTTCGGTTGGGGAGCCAGAATTCAAGATGTCAGTCTTGTATAAAAACTGTCTAGTGACGGACGTTATCAGAAAGTTGCCTTTCTCTTCACCATTTCACAATATTGTGCCAACTGAGGTGAGGAAGTGTAAAAGAAGACGCAGAGGTAGGCTTAAGCCTAGATCCATAACTTTATTCTCTTGGAGCTATTCACTTAGCACACGGCCTCTCAGAAGTGTCACCCTAATCGACAAAACCCCATTCTTGCTGTGACTGTGGACATGCAGCTGCATAGCTCCTGCTAATGGCTTAAGCTTTCACTGGGAATGTGGTAACCTTACTGTTCAAATACAGGTCTGCCTGACTAGGAAGCCCATGGTCCTCTCCCTCCTCCCTCTGCATTTTCCGACCAGCCCCTTGGGTGACACTTACTCTTCTTTGCCTCATCCAGCTTGTCTTTGGCCCTTTTCTCTGCTTGCAGGAGCTGTTGAATCCCCTGAGACTGGCTGGTCATGGTGTCTTGCTCCAAGGAAGGTGACGTCTGTGGAAGCTGGGACTCACAGGTCCTTTTATTCCCTAATGGATCACCACAGAACTCAGCTTGTTTTGTCAACAGGGAACACGTAGGTGTTTGGTCCAAACTTGCCAGATTGGATCAGAGAGTTGGGTGCCAAGGTGAGCTCAAGGAGGAATCCAGGAAAACAAGTTAGTTTCTCCAAGGCATTGACAATTCACTGCCACTGACTTGAGCTCTAAATAAACAAGGTAACTAAACAGGGCTACTGGGTTAACTTAAAAGAAATGGGTAAGACATCTCTAGGTACACGAGTTTCCATCATGCCCATCCCCACCCCAATATTTGACTTCTTGTTGAATTGCCTTTCAGGTTACGACAATTCTCCCTGCACCTTGTCTCTGCAATACTTGTCTCAGGCCTTTATCTATCTCTGTGATTGAGTTGTCTGCTTGAGGAAAATTGATTTTCCTTCTTCAAGGAAGGAGATTTTCTGGCTTTCTGGGAGAAGATCTATTCTCCCTCTGTCCTAGGCCTCAGGTAATAGAAAAGGAAGAACATTGGGGCATATTATGTCCTTCTCTTGTAACCTTTCCTGCAGTTCATGATGCTCCCACTACAGTGTCTAAATCAACAGTAGGAGAAGTTATTTCTCTGTGCACGTGAGGTTAGTTTAGGCACGTCTTTACTGTTACTTCCTGTCTATGTGTGTCTGTGCACGATGTGCAATGAAGTCTGCGTATCTCACCTGACTCTGTCCAGGAAGAGAGCAATAAGAAAGCCACTCACAGTAAAGAGTCCGATGGAACATTTATATGCACCCAACACTTTTATTGGAAAGGAGGAGTTAATTTCTTCTTTACTTAGACTACATGACACACAGACTTTCATAGACGTCAGCTTTCATGAATAAAGCTTCTGTCACCTTAGTCTGTCAGGAGCAATTTCTTCAGATAGGCTCCTGGATTTAAGCACAAATTTAAAATGGAGGGCCAAGCCTTTTAAGGGTCTAAAGATTATTTTTTCCCTAATCTTTTCAATTGTCTCATCTATACCAGTGGCATTGCTTTGTGTGTGTGTGTGTGTGTGTGTGTGTGTGTGTGTGTGTGTGTGTGTGCAAATCTTTACAAGGTGGTAAGCTTTTTTTCATATAAACATTTTTTTCTTTAGATGCACTACTAATCACCTGACTTTGTCTCCTCTTCCCTTCTTCCCCTTCTCTCTCTTCTTTCTTTTTCCTTCCCTCCCTCCCTCCCTCCTTCCTTCCCTCCCTCCCTCCCTCCTTCCTTCCTTCCTTCCTTCCTTCCTAACAAGATCTCGTGTGCTAAGACTTGTCTGAAACTCACTCTATGTAGGGTTAACTTTGAAGTTTTGATCTTTCTGCCTCCAGAACGTTGGAGTTGTAAACATGTACGGCTACACTTGTTAATGCCTGTTGGGGACTGAGGACAGAGCTTCCAGTGTTCTAGGCAAGCCCTCGCCAACCCAGCTACAACTCTAGCCCCTTGAATCAACTTTGACATTAATTATATTGATTAATATAATAATTAATACAACTGGGATAACAGATTTGTCAATGATCATGGCTCTTGATCAACACACATTCCTACTGAATTTCAGCCTATCTTAGACCATGGCACCTTAATATCAGCCTATCTTAGACCGTGGCACCTTTCGTTAGCTGTAGTGTTAGAATTGTTAGTTATTCTGTGAACTATTAAGTGGAGATTGTTCTGAGGAAACCATTTTGCTCTTACGCAGGCAGCTTTATTGAATGTCTCATCAGTATAGAGAGAAAGAAATTTACAGGGATTGATGTTAAATAAAACGACTTCATGAAAATGATTCTTCATGTTGCATAGAAAAGTCTATATGTCCCCGAGGTTTCCTCAGTTCACAATAAACTCCTTACTGGTTTCCTGTATGCTTTGTTTTATTCATTGAAGTAAAATGCATAAAATATAAGTTGTCATGTATTTTCATCATCTGAAGGGATCTTTGCTAACAATCAGGCACCTCCACAGCCAGCCCAAGGGACCCTGCAATAGCGGGACATGTCATCATTAGCTGCTAAGAGACAACTGTCCCGCTGTTGCCTAAATTCCCATGCCCTCCTGTGCATGCACTACACACCCTGATAAAAGGCCCCATTCCTCTTCCCCCTCCCCTTTTCCCTCCACCTCCACAAGAAACAGGCTCCGTATCACCGCCCTCCTCCCCCGAATAAACATGTGAATCTTGTCTCATGGTGTGACTTTATTGACTCTACCACATAGATCTAACAATATTATACTTTCATATATAAGAAAGTTTATGATGGATGCACAAAAGACACTTAAGTGTTTGGTCCCAAACCTCAAACCTGCAAACTGTCAGTTTGCTGACATTGTTGTAAAGACAAAATGGCAGTCTGAGAGGAAGTTGGAACCTGCAGGATTATTTGAGGGTAGATTAAAAACTTACACTTAACTGTTCCTCAGAAACCTATGCAAAGGGTTTCTGTCTGTCGGAAAGGGCCACTGCTTTTTTTTTCCCCATGAGCCCAGCAAATAGGGTGTCTAGGTCCTTATTAACATATACCAATGACTCATATCAATGTCCCTGGGCTCCTTGGACCTGTAAAATCGCCTGGCCCTCCTATCCCTCAAAATCATCTAGGCTGTTCCGGTTAACAGGCTTCTCTGCCTTCCCAGTCTGTTTTCTGACTAGCAAGACTATCCCTGTTCTTCTCAGCCCCCAGAGGTAGCTTTGGACTCCCTGAAATGCCTCTGGCTTTTCTATCTTCCCCAGTGGCACCTTTGAACTTTCTGAATAAACCTTCTTTCCACCCCTAGGACAGCCTACTTTCCGTGGTTCACTGTACCCTCATGTAATCACATTAAGATCCCTCTGCATCACTACCACAAGGTGATATACCTGAGTTACTCAGTCTGGTGCTAATTATACCATAAGAAAATTTGAACTAGGAGATCTCAACATTGTCCCAATTAAATATTGGTCTGACAAAATGGCCAAACTTCAATAAGTTTCTCTCTTATTTAGTTGAACACTCTTCTAGTCCAGAATTATAACCAGTGAATCATCCCTTGTACAGAAATATGCAAAAGAGGAGTCACTGCCTCTTTTGTAAATAGAAGACTGGCCATCCTCACCTTTTGAAAGAGTGGATTTCATGTAGACCAGGCTTGTCAATCCCCTATAAAGCTAGAGTTGAACTGATCTTCCTCCTAAAACCTCTTAATTTGGGGGAAGTGTAGTTGTGTACCACCAGACTTCACTCACTCTTGGTGTGATAATAATACCATGAAAGGGTTAAATGCTAAGGACTTGAAGTTTGAATGTGACACTTGAATATCTTGAATGTATAAACAATCAGTGGATAAGGATTTCTTTTTCTTCTCATTAATAAAATGCCAACCATGTACCAAATGCTGAATCTATGACTTTGTTGTTTATAATGTGTTAGTGCTTAACTTATATGAATCTCACAATTCCCTTCACACACCTTACTTGATGATAAGGGTGTAGATTGTTTGTATATGTCATAAAGTAAAAGGGCTCTGGATAGTTTACCTGACAAGTTAAGGAAGAAGGGGGTATTTTGTTTCACAGTTCAGGGACCACTGTCCATCATAGCTGGGAAGGCATGTTTGCTGAGGTGACAGGTGCTAAGTGATATTCCTATTATGGTGGCAGAGGGGAAGCAGAGAAAACTATGGCAGATAGGAAAGCTAGGCTAAAACCTCAAGCCTGAATCCCCAGTGACCAAGACCTTTATCAGGTTCCTCCTTCTTAAAGGTTCCTGAACCTCTCAAAAGAGTCCCACCAGCTAGGGACCAAGTTGAAACAAAGTAGCCTATGGGAGAATTTTCATGTTCCGAGAATAATGTTTATAAAACACATGAACATAACTAATGGTGTGGAATCGATGCTGAACAAAGTCTGATGGAGAGGCCCAAGCCTACAGAGCTCCCAAATGGTAGAACCTTTATATGGAGACTGATTTTATCACTACACATGGCCTTCTCACTTCTTCTGAATGATTTTCTTTTCCTGATGAAAATATGAAAAGAAAGCAAGTATTACCTATTATCTATCACTTTGCTTTAGGTAAAACTACTCAAAATATAAATTAATTAAAGTTCTATGTGCTGTGTTAGCCGCTTTAGTCACTATGAATTAGGTAATGATTGTCTAGAAGTATCTCTGATCGATTAGTTTATCACCTTGGGCCTTTGATGGCATGACATGCAGGGAAACCACAGTGTAGCAAAATGGCTTTCCATGTGGCTTGGAAGCAAGAAGAGACAGAGAGAGAGGGGGGGGAGGGAGAGGGAGAGGGAGAGAGAGAGGGAGAGGGAGAGGGAGAGAGCCCACAGTCTTCATCAAGGTCTTTCAGAAGGACCTAAGGTCACCTTATAGACTTCACCCTCTTAAGGTTATAGTGCCTCCCAATTATACGAAGATGGAGACCAAATTTAACACCTGGACTTTTGAAGAACATTCCACCACTTCCCAAAGAGTACACAAGGACAGACCCATGGCTCTAGCTGCATATGTAGGAGAGGATGGCCTTGTTGGGCACCAATGGGAGGAGAAGCCCTTGGTCCTGCCAAGGCTGGACTCCCCCCACCCCAGTTTAGGGGAATATCAGGGTAGGAAGGGGGTTGGTTGAGGAGGGAGAACATTCAGGGTAGGAAGGGGGAGGGGAGATGGGATGGGGGCTTATGGACGGGAAACTGGGAAAGGGAATAACATTTGAAATGTAAATAAACAAATATCCATTAAAACAAAACCAAAAACCAAAACCAAACCAAATGAAACCAAAACCAAACCAAACCAAAACAAACCCAAACAAACAAAAAAAGAAGAACATTCTAGATGGAAACAGCAGTTTTGAGTGGTTGGTAGTAACACTATCACACAAAATGATATTTGGCTTCATGTAAGTGCCCAATTCTTAATTGTTCTTCCTCAGGGATCCCAGTTTAAACACCTGTGGGTCTTCCTGTCTGTCTAACTCCCCCTGCTCTTTTCTTGATTCTGATGCTATTGTGTCCTCTTCTGTTTTACAAAGAAATTAAGCTAAATAAAAATAGTTTCTTTAACTGATGCAGTATTGAGTAATTTTTGGATTTTGTATTAATGTTAATATTGGTTTCTACATGTTAGAATATTTTTAAAGCGTGTTGCTATTTATTGTTTAGTAGTAGGATTTAATTTTTTTGGTGTTGTTTGGTTTTTCATTCTCTTAAGTGATTAGCTAGTCATTAGCACTACCGTCATTGAAAATAAAACAAAACAAAAAAACAGAGGGGTTGGGGATTTAGCTCAGTGGTAGAGCACTTGCCTAGCAAGCACAGGCCATGGGTTCGGTCCCCAGCTCCGAAAAAAAGAAAACAAAAACAAAAACAAAAACAAAAACAAAAACAAGAAAACAGAACAGGAGGGGCTTTTTCTAAGCATATACACAGATGGGTACACCAGTCACAGCCATGTTGCACAAAGTATATCTTACATTTAGCCTTTTGCTCTTGGCTACATTTTCCTAAACCCTTTCATAGTTTATCTTCATAATTCAAAATGCAAGGAATGGTAGTAAAAGCAGTGAAGTGTTTAAAACAAAGACCATGCCCTAGTGTTGGAAGGTGCTAGCACTGAAGTTTGAAGGCTTTGCTGAGAAATCTTTCTTATTTGTGTTCACATTCAGTTGGGAAAGAGCCTCAAATGTTCAGAATAGCTGTAATTATAAATTTAGCAAGTGCCCACTATAGATCTAGTTTCTCTCCATTAAAGTTTCATTTCTACTCAGACTTCCTCTTATTATCTCTTGCATATGTTTCTGCTTGTCACATGATCCCTCCTCCTAATAGATCAGTTTGACCCTCAAATTGGATTAATTGTGAAAACTGGGTTAATTCCTGCTTTCCCAAGGGCCTGAAACCTCTAGGTATCTCACCACTGTGAAGTTCTTTCTTTAAACACAACTCTGAGACTTGGTGTGGTGTTCCTGCAGGTCCCAGCTCCTCTCTTTCACTTTTCTTGCTCACCGTAGCTGGGTAGTAATAGATGAAAATATGCAAATAAGTCACTGATGAGTGACTATTTTCATATCTCTGTAACTAAATGAGGAAATAATGGTTCACATTCATGTCTTCTCCTCTGGTTTTATTGTCTACCTCTTCATTGTTCTTTTCTACCAAACTATGGATGTTTCACTAACTCTTTACTCTGAACCTTCCAGTAAGAGACAAATAAGAAAGCCACTCACAGTAAAGAATGCAATGTAACATTTATATATACCCAACACTTTTATTGGAAAGAAGTGGTTAATTCCTTTTTCACTTAGACTGTATGACCCACAGATGGGCTTTTCCTGGACTTCAGCTTTCATGAGTAAAGATTCTGTTACCTAGTATGTCGGGTGCAATTTCTTCAAATGGGGTCCTGGATTTAAAAGCAAATTTAAAACAGAGAGCTAAGACTTTTCATATCATCTCATTCCCTGGGACCTACATGACAGAAGGAGAGAACCAAGCCCTATAGTCCTCTGATTTCCACGTGTACTTCATGAGATATACATACCCACAAAGAATATAGCTAGATGGATTAAGAGAAATAGATGATAGACGGATAAATAGATGATAGGTAGGTTGATAGGTATGCATGTAGATAGAAAGATAGATAATAGATTGATAGATTATGGATAGATGAATTATAGGTAGATAGATATAGATGGATGGGTAGATAATAGATAAATAGATAATAGTTGGATAGATGATAGTACATAGATGTAAAAACAATTATTGACTGTGTATCTAAACACCTTGCATTTAGCCCCACTACTGAGCTACCTTGACCACTCAAATGTTTGTGGTTTTCCCACCTACTCCAAAAACATAATTTTTGTAGAGTTCATAGTTTCATAACAAAATATATTATCTCCAGGAACAGTTTTCTTTTCAAGATAAAGGAATTTCCTGCTGAGTGGTGCTTTGAAAAAGCACTTTGTGATTTACTATAAGATGACCCAAGGTCTTTTCATTGGCCTAATTTTGATATTGTCTCATAAATTTTCAACTATGAAAAAAATGTTTGCATGAGCTCTAATATATAACTAAGGTCTATTATCCAGACTGAAGTCTCAGTAGCAGAGAATTCAGGCTAATGAACAATCTTTAAGTAGGAATTAGAAGAGGTCTGAGTGAGTGGTTCTTTATGATCAAACAGCACGCTAATGGAAAGGACACATTTCAGTACTGCTCTTAAAGATATTCTTTATGCATCTTTACTTACCACACATCTACATCCCCCACTATTCACTCCTTTGCACAAGACAAACAGAAGAGTAGTTGTTATCTACTTGTGTTTCATCCACCACTATTCCCAAAACATTGATAACATGACAGTCCAGCCCAGCCCCTAGAAATGTGGCTCAAAGACCCAAGACTTATCTCTAATCCTCCTGTCACTGTTGAGTTGTGGGATCTTGGGCAAGTTACATGTTTCTTAACTGTGAAATGCTGTAGATAAAACACTGTCCCACTCACAAGACTATCTTGAAGATTAAATTGGTTCAAGTGTGAAAAATGCTTGTTGTACAGGAATCTCAATAAATCTTCACTATTGTTATTAGATATTTAAAGAGGCAGAGATGATACCAGAAGGCTATGTAACCTTAATGTGGCATAAGTTATTGCAGTGATCTCAACTCTCACACATCTGAACATTGCAGCTTTTCTCCTGAGTCAATCACAACAGTCTGATGTAATTTGTTTGATGCTACATCTTATAAAGCAGAAAAAATGCTCACTGGGTCAGGAGAGACTGTGTACATTAAATAGTCTTTGTTTCTACTCAACATGGAACTTGCTGACCTGACCTTGATAGGAGTGAGTCAATATCATGAAATGCTTTAAGCTTCTTTTTTATTAAAGCAGAGTCAATACAGTCATGCCACACTTCTCCATACCCTGGCTCTCATACAGCACATTGACCAATCTCTTCAACTAGCAAACAAACAAAACCTAGAGAAGCTACATAGCCATAGTCTTCATCTAGGTCTGTCTAACATAGAAGAGAGTTTTCTTGAATAACTGCTCATTGATTAGTTTGTTATGTTACAGTTAAACATACATGGGTGTGCGCACACACACACATCTCATATACACACATCCCCACATGTGCACACATGCACCACATGCAAATGTTTTTACATTTTAGTGATGCTTACATTGACCGACCTCTCCTCCATCTTTAGGGCTGCATTTTTTTTATCTTTCGTTATTTACATAGATGCGTTATGCCTGTCATACTAGTTAGCATGTTGAGATTTCCCAAGTAATAGTAATTATGTATGCCAACTGCTAGACTTGTGCTTGTGAAAGGGTAATGATGGTGCCACTACAAGATGAACATGGACTTGCAGCTTAGGGAACTGCTTTAGTTTGAAAGTCTAGCTTGCCTGCATCAAGAGAGAACAGGTACTCTCTGAAACCTTATAAAGTTCTATAGTTTTGCATTTGTTTACTCAAAATATGATGTTTCAGATGGCCCAGGTTAAATTAAATATTTCCCAAAACTTAAACTAAACATCATGAATCATGGGAAGGGGTTGGTAGAGACGGGTTGTGGTAGGGCAGGGAGGGAATAGAGAGAGGTTTGGGGAAAGAGTGTTTCTAATGCATTATGTACATGTATGAAGTTGTCAGAGAAGAACAACCATTTCTGTCACCAAGAATTTTATGAACCTTAAAGTTTGGAAGCAGTTACATAGACCAAAGAAAAGAGCAATAGGAAAATTATGGGTACATTCTGGGAAACCCATGTCTTCTGGTCATAACTCATTGGGTTTTGCTATTGCTCTAAAGCAATGACTTAAGTTATTTTAAGTGTTTCTTTATTTTGTAAATTAAACAAGGTGATTGAATTAATGTGGTAGACTTAAGTTTAGCCTTCACCCTTTATCTTTGGGATTTCTACATCACTATGGAAAATGATAGTAAATACATTGTTCTACTAGAAATATTTTTGATCAATATTAGGTTATAAAGTGTGCCAGAAAATCTTTTACTTCATAGCCATTTTTGAGATATAAATTGCTTGGATCAGGTATTCACAAATGTTATGTTGTGTGGGCAATTGAATGGCAGAAGTAGCAATGAAATAAATGTCCTAAAGTTTTCTCAAAATTATCAGGGAGCACTGATAGCAGTATATCAGTAAAGCACATGACACTTTGCAAAACCATGGTATGTGTCTTATCTAGTTTATATATCACAAAATACTGAGGAATAGACAGGAAAATTATAAATTCAATAATTATATACATGATGAGCTGCAGAGTGAGAAAATAGGTAATTTCCAAGAGTCCTCTGGCTTTCATGGGTCCTCCAGATCAGGATTTGTTATTTATTTAGAATTTTATTATCCTTTCTTCTGTGCCATTGTGCTCATAAGAGGTTTAAAAATACCATGTTTGAGGACTGGTATAAATAATACCCAGGTAGAGAATAGATCTATCTCAAAATCTAGCTATCCTACTATTGTGCATCTAGCCAAAGGCTCTACATTTTGCTAGAGAGACCCTATCTCATGTCTCATGTGTGTTGACTGTTCCTCTATTCATAATAGACATGAACTGGAAAAAGCCAAGTTGTCCATTAACAGATGAATGGATAGTGTAAATGGCTAGTTTAGTTTTGTGATATACACAAGTGCCATTTGAGGGCTCATATGGAAACCTACTATTGTAGAAGCATATATATATATGAAATAAATCTCAATGGGGTCACCAAGAACAGCAGAGAAGATGCCCCAACTAGACATCTACCACCATCAAATGAAACTCTAGTGCCAAGAATAGGTTATTTGGCCCACAGCTGAGTTATTGGTCACAGATGCTCCATGGGAATCCTGTACAACTCAGGCTGTTGCCAAGACTATTATTGGTTGCTCTCCACAAATTGATGTCAATGGCCTATTACTGAAAACAGAACTCACATATCTCATTAAAGATGGTGAGTTTTGTTGGTGCCTAATTAGAGCAGTTTCCCTTACTGACTAGTGTTCATATACTAGAACTACATGTACTTCTAGTTCATGTACTAGAAGTAACTGCATGTTACCAGAGGAACTAGATACCCACCAACCTACCTACAAACCCTTCAGTCTACAACAGTGATCTGCCTGTGTGATATGCCGGTACAGTAGTGGCACAGACTTTGTGGGAGCAACCAACCACTCTCTGAGTGGATTTAAGTGGATGGGATCCATGCCTCACACTGCTTCAGTGACCAAAAATCTGAGACTAGATAGATCATGCACCTGGGAGACAAATTAAATACTAGTGTTCTCCTAAAATAACCTTGCAATAAAATTACTGTAATGATATTCTGCTATAGCCATGGATCAGTGAATTGCTATAATCAGGGAAGATTCTTGCCACAAATGGGGATAACACAAAGACCCACAAATGGACAATGGACAGAATGTGAGAGATTTTGGAACAGTCATTTGTAAATGGGATGTCTTCATCAAACCTTCCCTTCAGAGCTCAGGAAAGGTCTGTGGAAGAGGAGTTAGAAAGATTGTAAGGGCCAGAGGAAATCATGTCTTGCAGACACAACAGGACTAGTGCACATGTAAACTCACAGAGGCTGTGTCAGCCAAAGCAAACAGGGTCTCAGTGTTGAGATGGGAAGGTGAACACAAGCTCCCATCCCTAACTGTCACCAAATGATATCTATGTGCAAAGGAAAAATTAGTGTTCCCTAATGGAGTCTCCTGGGTATATTTACCATACTTAAAAGTAGGCTCAATGGCCAAAAGTAGATGGTTAACACAAAATGAACTCAATGGCAATTTTTTTAATAGAATTTTTGTCTCATATAGGTTTATTTTGGTATGTTTTTGTCTTATTGGTCTTGGCTCGTATATTATATTCTCCAATTTTGTGTATTTATAAAGTTGTGTGTGTGTGCGCGCATGTGAGCACATGCACGTGTGATTTTCTGTGTCTCTGTGTTTCTTGTGTTTTTTAAAATTACGGTTTCTTTTTCTTTTTCTTAAAAAGAAAGAAGTAAAGAAGGTTAGAATAAGGTAGAGTGGGTAGTAAGATAAGGCAGATCTGGGAAGAACTGGGAGAGGAGAAACCCTGATCAGAATATATTGTCTGAAAAAAACATTTTTTTAATTAAAAAAAAGAGACTACCCAGATATTCCACTGTAATTGTGGTTGGAAGCATCTATACTTTCCTTTGAGCATCTGCCATCGTCTTCTTCCTGACATTTGCCATCTAGTTTGGTGGAAAATACTGCCATAAAGTTGATACAGAATCTGAAAATGTAGGTTCTTTTCTCTGCGTTTCCTTCTAGAATTTTTTTTCATGCTAACTGAGATGGAGACTTATCTCTGCCTGATATGGAATCCTATTGGCAGTCTCTTGAAGTCTCTCTTAAGGGTAACAATTGTCCTGTGTGATTAGAGCATCACAAGGTTGAAGAGGAATGGGTGTTTCCCAGTCTGTTTTTAAAGAGAACCGAGACTGCTTTACACACCATTGGCCCATAACCTCCCATAACTTCCCTCACTAGAAACTTGTGAGAAGAAAGGCAGAGGGTGGTGTTCCTCTTTCCTTCCACACCCCCGAATACTATTTTGTGAACCCCCTTTATCTTATAAAGTAATCCTAAGTGCTCTATTTATTATGTTCCTTTTATGGGTATGTGGTAGGCAAAAAGAAGAACACCAAATTTGTCTAGCCACTGCTGACCTTGGAGGATACTTAGGAAACCTTGACAATAAGACACAGTAAAATATTTGCCTGTCTCTATGTGCTTTAGCTGTTTTCTGAATCCTTATCTCCTTCTTGCTGAAACATACATACCGTAGTTATTGGAAGAGAACATGCCAGAAGAATGTTTAAAAATTATTAGGGAGTTGGCTGGGACTGTAGACAAATTGATAGAGTGTTTACCATGCATGAAGTCCTGAGTTTGATCCTCAACACTGTACAGAAATCTGGTATGGCAGCACACATGTACAGAAAGAGGGTGAGGCAGGAGGATCAGAACTTGAAGGTCATCTTCTATCCCACATAGAATTTGAGGCCAAGCTGAGTTACATGAGACCTGGAATTTCTCAGAAGAGTAAGCAAGTCTCTATATCTCTGTTTTGTCTCTGTCCATCTGTCTCTGTATCTTTCTGTTTCTCTCTGTGAGGAACTATTGTTTGGATGTTAACTGCTCCACAAAGGTTCATATATAAAAGACTTGGTCATTAGCCTGTGAACCCCCAAGAGTGGGGTCTACTGGAACAAAGGATAACAAGGACATGCTTTTGAAGGGGTAGTACAGGGATCTCTCTCTCTCTCTCTCTCTCTCTCTCTCTCTCTCTCTCCTTCCTGTCTTGCTCAATCGATCACACGGTCTTCGCCATGCTGTGCTGCTTGAGCACAGGCTCAAAGGTAGCAGGACCATCAAAGACCAAAATAATCCCTTTCTCTTCTTACGCTGTTATCTTAAGTATTTTGCCGTAATGATAAAAAGTTGACTAATAGACAACATTAGTAAAAAGATAGTCAGGACCAAAAAAGCCCTGCAACCTTGCAGATGGATATGGGCCACAGTAGAGGAGGCAGAAGGAAACTGGTGTTCATGGTGGGAAGTGGGGAGATAATGCAGAACTGGGACCATATTAATAGCTTGGTCAATGGATAGGTACCTTTTGCATCTTTCAGGGCAGAGACTTCCACTTTCTTTGAAGAATGTGACAATGTCATTGGCATATAGATATGCTGTAATAATATTTGGTGCCTAATAGGTAGGTATGTGCCTTATATTATCATTCTATTGAACAGTTAGTATTGAGTAAAATTCTGTACTTTTTAATTTTTTACCATGTATCCTGGGCAAAGTTATTTAATTTTTCCATGATTCTTCCACATATGAAAAGCTCCTAGAAAGTATAATGGATATAGAAAAGTTATCTATCTCTCTTTACTTCCTATCTCTATGTATGTATGTATGTATGTATGTATGTATGTATGTATGTGTATGTATGTATGTATGTATGTATGTATCTATCTATCTATCTATCTATCTATCTATCTGTCATAGACTGATAAATTTATCCTCATAGCTGATCATAGCTGTGCAAGGTATAGCTGTGACAAACATAAGTATGTTACAGAGAACCAAAGTGTCACAGAGAAACGCTGATTATCATGAATCATCTTCATATAAGTTTTCATATTTTTTCTGTTTCAGCAAAAATACCTTGATGTTCTACAATTACAGGAGTTAGTAAGTACAGAGTGAGCTGAGGCTCTTCCAGTATTTCCAGCCAACTCTCGTGGCTTCAAAACACCTGTGAAGTAGATTGCTGATCATTTGGAATAATAATAGCTCAATTATTTTCAAGCTAGCATCACACTCATTTAGATCTCCAAGTTCATTTAAAATATCCTTACTTTATAACACTTGTGACAGGAAGGACACAACTCAGGACCCAGTGGATAGGCAGGTACTATGTAACAGGCAAGTGTTTCTTGTTTCCTGTACATAAGAAGATACACTTGTGTGAGCAGCTTAATTAATTGGATACTGAAGCTTGCTTGTGTGTGCTTTCTTTAATTTATTTTGTTAATCTTCCTTTAATTATCTTAGAAGTGAACCTAATGTCTAAATAGCACATAGACTCTCATAAAGACAGGAAATATAGAAAACCTGTGATGGAATTGATGACAGTCGTTAGAAAGAGAAAAGGGATTTTAAAAATTGCACTTAGTGTGCTCATATTGTTAACTTGAGGCATCAAGAATTTTATGTCACCTGGGGAGACAGTACAGTTAGCCACATGCTTGTCTAAAAAGCATGAGAATCCAAGTCAGGTCTCTGGGACCCACACAAACACAGGACATTGCAGCCTCTGGCGTGCACGCGCGCACACACACACACACACACACACACACACACACACACACACACACAGTGGGGGAGGGGGAGGAGAGGGAGATAAAGAGAGGGAGAGAAAGAGGTACATATATCACACCTACACACATATAATCATGCTTGCTTGTAGAAATGAATAGTCATTCACACGTTGCTGAGGACACGAACAGAACAGGCTCATGGGGAAGTTTCTCTTAATGGGACAGTTGTCATTATTTCAATGCTTGCTAGACAGGCTTTTAATGATGAGCTTCACAATTTTAGGGGTGTGTGTGTGTGTGTGTGTGTGTGTGTGTGTGTGTGTGTGTGTGTGTGTGTGATGGATATGCAGATGGCCACAAGATTGGAGAATTTGATAGTTTAGAATGCAGAGATTAGTGTGAAACTTTTAACTTGAAACAGAACCACATAGATTTTAACCCGGAAGAGGGTTAAATGACAGTTCACAAGAACTGTAAATAACAGACAAGGCAGAAATGATGTGTATCACATAAGCACATTACCTCAGTTTAATCTTGGCTGGGAAAATCACCAGGACACTTTCAACTTCGTGCCATCTTTGTTTGAGGCATCGGTAGATGTTCCCATGTGTTGTCACAGTTCGCACTGTAGGTCTCAAAATCAATGCTCTGACCTGTGGATTGTATCATCAATTTATCTAGGGATCTTAACTCTTTAAAGAATATCTTCCTGCCTCTTTTGTCTTTATTATCTGAGGACTTGATAATGTCCTTGGCCTATACGAATAAATGCTTAATAATATTTGGTGCATGTGTACATGAATATACATAACACAGTTGGATTTTGCTATCTCCAGGGTCATTAATCAAATGCTTCCCTCATCTCTAGTCCTTGTTTCTAAGACTGAGGATAGGAGGCGGCAGCTGTGCAGAGCTATGGGCTTTCAGAATCATATCATTCTGTTTCTTAGGAAAGTTGCATAACGTTGGAGGCTTTTCATCGTAAAATGTGGAGTGGAGTGTCTAGATTATAGGGTGACTACACGCTTTAAAACTCACTGTAAGAAGTTTTCAAAAACCCACTAAGTAAATGGACCCTAGTGTAGGCCCTAGTCTAATTCATTTAGCATGTGTTTACCTGCTAAGAATGCGGTAACCTCAGACTCTACCACAGTTATTCATGGGAACCTGCCAGTCACTCCAGCCAGGGAAACAGGCAAGTGATCTTTTATTTTTTATTATTCCTTAGATGCCTGTTTGTTTTCCTTTTCATTAATTTATTTATTTGTTCACTTTACATCCTGTTCACAGTACTCCTCTTTCCTCCCAATATCCTCTTCACACGGTCTCTTCTCCACACCCCTCTTTCACCTTTGAGTAGGAATCCACCTTGGTACTTCAAGTCACTGCAGGTCTAGGCACACTCTCTCCCACTGAGGCCAGCCAAGACTGCCCAGTTAGGGGAACAGGATCCGCAGGCAAGCAACAGAGTCAGGTTAAGCTCTCACTCCAGGGAGAGATCTGCATGAAGACCAAGCTGCACATTTGCTAAATCTACGCAGGATGCCTAGGTCCAGCCCTTGTATGGTCTTTGGTTTCTGTTCAGTTTTAGGGAGTTCAGCCTAGTTGACTTTGTTGGTCTTCTTGTGGAGTCCCTATCCCCTCTAGTTTCCTCAATCCTTCCTCAGGATCTAAGGCTCCATCTAAGGCTTGGCTCTAAGTGCCTATTTGTTATTTATTAAGAAATAGATATGGGGGTTGGGGATTTAGCTCAGTGGTAGAGCGCTTGCCTAGCAAGCTCAAGGCCCTGGGTTCGGTCCCCAGCTCTGAAAAAAGAAGAAGAAGAAGAAGAAGAAGAAGAAGAAGAAGAAGAAGAAGAAGAAGAAGAAGAAGAAGAAGAAGAAGAAGAAGAAGAAGAAGAAGAAGAAGAAGAAGAAGAGGAAGAGGAAGAGGAAGAGGAAGAGGAAGAGGAAGAGGAAGAGGAAGAGGAAGAGGAAGAGGAAGAGGAAGAAATAGATATGATGGAGCTCCAGGTGGAAGGGGAGGTAGGAAGGAACTAAGAGAAATTCAGAGAGAGGAAACAGTAATCAAAATAGAGTCTATTAAAATATATTCTATTTAATAAAAAAATATAATAGTGGAAACAACCTGGATGTCCTGCAACTAAAGAATGGATAAAGAAAATGTGGTATACAAGATGGAATAATACTCAGCTATGAAAAACTAGGATATCATGAAACTTGCAGGCAAATGAAGAAAACTAGAAAATACCATCTTGAGTGAGGTAACCCAGACGCAGAAAGTCATGCATGCTATGCACTGATTTATAAGTAGATATTAGACATAAGATATAGGATAACCATGTTACAATTCACAGACCCAAAGAAGCTAAGTAACAAGGAGGGCCCCCAGGAAGGATGCTTGAATTTTACTCAGAAGGGGAGATAAAATAGATATTAGAGGTGGAAGGAGGAAGGGAACTGGGTGAAAGAGGGGGTGGGGTGAGGCAACCGGGGTGGGGATCAGGTGTGGAGAAAGTTGGGGGAGAGAGAACAGAAATTCTCTGGGACTAGTTGGAGACCTGGGACAGGGGAGTCTTCTGGGAATCTATGGGGGTGACCCTAGCTGAGATTTCTAGGAACAGAGGATATGGAGCCTGAAATGGCCACCTTCTGTAGCTAGGTGGTACTTCTAGTGGAGGGACAGGGACAACAACCTACCCACAAAACCTTTGACCCCAAATTTGCCCTGCCTACAAGATGTTCAGGGATAAGGATGGAGCAGAGTTCGAGGGACTGGCCAACCAATGAGTGGCCCAACTTGAGACCCATCCCATGGGGAAGAGTCAACCCCTGACACTATTAATGATGATCTTCTATGCTTGAAAGCAGGAGCCTAGCATAACTGTCTCCTGAGAGGTTTCCTTCACCCAGGGGCTGATAGAAACAGATGCAGAGACCCACAGCGAAACATTAGGCAGACCTTGCAAAGTCTTGTGGATTGAGGGAACCAGAGGGGTCAAGAACACCACAAGGAGACTTGCACAGTCAACTAACCTGGGACCATGGTGGCTGACAGATACTGAGCCACCAACCATCAAGCATGGTTGGGCTGGATCTAGGTCCTCCTACACATATGTAACAGATGTGCGGCTTGGTTTTCATGTGGGTCCTCTAACTATTGGAACAGAAGCTGTCTCTGACTCCATTGCCTGTTTTTGGTTTCCCCTAGCTGGGCTGCTTTGTCTGGCCTCAGTGGAAGAAGATACAGTTAGTCCTGCTGCAACTCTGCACCAGGGCAGGTTGGCACCCGGGGGGCAGGTGTGGGCATCCCCTTCTCTGAGAATTAAAGGGAGAGAGCATGAAGGGAGGAGGGGTGCATGGGCGGGGCTGGAAGGAGCAGAGGGAGGCTGCAGTCAGGATGTAGAATGGATATATATAAAACAGTGAAACTGCTGACATGGTTCGTGGGCGAGTGCACTAGCTACCAACCCTGAGAGTGTGAACTCCACATCTGAGACCCACATAATGGAAGGAGATCAAACTCTCACAGGTTGCTATGCGACCTTCACATGCATCACACATTCACCCAACCCACACACACATGAATATATAAATAAAGTAATAAATAAAGTAATTTTAAAGAGTACAGTAGTGAACATGTCATTAAAATTATTGTAGCATTCTAAAACTTGAGGCACAATGACCTCCCTGGGATACCATGTCCCAGTTTTCTGAGGCCAGCTTTTTCCTGGGGCTCTGTTCCAGGTGAGTCAACATTGCAATACAAATTGCAGGGGAGGCAGGTGACTGTTCGGCCATTGCTGCTGAAGGATTGGTGAGAACACAGTCTACCTCCTGACTGTAGACAGCTTCTACTCTCTTCCTGATGTTCCCGTCATGGGTCCCTAGGGAAACACTCAGAAAAAAATAAAGTAGCCATTTCTACAGACTTCTTTTTATTTAGAACTTGGATTCATGAAAGAAAAGGAAGCATTTAACACAAAGAAAACCAAATCTCAGCATTACACACACACCAGGGCTCTCGCTTCATGTCCCCACTTCCTTTAGGACTTCTTCTACCTGGGCAAGGTTTAGCCGGGGCAAGGGCTAGGAGACAAATTGAAGCATGGGTCTCCTCTCATCACTCAATCTGGAAAATTCAATGTGCCCAAGTTCAAAACCCAAGACCTCAAAGAAACTCAGGGCTCTTCTAAGCCAGGAAACAAAAAAGCACCAAGCCCAAAGGCAACATGACTATATCTTGACCATGTAACATGTCCCTCCTCATGTCTTATGCATGTCTCAGGGACTACTTCTGAAATTACTTTCTTCTGGGAAGAATTCTGCTTTAAGTTAAGAACTGAGGGGGAATGGGTGCAGTAGGTAGAAATGGTCACAGAGGGTAGAACGGTTAAAACTGAAACATTTTTCATCTTTTGCCTACTGAGCTCAATTAGAAAATATTTAATATTGATAATTTTGAAAATCTATTGGACTTTAAATTAAGTCAGAGAAATACTGTTTTGCTATAGGATTTGTGTTTCTGTGGATTAATGAGGCCACTGGATACATAATACAGGGGGAAAGAATGCATTTTAATTCAGGTAACTGACTTCCATTCTCTCTTTGCCTCTTGTCTTCATCAGTTCTGTGCCCATGACTATGACCTGTGTTTCTAATCACTACCTCTATCTCTGCCTGCTCTGTCTTAATATCTACTCTCCCTACCCCAGTTCAGTTCTAGGATAATTGGCAGGGAATGAAGTGCGGTTCAGGAAGTTCTCCACTGAATAACATTGGGCTGATTTTAGGACCACTTGGTTTTTGGGTGAGCCATCAGGTTGGTCTTAGATTATTCTAAGATATGCGATTGTTTCAAGATAGCCCTAAATCTTAGGCAGCAGAAGCACATTTTTTGCTCAGCAACATTTGCTTTGGGACTTGTTTGAAAATGAGTTGAGTAACCTCAAATAAATAAAAGATGTGAAAATGGAAGGTACAAGGGAAGGAAGAAAGGTGCTCCTGGTTATTGCCAGCTACTGTTCTGTGAACTGTGTCCACTCTGAGTCTTCAACCCTTCAAAACAACTCATTTTTAGTGAAAGACAGGGTTTAGTTTTTCCCAAGGTTTTACATTTTTAAAGTGTTCTTTTTAAAATTTAGTTTACTAAGAGATGGATTAGTGGCTAATGTACTGAATTCAGATCACCCATGGAACACCCAGCACCCATGAAACAGCCTGTTATGGCTATGTGCCCACCTATAATCCCAATACTATGGCAGTCAGAGGTAGGAAGATTGTTGTATATTTCTGACCAGCCAGTCTACCCAAGATAGTGAACTCTGTCTTGGATCTCAAGGGAATAAGGTAGAAAGTGACAAAACAGGACATTGAACATCTTCTGGCTTCTGCATGTGTACATATATTGTACATGCTTGTAAATACACATGAGAATACAACACACACATACACACACACACACACACACACACACACACACACACACACACACACACCCAATCGCTGGAGGGATTTGACTTTGTGTTCTTTGATCCAAAGTGATTTCTGTTGTTCACGCTGACACCTGCTTATCCTGCTTATCCTGCTTATCTAGAACCTTCCCTGTGATCCTCTCTTAGTTTTCTATACATTGCACACTATTAAACTTTTGCAAATTGCATTTTTCAGATGAAAGGTTGTAAGGAGCCATGTCATTCAGAGTAGGTAGTTTAGCACACCATAACCAAAAAGGTGGTTGGAGAGCCCAACTCCTCCAGTTAAGGTACATTCGACCCAAGTTGTTAGAATCTTATCTCAAACAAATAATTTCCCCTTTCTGGGAACCTACATGCAACTAAAGAAAAAAAGTGCCCTGAAATTTGGTAGAATAAATATTCCTCAACGAAATGAAACCAATATCTAGGAGCCACAGAAGAATGATGATCAAAAGTAATGAGGTCATAAAAGATAGAATGATCCTCACATTATAATCCCTTGAATTTGGTAACTATTTCTAAATTTACTAATTTCATGTGCTACACCGTATGGATATAGAGTGGAATTGTGGATGAGTGTAAAATGAGAGCTAGTGAACTCGGAAGGTGTTCTTTAGAAGGGAAACTTCCAGTTGCTTGGTGTTGCATAATTGTTTCCTCCTAGATTGCAATGAACATTCCTTCTGTAGAGAAAATCCTTAAGGCAGGAAGGTAAACAACTCAAAACAGCTTCAGGAAGTCCCCGAAACTGACCAGATTCACTAGGCCCCTTCTTCCCAAGATATAAACAAGTCAACTGCTGAGAGTCACTGTCAGATAAGCCAAACTGCGAAGAGGACTCTCAGACCTGCCGCACCAGCTGCCTGGAAGAAGCAAACACTAGCAGAATTTCTCTGAAGACGTTTAGACAAATCAGTCAGATGGAAAGGACACTCTCTCACCTGTTGAGCTGTGTGCAGACTATGCAGTGTGTTCCAGGTGACCAGCTTTTCTGTACTGTTGCCTATGCTGGAGTGCGTTTTGTTGATGTAGCTGTCTGTGAGTCATTTCTGCTCCTGTAAGTAACTCAAAAAAAAAAATTTCAATAGTTCACCAGGTTGGACTTTGGTGGTACCTATACTTTGGTCTGTTGTAGAGTCCCAATCTGGGATGAGTAGACTGTGTGTGTGTGTGTGTGTGTGTGTGTGTGTGTGTGTGTGTGTGTGTGTATGTGTGTGTGTGTAGTCTCAAGAAAATTTTATCTCACAATATCTGAAGAGTGACATCGATCAGTTACTTGAAGACACACACTGACATTAGTAGAGATGGAAATAGAAGCAGAAGGACACCGAAATTGCTCAACAGGGAATGTTCTTGGCTTTCCTTACTTTCCCCAATATCTCAACACTTGCTAGTGCCCATGACCCACGACAAGATGGAAGCAGGCACAGGCACAGGCAAAGCTACCCAGAGCCAAGCAGAAGCTCAGAGACACATGGGTGGGGCTGCTGATGTTAGCCGTGTGGAGTGCTTCCTGTCAAAAAAGGAAGTGTAGAAGTGTGTGTTTGTGTGTGTGTGTGTGTGTGTGTGTGTGTGTGTGTGTGTGTGTGTACATACATGCTTCTGCTTTAGATCTCTCTGTGTGTATGCATGTATGTATGCATGTGTGTGTCTGTGTGTGCCTGCAGGTGTGTGGATGCATGTGCATATTGCATGTGTAGGTGTACGTATGTGTTTGTGAGTTTCGATATATGTGTTTATGCAGGGAGGGAGACGGGGAGGGAGTGGTGCTTGTGGTAAGTCAGCCCTCCTTACAGGCAGCTGTTGATGCTTCCAGGGTGCCGGATATCACTCTCCATTCTCGAGGTCTGGGAATGATTGTCTTTAATTACCTGTTTGGTTTTACTCCCATACTTCTGGACTACCACATCTGCTTTTAATTTTCTGTCAATTACTAAAGCAATATATATTCCATGAAGAAAATTTAGGAAATACAGAAGACAGGAAAATAAAATAAAATGGGCTCATAACTCTGTCATCCTGCAGTAACCACATTAGCATTTTGCTCTGTTCTTCCAAGTGTTTGTTTTAACAAAACCAGGATGATGTTGTACATGATGCTTCGTGCTCTCCCCTATTCCCGTCTGTCCGTTTCCCCGCATCCAACCCTCTTCACCCTTTAGCATCTACTCAGCAGCTGCCTCCAGGGGTCATCCGGTAGAGTCCACGATCCTTCCATAAAATCACTTGTTTGCTTCTACATTCAATGCCCTCTGTGATCCCTCTAAATGTTTAGCTACTGTTTGAGTACATGGCAAACACCCCCAGAGAAAAACAAAATAATACTGTGCTGACCCCTCAGAATGCTGTTGCTTGGTGCTGATATTTTCAGACTAAGTAGGTATATTTATAACTCTGTATTTCCAGTGTTTCTTTGGCCCTGGAATATTTCTGGGTTTTTTTTCCCTGATCCTTCAATTCTATTTCCTCACAGGTCTTCCCTAGACTCAGCACCAGTATCTCCTTGGCTTCAGTGCGTTGTTTAGAACTGATTGAAACATTTATTTGAAAAGCGTAATCAAATATAAGGCAGCATTGTACATAGTAAGTCTTTAATAAAAGAATAAATGTAAGACAACGTATGCTTTTCTTTCTTTTCCTGGTGACAATGACAAAGGGGGATATTTACATTACTGTAATCTCCCCCTCCTCTTTTTCTCTTGTGTGTGTGTGTGTGTGTCTGTGTGTGTGTGTGTGTGTGTGTGTGTGTGTCTTGCACACACTGTACAGAAGCATGGCCCTCTGGGGCACTCAGCCATCTCCAGAAGGAAGGATATGACAATGATGGTGCTGCATATCAATGAGTGAAGCGAGAATCTCAGGCTTCACTAAGCCTGGTCTATTTCCGTTGCACACGTACTAATCAGCCCTGCAGCTCCACAGGTACTCTGAGACACGATGTCTTGATACGCCTTAAAGACATTTTACAACTTAGAGGGGAAGAAACTTCTCCGGATGCAACTGGTACGGGGCATGTAACAGTGACCCGTGCTCTCCTCTCCTCAGCAACTAATGGACCTCCTGTGTAAGGCTATGACATTTATGGAAAATGTTCGGAAAATATAATGTTCCCCAGAGGTGGAAATAATAAGTGCTTGCATGCCTGAAATGAGAGAAGCTAAGGGAGGAAGACGGAATTTCATGTTACTTGACTCCTAGATACACCTGCCCAACCTTGCAGCAGACCAAGTCATAACACAGGGATAAAATGCAGTAGGAGCTATCGATGAATACTAGATCGCACTGCGGAGGGGTTTCCAGTTCATACAGCAAGAGCCAGACAGGAAATATATTATTTATGGCGGCTTATTTATAGGAGATAGAGTTCTCAGGACATGGCTTTCTGTCTTATGAACTTATCTCCAGGTACAATTATCATACGTAAACATTCTGCTTCCTACTGCTGCTCGGAATGGCCTTCTGGATAAATCTACTTTTCCATCACTAAAAATATCTGTGTAACGCAGTTGAGCTAACTTATTGAAAACATCATGGTAAAACAACGACAGTCCTCTTGTGAGAATGTAGATGGCAGGTTGAGGGTGAGATATTTACTCAGAAGGTTCCCTCAGAGGCTACAAAATGGGCTTGTTTCCTCGTCATCTCCGGCGTGTTCTCTTCGTTCGTTTATACTGGATTTTGATACCTAACACTTGTTCTATCTAAGCCATCCTTAGTGTACACACTGGGAAGTCAACAAAATGCAGTGAATTAAAAAATTACAGAATGCGATTAAAAGTCCGAGAATCAAATGTTCAAAGGCTAGAGTCACAAAAGGGGCTGTAGCTCTTTCAAGCTTATGATGTACACGTAGGGAGCGTGAGGACCTCAAGCAGGGTTTTATTGGGATTGCCTTAGAGAATAAAATGGTATACTAGGCATCCTGACCTTAAGGGATCCAAATTTATAGCTTTCTTTAAAAAAACCCACAAATAATAAACCCCACAAAACAAACAAGCAAACAAACAAACCAAAACATACGGATTGCATAATCTACAAATGTACACACTCCAGCATGGGAAAAGCGTTTTCTGGTTCCCCGTATCAGCTCCCTCATACCACCCTGCTGCATGGCTGCCGGCCAACTCCACGGCAAGCCATTTAAAAGCAACGGTGTGGCTCCATATTGATTGGCGACATGCAATTTGGCTCCATAAAGTCTGCAGAATGAGTCAAGAGCTAATGTGATTAGGTGCCCAGGTTCAATGTATCTTTGTTTGCTTAGCAGAGGGGAAAACAATTCAATAGCAGGCAGTTTACAATCCCGATTGTAACAGGCTGGTGCGGTTCAGTCCTCCATGCCCTGGCAAAAGTCAGCCAACAGATTTGGTGGTTTTATTTATTATTTATGTTATTGTATAAAGCTAGTCTTTAACGGCCCATTTGTGATTGAGCCCAGATTTTCGGAGTCTGATACTACTGATGTCTTTTAAACCTCAGGGCCTATTTAAACTTAGCTAGTTATGGTCATACAATGATGACATGTCCGGGTGAACACATAATACATGTGCTATTTTATCTGTATGAAAAATATTCTGGCATCGGCTCATTCTAAAAGGAAATCTGTTGGTTTAGCTCAGAGACTGGGGATAGATCACAGCTGTCCAGTGTGTGGGCTCTATTTAAGGGACAATTAGCTTGTGAGAAATACTCTGATTTGAAACCAGAGTATCGAGTTTCTATGGAATAAGAGTTTCACTAACGCTTATTATCATATGTGTGGTTATGGTTGAAAATAGGGCTTTACAAATTGTCATCAGATATTTAGCTTTTTTCTACCAGTGTACTTTGTAATTACTGGCATGGACCTCTATTAAATTTGAGGGGTGACAGACTTCTTTTGGGGCCGTAATGGAGAGGAGAGTTAAGCTTTATTTCATGGGAGCTTTGAAAGCAATGGAGATCTTCTGATGCAGATTTTTTTTTTTTTACTTGTTTTGATAACTTTGCCCTCTCGCTAGTCAAAGAGATAATTTCTGAGTCGGTAAAAAGCAAATCATCTAATTTGTACCCGGACTCAGGAACATTTATTGCAACACAATAAAAAATGAAGCAGAAGTAAGACATGGAACACAGGGGCACTCCACAACCCGGCTTCTTCAGTCTGCAAGTGTTTCATTTCCCAGGCTCCAGTCTGCTTTTCTTCCTTTAAATCGTCCAAGTGACCTGGCTTTCTGCCACGTTCTCTTTCTCTCACACAAGCAGCATTATGTTTTAATTCTGACGATACCTAGATTTTCTGTCTTTTAAATACTTTTCATAATGAAAGAGGCGAGGAGAAGGAAGGTAGGGGGAGGTGTGATCGCATCCCCTTTCTCCCTCTCTCCTTTCCTCCGCCCTCCCTGGAAAAGTCCCGTCCACGTAAGATCTGCTCACATGCTACGGTGCTCACACAAGTGGGCTTCTGACTTTCCGGCCTGTGTTAGCTTGCTTTCCGACCCTGTAATAAACACCATGGTCAACAACAACTGGAGGGAGAAACGGCTTATTTCATCTCACAGCTTTGGTCTGTCATGAAGGGAAGTCAGGGCAGGAACCCAACCAAGGCAGGAACCTGGTTTCAGGAACCGAAGCAGAGGCCATGGCAGGACTCTTGCTCACCGGCTCGTTCCTTCTGGCTTGTTGAGCCATGTTTTTGATGCGATTTTAAGACCTCCTGCTCAGAATTGGTGTGATTCCCAGTGGGCCGGACCCTCCCAAATATATCATTAATCAAGAAAATCCCCAAAGACTTACCTAGCTCTAGGCCAGTCTGATAAAGGCATTTTCTTAGTTGAGGTTCCTTATTCCCAGATTACTCAAGCTTCTGTTACGTTGACAAAAAACTGTGGAGCACAGTGTTGCAATTTGAAAACTACTATGTAACATCCGGTCTAACATGTGTCTACGATATTTAAATATATATTACTTTACATGTGATAATAATTATATGCAACATACATGAATAATGTGTAGCCAGGGATAGCTTTGGACTTCTGGTTTCTGATCATCCTCCTGCATCCGTCTCCTGAGAAGAGATGTACATGGTTCTGGAGGTTCAAGCCAGGGCTTGATGGAAACTGGGTGAACATTCTACAACGTGGACTATGTACCTGGTCCTGTTCACATCCTAATTTTAATCTATTTAAATTTAAAATTAAATTAGGATTTCCTCTTAGCTCCAGCTTAGTAAGAGGAGATGTTAAATTTTATCCAAAGTGTATTTATATCTAGCGAAATGCTCACATAATACTTTTGTTTATTATTATCAGTGAGATGAATTGTTTTAGGTATTGTCTAGGAAACTCTTTCTGGGATCAGCATCTGTAACAGTGTTTGCTTTTTGCTTTTGTTTCTTTTTCAATCTTGACATCATTAACTTTTCCATTAGATCTTTTTTTAGTTGTCATGGGTTCATCTGGTTTGAAAGACTCTTCTGAAGGAAACATTTAGATTTGCCCATTTTTCAAGTAGTTTCTTCATTCTGCATTTAGTCTTATTATTTACTTTTAAATGGGTTATTGGGTTAATGGAACCTTTCGTTAATTTTCATGCTTTTTTATGTATTTTCTAATACCATTGTATTACCTCCAAACCTGGTTTTCGGCGTTGCCCAGTGTTTGGGCATTCTCAGTGTCATTGCGAGTTTGCTTCATTACTTGACCCGTGTGTTCAGAGATGTCGTTATCACATTGTTGCTTTGGCACCAGAATCAAGGGACATATTCAATCTTAAACCCTTTTCAGTTTGTATGGCTTTTTACTGTTTCCTTTAGTGGTATTCTCTTCCCCGCTCCTCCTCTTCCTCCTCTTCCTCCTCCTCCTTTTTCTCCTCCTCCCCCCGTCCTCTTTTTATTCATCTCACTGTCTATTTAGTAGATTTCTTTCACTTTGATGGCTCATCTTATGGGATAATCATCATTTTAAATTTTGATGCAGTCTGATTTAGCAATTTAAATTAAATTTAAATAATGAAATTAATTTGTGTTTAGAATATGATTCCCGATCTTTACATGAAAGACATTCTTTGGCACTTTCCTTTTTAAAGTTCTTATAAGAATGAAGGAGCATACGAGATAAATTGGGTGGGGGGACAGCGTGAATAAACCAGTTGATGTGGCGTGGTATGCATCATTTATTTACTTACCAACTGTCTCATAACCTAGCACCCTTTTCTATTTGCCAGAGTTGGTTTAAGGACTAAGGACCACAGTTAGCAGGGCTACAAGTGCCACAGTCACATTAATCTGATTGTCAAAGTAATACTATGAGGAAGGTGGGGTTCCTTCCCCCATCCACAAATGAAGAAGCTGTCCTGGTCAAAGTAGGGGATCTGTCAGCTCCCGAACCAGATCTGAACTCAGATTCCCTGTGAGATCACCGATCCCTGAGCTCAGGACTCTTTCCTCCCTACCTGCTGCTTCCTTTGTCTGACTGGTTTGCCTGTTTCACGCCATTGTCCTGACTCAGATTCTAAGTTTTTTAATGGGTCCTTTCAAGGGACAGCTCAGCTTTCACAATCCCCCTAGTTCTGAGTTAGCACAACCGTTTTATTTACTGTGCGTTCTGTATTTCCAGTCTGTAGCTTCTCTTGGGGCTTTCACTCTACCTAAGGCTCAGGGCTCAGTCTGTCGCTTGTTTACGAAAGGGTGCTGACTGAGAAGTGTTCGGAGTTCCTCCCTAAAAACTGTGTAGCATATCTGATGCTCCCTAAATGCCGCTCCCGTGCATTCATCTGTGATTTTGATTTTGTTTTCTTCCAGTTTTATTTTTGGTCTATCCTTCATTCGTCCGTTCCTTCCTCTTCTTTATGTCAGGTATGCTGAACTATTGAAATGCTATATTCCAAGCATCAAAGGCTATGGAGATGAAGAGGACATGTATTGCCAGATGCCAATGGAGAGGATCGGAAATAGATTGGTGTGTGACGGCATTGCAGAAAATATTCCAGACCCACTGCAAACGCTGTACTTGCACAGACGACATCAGAGTTGGCTTTCTGAATGTGCTCCAGACGGGGATAGAGGAGATGCTGGAGAGATGGCTCAGCAGTTCAGAGCACTGACTACTCCTCCAGAGGTCCTGAGTTCAATTCCCAGCAACCACATGATGCCTCACAACCATCTGTAATGGGATCTGATGCCCTCTTCTGGTGTGTCTGAAGACAGAGACAGTGTACTCACATACATAAAATAAATGCTTTTTAAAAAAAAATAAAAAAATGCTTAACTTAGAATGCAAACCCAGGTAAAGTAAGCTTTGAAGGCCCTAGGATAGGAGGTGTAATCAGAAAGGACCACTGGAAACAGCATGCCTGTTTTGTGGGGGCTTTCGTGGGACCTCTTTTCTTTTTCACATTTCTCCTGGTGGTTTGGTAACCACAGAGCTGATGACAATTGATCAGGTACTCAACAAGTTCAGGGCAGTGGAGAGTCCCTGTCAAGACTGAAGCCCCAAGAAGTTATTACAAGATGGAGACATTTGCCTGACTCCTTACAGTTACACAGGTGCTTCAATCCAAAGGGAGAAAAGCACTCTTAGCTGTGATTTGTAAAGGGCAGCACCAATTCTCTCCGATAACTAAGCACAAGTCTCTGTTAGCATTTATTCATTACATTCCCAATATCCAAGGTGTCTTACAGGAGGTTTACTCTGGCTTACAGTTTCACAAGGATACCACTCACCATGAGAGGGAAGGTCCAGTAAAAGAGACCACCTGGGCACACACTGCAGTAGTAGTCAGGAACTAAGAGACAAAAGAGTGTGAGGTTAAACTATAAAGCCCATAAAGCCTCTAGTCTGAGAGATTTTAAAGCTACTTATGCCAGAAATTGGGTTGAGGTATGGGGAGGGGTCAGCTGATCATTCCGTTTGGCACAGCTAGATGTTCAGATCCCTCCTCTCCATGCCTTGGTCTTGGGCATGTATGGCCTTTGCACAGAAGAGGCGCATTTAGGAGACATCAGTGATGTGGGAAATGGAACTGTTTGCTTTTCTGGAGGCATTGCTGGCCTCCAGCAAATTCATTATCAGAGCTGCTCTGGGGTTTTTGTCCTAACTGACCAGTTTCCATCTCTTGTTCAGATTTGTAATTCTCCAGCAAGTCTCTACCTCCTAAAGGCTCTACAACTTCCGCAAATAATACCACGACTAGGGACCGTGTGATCAAACATGTGGGGTAGTTCATATTCTATCCTATCCTCTTCAACTTTATGTTTTAATTTGTTAAATTTAGTTTCAGACTGACAGATAAAGACACATAGCTGTACACAATAGTAGAGTGTTATACAATGTTTTAAAAGATTGGTTTATTATTTACATCCTATGTATGTATGTATGTATATATGTATGTACGTATGTATGCATGTATGTGTCTCTATAGAGGGTGTGTGTACATGAGAGCAAATGACCACCGAGGTCAGAAGTGTAAGATCCCCTAGAGCTGCAGTTACGGGTGATGTAGGTGCTGGAAACCAAGCTTGGGTCCTCTACAAGAGCAGTCCATGTTCTTAACCACTGAGTCATCATCTCCAGTCCTCATGTGCATTTTAATACTTGCATAAGTTGTGTACTGATTAAATCAGGCTAAGTATTGGTATCTTCTCAAATCATTTTTTGCGTGTATCTGAATGCCTTTCCATAACTTTCAGAAATGAACAATACATATTGATAGCTGCAGCCATTATTGATAGCAATACTGTGCAATAGCACAGCAGAACTTCTGGTTCCCACGGAAACCTAACTTAGCAGCAGGCACCAAGCTTCTTTTCTCTCCTCTCCAGTCTCTTTGACATTTCCTAATGACAACTGTCCTCCCAGATTATGAAGATCAATTTGTTTAGATTCCATGAGAGAAGGCAAGAAATGTTTACCTGTTTTATTTTGCATGGAACATTTCCCTTAATAATAATTACCACAAACAGAAAAAATAACATCTTGTAAAAATAGCAGGATTTTTTTATTCTTCAATGTTATTTTATTATACATGCATCAGATTTTATTTATGCGTTCATAAGTTGATGGCTATTAACTTACTGGAACTTCTTTTCTTTTGTGAATAGGTTCCATATCTGACTTGTTAGGATTATTGGAGTGTCTGAAGTTCTAATCTTAATTTCGTATTTTATTTTTGAGAAATATTCTTACTGTTTTCCACAATAGCTAGCTTCCCCCTCATGTCTCATCTTATAATAACTTATTTTTCCCATTTCTTTAGCCAAAACTTTTCACCTTTTGTCTTTTGGGTGGTAATTTTTAGTTTGTCCTAGGGTAAACTGACATCATTATAGCTGTGAATTGCTTTTTCCAGATCATTAATCATGTTGAACGTTGTCTTTTTCATTTATCTGATTCATATTAATGAATCTTCTTTTGGGAAATTATATCAATTAACCCATTGTTTATTTTAAATGGGCTTATGATCTTCTAGTAACTTTTTTGAGTTCCTCACATATTCAGATGGAAAGTTAACACTATTTTCTCCAGTCTGGTAAATGGGCTTTTCACATTTTCTCCCTTTGCAAAGAAGAATCTTTTTAGTTTGATACAATTGCACGAAATCCATAGAGAAATGTACCTCCACTACCCCTCCTCATTAGAAAGGAATTTTCCTGCAAACTCCTGGTGTTGTCAAGCTGCACAGGTCTCCCGTGACACCTTCCTCCTCTCCTGACACAAAGAGGGTCAGACTCATTGCTTCAGATTAATTCATAGCTGGCTATTGGTGCCTTCTCTTCACATATTTATTACCTGATGTCACTCTCAGCTCTGTTGCATTGGGTCCCCGTGTGGGGGATGCTCTGCCTTGTAGAATCCTGGTCCAGATGCTATGGAGTTGTGTCTACTGTCTCTGGCGGAGAGCATGTAAATCGGTGACAGTGGAGTCCGCAGCTCATCCTCCTGTTTGATTAGCAACCTAAATCACTCTTCTTCTCAAAATAAGATTCTTGACTCTCGGTTTTGTTTATATTCATTTCTTATGTTACGTGTATAGGTGTTTTGTTGATTGAATACCTGTTCACAATGTGCATGCAGCACCCTCAGAGGATAGAAAAGATCTAGAACCGGAGTTATAGATGTCTGTCAGCCACCATATAGATTCTGGGATTCAAACCTAAGCCTTATGGAAGAGCAGTTAGCACTCTTAATTTCTGAGGCATCATTTATTTATTCCTTGATGTAAGAGCTAGTTGAAATATCTGCATCTCTCTCCAACTTATGCTCTCTAACCCATCCCTTATAGCAGTGTCAAATTCTGACTGTTTAACAGATGATGGTGTATTGGCATACAGCCACACTTACTGTGTTACCAATTTTTCCTGGTTGCTTTGTGATATAAAAGCAGAACTGAGGAACTGCAACAGGTAACCTAGGATCCCAAAGCAGAAACATTGACTACCTGGCCATTTGCAGGAGACATTCTGTGGTTCCCACCTAATATATGTGCTCCAACCATCAACCATGAGCAGTCAGTCTACTTGGTTTCCTGTTTAACTCCTCAGTAGTATCCTACTGTGTGCAAGGTGAGTGTCTAACCTGGCATATCAAACTGTTGGTGGAGCCTTCTCTGCTTCTTTATTGTCTCTGTGAGAGCAATGCGTATCTGTCCACACCAGCAAGTACTTAGAGACTTGATTTCCATGGGAGTGGGGAAGAGTAGCTGGGTGGGAAGAGAGAGGGAGAGACACAAATGGAAGGTCAGAACATTTTAATCAGGAAAGTTTCCAAACATGGTCTTATAGCTTGGGATACTATCATAAAATACCACAGGCTAGATACCTAAAACAACAAACAGTAATGATATCTCAAATGTCAGGAGGCAAAAGCCCAAGTCCACAGTGCTGGCAGGTTCAGTGTCTAATGACTATCTTGGTTTGCCTTTACATGGTGGTACCATCTAGGGACTAAACCACCAACCAGAGAGTACACATGGAGTGACCCATGGCTCCAGCCACATATGTAGCAGAGGATGGCGTTGCCTGGCATCAATAGGAGAAGCCCTTGGTCCTGTGAAGGTTTGATGGCCCAGTGTAGGGAAATGCCAGGGCATTGAGATGGGAGTGGGTCAATGGGAGTGGGAACATCTTCAAAGAGCATGGGGACGGGAAAGGGGATAGGAGAGGGGGCAAAGGGAATAACATTTGAAATGTAAATACATAAAATATCCAATTAAAAAAAAGAAAAAAGTACAAACCACTAAGTTCATTATGCGTAACCTACCTCCGTATAAATTCCACCCTACTCAGACCAGACACTCCCAACTCTTAAATGTCACCACATAGAGTGGTGTCCTTTCAATACAGTACGTAGGAAGGTACAGAAAACTCTTTTCATGACACTGGCCTCTTCGGGCACTGTATTCAATGAGAGGACAGGAAGAGGGCTATGTGAAATTTTGTTTACCTATGGGTTCATGATGCTTTTCCAAATTTCTGCTTGAGAATTGTTTCTCTGGGCATATTGAATTCCTCGTGTGTTTCTCTGACCTCTGCGACTGTGTAAGTCATTCTTCTTATGGGAATCCTCTTTCCTGTGTGCCTTGGACTAACTCTTTCCAGCCTCTCCAGATCTCACTGAACCCCCATTAGCTTAGCTCTAGATTCACAGGTTAAGATTTTTCTTCTCAGTGATCCATTAAAGCTCCTTTTAACTTCCAGCATCTAAGGGCAGCACTTGGATTTTCCTCTCCAGTTTTGTCCATTTTATTTGGTAAATCAAGGAAAATGATTATCATACAGTGAATTACTTTGGTTTGTTTGTTAGCATTATGGTACTGAAAGGGAGGAAACTATGTAACACACTGGTGTGCTTTCACGAACGATTTCCTGATAAATTAATGCTTGCTACTTTCCTGTGAGAATTCCTTTAGCATTAGAACTCAAGTTAGGAGTCAATGAGGTTTATGTTTAAAATAATCTTTCTGGTCAATTTTATAGGCAAATTGGAATATCATCTGACTATACTTACGGGTATCTTATTTAAATATTTATGATATAGAAGAGTTACACTTAACATCCCAGATTACATAGCTGGGTATAATGACTGTTTATAAATAACAAAGAGTTACTATAGGCAAATGCCATGCAGGCTAGGCTTATGGCTGTGTGCCGTCAGTTACTCCGTTGCCTGTCAGAGCCCCATGGGCTTAAAGTTAAAACCGTAGAAGCGAGATTTCCCTCTGTGAAAAAAAAATTTACTGTCATTCTCATACACTATTAAAGTGCTTTACATTAATAATGTAGACGTTACAAGCTGTTATCCAAACAGAAAAAAAAATGCTCACTGGTGAAGAAATATACTAAAAATAAAATATACTTCTAGGAAGGATAATCTATCACTTAATGTGTGGCAAGACGTTGTTTTCTGCACACTCTGTGCACACACATATTAGAATGTCTGCTGGTGCCAGGCTACCAAGAAGGAGAGTAGCTTAGGAGGATTAGGCTGTGTGTCATAGGCAGTGGGTCCAGAAGTCAACCCCAGGCTTTGTTTCCAGAACCCCCATATTAGTTGTTTTGGTTTTGTTTTGGTTTGGTTTTGAGACACGGTTTCTTCATATATCCCTGGCTGTCCTGGAACTCACCCTGTAGACCAGGCAGTCTACAGTCCTCGTGAGTTTCAGAGGCAAGAGATGCCCTTCCTCTGCCTCCCGAGTGTTGACTTTAAAGGTATTATCACTGCCTACGTAGAACTTCATTCTTAAAGGGGATCTCTTTCTACATTTGCAGCAACGACACAGAAAACCAAAACAGCATTCACTCCTGCAACTGAGGAGACACATGTACTCTGTTGAGTGGCCTTTATAAGTCTGCATGTGGATCCTTTCTAATGAGGCTGAATTTCTAAGATAAAACCCTATGAAAGGCTAGAGAGTTACTTCAACGGATATCCGGTGCCTGCTGGGCAAGCTGGAGGACTGAAGTTGAGATTCCCAGCACTATGTAAATGCTGGTGCTGTAAATGCTGGTGCTGTAAATGCTGGTGCATATGGTAGATCAACTGTAATCTCAGTGCTGGGCAAGTAGAAAACAAAGGCTCCCCCAGACAAGCTGGCTAGCCCAGCCTAACCTACAGTACTGGGGCCAGTGAGAAACTGAGATTCCCTGACTCAGAAAATGAAGTAATAAATGGTTAACAAAAATCTACTGATGAAAGAGAGAGGTTTCTTTTTTTGGTTAAAACAATAAAACAGGGGTTGGGGATTTAGCGCAGGGGTAGAGGGCTGGCACAGGAAGAGCAAGGCCCTGGGTTCTGACCCCAGCCCCGAAAAAAAAAAAAAAAAAAAAAAAAAAAGGAAAAAAATTGAGTAAAAACAATAAAACAATAGCTTCTCAAGGCCTCGTTAAACTAAGCAGAGAAAGAATATCAGACATTCAACGTGTAAGAAATCAGGTATGTGATGAGAATATTTAATTTATATCTTGCTGGGTTCGGATTGAATTTCACAATAGACACCAAGACTCTGCAAGGCAGAACACTTTGTTCAAGGTCACATTGGTACGGGGCCCTTCGGCTGTTACTGTACATAGTCTTCCTTCATTTTAAAAGACATTAGGTCACCCAAGCTGGTGAGGAATATGGATTTGAGCAGTCCATATACTGTTTTTCTTGATCAGTGTCACCCGATAGTCACTGTCACCTGCCCCACAGCACAAGCCCTTGTGTTTAAAACCCTCTGTCCCCTGGTTAGAGTTAATAAAATTATGATTTTTTTTTCTGTGCATCTCTAAAGGCTCTTAACTGAGCAGCCTGGCTATCTGAACTACTGCCTGCAAGCCCTGGATGCCCAGCTTCCTCCCCTAATGGGAAAGGTATTCTTTCGAAAGAAAACCCACATCTTCTGTAGGCTAATGCTACACCGGGGCTTCATTCCCATCACTACCACATCTGACATTGTTTTCTTGAAAATGCTTCTTCTTTTACATCCTATGACCCAGTCATTTCCTGGAGTCCTCCTACTTCTGTGTTACTTCTCAGTTTTCATATCTGGTTCCTCTTCCGTCTCTTTCTTATTGAACACATATATGCGTTCCGCCTTCATTTGCTCTGCTTGTAAATTCTACATTTGAGTCAACCTACCATCTTCTACAGCGTCAATTATCAAAAAAAAAAAAAGGTTTTGGATGTCTGACTCATAACTCTTTGACTGGATAATCCAATTGAATTTGACCCCGTTATGTATGTATTTAACAATATATCAGCTAACCTTCATGGATTTAGGATCTATTTCGTCTTCTCAACAATTCCACGAGATTGTTTAGGAAGAGATGGCAGTGTTTCATACCTCTGATTGTGTTTTAGGTGAGGGATTCCTGCTCCCAAAACTTCAGATGTACAGCCTGGGTCCGCAGGCTGCAATGCTAAGAGGCACGGTGAACCCTTAAAAACTGAGGCCTTGTAAAAATACATAGGTCTTTGAGTGTAGGCCCTCTTGCGAGAATCTGGGAGCTCTGATGGATCTCTGCCTGTCTCCCTGTCTTCCTCCCTCTAAGCCTCACGTTAAAACAAGCTTCGGCCATTTCCATCCACCACTGGACTCGGAAGGTACACCAGGGAGCTGCCTGATCTTGGATTTGAACTTTCAAATTGTGAGTAGCACCAACATTTTTTCTCTCTCTAAGTTAATTGTCTCATATATTTATATGGTAACACGAGGCTGATTAATATACTCCCAAAGCTTAAAGGCCAGCAGACAATTATAAATATACCATGATCCTCAATCTCTAGGTTGTTTTGGAAATCATGGCTATTTGGATTCTTTGTTAAGAACCCCCAAACGTTCACTATTAAAGTGGTGGCTGTAAATAACATCTTTCTTTCAAACTACACTAGAACCCTGGCTGAGAGCAGATTATTTTTATGGAGGTACAGATGCCATATAAGGTATCGTACATATTAAAGTGTATCATGTAATAGACGTTGGCATATGTATACACCTGTGAAATTATCATCACATCCAGTAGAACATACTTGTCCACCATCGCCAAAGTTCCTCCCATCTATTAATCCCCTGTGAATGATGTTAGCTCATTTCACCCAGTGGCGACCACTGATCTTGTTCCCATTACTGAAGACAATACTCTTTCTGAGCTTTATACTAACGGAATCATAAGTACGTTCCCATCTCTCATTCATTCATTCATTCATTCATTCATTCATTCATATTTTATGCATTTTGCCTGCATGTATTTATGTATACCATGTGTGTATAATGCTCACAGAGGCTAAAAGAGAATGTCAGATGCCCTGGGACTGAAGTTACAGACCATCAAGAGCTCCCATTTGAAGGCTGAGACTCAAATCCAGGTCTTCTGCAAAAGCAGCGAGTGCCTTTAACTGCAGTCATCTCAAGCTGTGTTTGTCAGCTCTGATTAGTCAGGCGACTTGTTTCGAGATCCACTTACGTTGCATTTAATAGTCACTTATTTCTGTCTGGATAGATGATGAATGCCTGGTTTGTTTTCATTTGGTGTTACTATAAATGACCTTGATAGAGAGGAGCACTTTGAGCTATCTTGTATAGCCAAGAGCTGATTTATTATCATATTTATATTTTGAAAAATTCCACGCACCATGGCATTACATTTATACTTTCTAACACTCCCATCCTTCATATATGGGGATTCCAGTGACTCACAGTCTTACAGCAACAGGTTTCGTCAGCAGTTTTAATTTCAAGTATTCTAACAGGAAAATACTATTATCTAATATCTAGTGTGCATCTCAAAGCGCTGAGTGGAGCTGAACCTGCGACCGTGTGTTTCTCTGCAATCTGAAAGCTTTCCCAACAGTTCCTTCGCACGTAGTTTGCATTTTAACAACTGAAATTCTTATTCTTGGGCTTTAAGCATTTTTGTCTTTCCACAGCTGTATCTCATTTGAAAAATGCTTCCTCCTAGTGTAACTCTATTACTCTGACAGTGGCTTTTGAATGCACAAACGTTAAAAAAAATCAATAAATAAAATTGGTGCTTATTTTGTGCAGTTCTGTGAAGATTTTGAATATCGTAATATATTTATAAAAAGCTGTAATTTTTTGCTCAGCTCTGTGGAAGCTAAGCCCCAGTTTTTCTTCCCAGCCCCATGCTCCCAGAAATAAGGCTAAGACTCAAAATGTATTTACTAATACCTTGGCCATATAGCTAGGCTCCTTTGTGACAAGAATTGTAGCTTGAGATAACCCAATTATTTTAACCCACATTTTGCCACGTGGTTACCTGTGCTCAGGTCCCATGCGTCTGCCTCATCTCATCTTCCTGGGAGAATCTCTTGCTCGGCTTTACTCCAGACTCTTTTTGCCTGCTGGACGTCCCACCTCTCTTTCCTACCTAATCCATAGGCCATAGCTATGACAGGTCGCATTCATATAATGTACAAGATATTCTCTCTACTTAGTTCTCTCTTATGAGAATTTTGTTGTTATTTTGGTTTGGCTTTTGTTTCTTTATTTATTGCTGTTACCGCTTGTGTTGTTGTTGCTGTGTTGTTTGAAACACAGTCTCGTGATGTTACCCTGGCTAGCCTTGACCTTGCTCTGTAAACCAGCCTTACCTTCGATTCACTGGGGCCTGCCTCTGCCTCCTGAGTGCTGGGATTCAAGTTATGCACTGTAGTAGAACCACTTTAAGCACATCGCTGACTAGCTTACAAATAAGTGAGACTCAAACTATGGTCATGTTAATTGGCTTTGAAAAATTGCTGGGGTGGGAGTGGGGTAACCCTTAATTCATTCTTTTAACTGCTGCTCCTCAGTGGTGAACCCCACATAGTTTCTGTTTCTCTTGGCTATGGCTGATGGTCCATCTTTTTTCCTCTCCTCTCCTTCTTTCTCTCTTGCTCCCCGCCCCCCTAACCAGGCAACTCAAAACCCACCTACCTCTAATCCCTCCAGTAAGCAGCTGTAGGCAATTTTATTTAACCAACAGCTTTAAATCAAGGAACAAGGTTAGCACAACAACCTAAGAATTTACTCCTAGGCCAGAGCTTCAGGTATAGAATTTAACATTACAACACATAGCAACAGACAAAACCTGAACAATGCACTAACACAGTATCTAGCTAGTATGCTCTTTTATACTTTTCTCTAATTATTTTTCTAATCTCTCATGTTATTTCTGCTTTTACACACTGTTTAAAGGTATATTTAAACTATATAATTATAATTAAATTAATAGATTATTTGATTTCAAGAAAACCTTCAAATTTCCAGTTTTCCTTTTGTGATGAGCAACTTCACCATGATTGGAGAAGTTCCTCTGTAGGATATCTTATTAAATTTGTTGCTGGTGTTGTCGTTGTTGTTAGTTTTCAAGACAGGGTTTCTCAGTGTAGCCCTGGCGCTTCTGGAACTCATTCTGTAGATCAGGCTGGCCTTGAGCTCACAGAGATCTTCCTGCCTCTGCCTTTCAATTGCTGGGATTAAAGGCATGTGCCACCAGTTCCTGGATTTTTAAAAATCATTGAACCATAGTTGTACAGATAAACGGGAGTCATTGTAACTTTCCCATACACATGTGAAGCTTACCCATGCACTCTCTCTATCCTCTCTATTCCTCTCCCCCCCTCATCCCCACCCCCACCCCAGGTCTCATTCTTCCTCCCAATGCTCTTCCCAGAATCCAATGTTTCTTCTACTTTCAGGTTATTGAAATGCATCCCACAGGCCCTTAGAAGAAATGCTCATTGTTGAGTTGGGTATCGGGTATACATAGATTGTCTTGTAGGTTCCTTGTATTGTTCCTGATCTATCTATATTTCCTCGCTTAACTTCTGCCTAGATATTCTGAGCATTAATGAGAATCAGATAGTGAAACCTCCATTTTATACAATTATATTTCTTCCTTTAACTGTCAATTTCTGCATAATATATTCTAGAATTTAGATTTTTAGGACATTTATAATGTTTAACACTGTTAAACTTTTGTACTGCTTTGGTTTATAATAGTGTGTAATCTCCTTTATGTTGCTTGTAAGATTTTAAAGTGTATATAACCTTTCTAATATTAGTAAACTACCCCAAGTTCTATTTTGGTGATTATTTACCAGAAATATCTTTTTCCACTCTTTCACTTTCAACCTATTTGTAGTTCAGAATCTAAAGCGAGCTTCTTTCGTTCAGTGTACAGTAGATCATATTTTTCAGTTCATTATGCTGATCTATGTCTTTTGATTTCATAGTTTGATTAATCTCTAGTTTAACTAATTACTGGCAAAGGCGTCTCCTGTTATTTTGATTTTTGTCTTCTGTATGTTTTACAACTGTTTTGTCTCTTGTTTGTTGAATTACTAAACTCTCTCTTTAAAAATGGAATTTTCATTTCCTCTGTGGGTCTCTGGCTATTAACTTTCTGACTACCATGAGGATTACAGTTAACACTCTAAAGTGTCAGCACTGTAATTTTATGTTATGTCACCTTGAGTTTAATAATATACTACCCTTCTTCCTTTGAACAGGGTCACCTCTATCCTTTCAATTCTTGATGCAACAAAGCTTTCGTGATTAAATGATACCCTAATGTTTTAGTTCATTTGTCTCTTTAGCTATGTGCTAAACTGTGAAATACACACAAAGGTATAACACTAAGTCTTAGGCTAATAATCATTTTCCTTTAAATGCATTGCTCTTGTAAATCAACTGGAAAAGAAAAGATGAATTTACACATGATTTCGTTTTACAATTCATCTTACCTATGCTTTTGCAGGGATCTTGGTTTGCTTTGAGCATTTGGGTTACCATCTGGTGGCCTCTCCTTTCAATCTCAAGGATTTACTCTCCTATTTCCTGCAGATTGGATTTTAGATCTTCATGTGGAAATGCCATGCCTTCTTACTCACATTTGAATGACAGTTCTGCTGAGTATAAAACACTTAACTCAAAATTATTTTTCTATTACCACTGGTTTCTAGTTTCTGATGTTTCTATGAGAAATCTTTTGACAATTTTGAGAAATTTACTTGTGTGACTATCACTTTGTTTCATTGACTTCATATTATCCCTTCATTGAATTTTAGAGGTTGAGTACAGTGAATTTCATATGTGTCAACTTTAGGTCACTCTACTAGAGTTCATTGTGTTTTATGGATGTTTACAATATTGACTAAATTCAGTAAGATGGACCACTATTTCCACAAATAACCCTTTTCCTATGTTATTTCTTTCCATGCTAGCCCTGGCACGGTGTTTACATAAAACTACCTGGTGGTGTTTCATGAGTTCTAAGGATTAATTCATTTTTAAAAATAATTTTTCTCTTTTTGTCTTTTAGATTTGATTGTTCTGTTTTGATCTTTTCAAGTTCTTCAGTATTTTGTAAAAATCAGATCAGAGGCAGATTTTCATTAAAGTCCTCTAGTGATTTCAGTTTTGGTCATCGTACTATTTTCTTTATAGATTTCGTTTTTGGTTGCTTCTTTACTTCTATTTTTTTTTGCAATACTGTTATTTTATTCATGAAATTACTTTCTTGACTTATGAATTTTCTTGCTCTCTTGAAAGAGCTCCTAATGTCACTGATTTTCTGTATTGTTCTCCTTTCTCCTTCTGTCGTGATTCTTGCTTTGATATTAATATACTTGCTTATGTTGGGTTTGATCTACTTCTCGTTTAAATGTTTTTTTAATTGTATTTTTCTTGGACATTTTATGTATTTACATTTCGAATGTTATCCCCTTTCCCCCCTCTCCCTTAGCCCCTCCTGCTTCTACGAGGATGTTCCCACTCACACCTACCCACACCCACCTCAGTGCCCTGGCATTCTCCTACACTAGGGAAATGAAACTTCATAGGACCAAGGGCTTTTCCTCCTATTGATACTGGACAATGACATCCTCTGCCACACATGTAGCTGAAGCCATGGGTCCCTCCATGTGTACTCATTGATTGGTGGTTTAGTCCCTGGGACCTCTGGTGGGGTCTGGTTGGTTAATATTGTTGTTCTTTCTATGGGGTTGCAAACCCCTTCTGCTCCTTTAGTCATTCCTCTAACTCCTACATTGGAGTCCCTGTGCTCACTCAGTCCAATGGTTAGCTGCAAGAGTCCTCATCTGTATCAGTAGGGCTCTGGCAGAGTCTCTCAGGAGACATCCATATTAGGCTCCCATCAGCAAGCACTTCTTGGATTAGCAATAGTGACTGAGTTTGGTGACTGCATATGGGATGGATCCCCAGGTGGGGCAGTTTCTGGATAACCATTTCTACAGTCCCCGCTCCACTCTTTGTCCCTGTATTTCCCAATCTGCTGGTAGCCATTTTGTCCTATTGATACTGTCTTTTGCCTTATAGAAGCTTTGCAATTTTATGACGTCCTATTTGTCATTTCTTGATCTTAGAGCATAAGCCATTGGTGTTCTGTTCAGGAAAATTTCCCCTGTGCATGTGTGTTCTAAGCTCTTCCCCACTTTTTCTATTAGTTTCAGTGTTTCTGGTTTTATGTGAGGGTCCTTGTTTTATTTGGACTTGAGCTTTGTACAAGGAGATAAGAATGGGTCAATTTGCATTCTTCTAAAACCAGCACCATTTGTTGAAAATGCTGTCATTTTTCCATTGGATAGTTTTATCTCCTTTGTCAAAGATCAAGTGACCATAGGTGTGTGGATTCATTTCTGGGTCATCAGTTCTATTTCATTGATCTACCTGTGTGTCTCTGTACCAATACCATGTAATTTTTATTACAATTGTTCTGTAATACAGCTTGAGGTCAGGGATGGTAATTCCCGCAGCAGTTCTTTTGTTGTGGAAAATAGCTTTTTCTATTCTGGGTTTTTTTTGTTTTGTTTTGTTTTGTTTTGTTTTGTTTTGTTTTGTTATTCCTAATGAATTTGCAAATTGCCTTTTCTAACTCTATGAAGGACTGAGTTGGAATTTTGATGGAGATTTCATTGAATCTGTAGATTGCTTTCAGCAAGATGGCCAATTTTACTACACTAATCCTGCAAATCCATGAGCATGGGAGATCTTTACATCTTCTGAGACCTTCGATTTCTTTCTTCAGAGACTTGAAGTTCTTGTCACACAGATTTTTCATTTGCTTGGTTAGAGTCACACCGAGGTATTTTATATTATTTGTGACTATTGTGAAGGGTGCCATTTTCCTAATTTCTTTCTCAGCCTGTTTATTCTTTGAGTAGAGGAAGACTCTTTCATTGAGTAGAGCATTGTTCACCTTCCATGTGTTTTTGGGCTTTCTATTGTTTCTGTTGTTATTGAAGATCAGCCTTAATCCATGATGATCTGATAGGATGCATGGGATTATTTCAATCTTCTTGTATCTATTGAGACCTGTTATGTAAACAATTATATGGTCAATTTTGGAGAAGGTACCATGAGGTGTTGAGAAGAAGGTATATTCTTTTCTTTTAGGATGAAATGTTCTATCGATGCCTGTTAAATCCATTTGGTTCATAACTTTTATTAGTTTCTCTATGTCTCTATTCAATTTCTGTGTGCGTGCGTGCATGTGTGTGTGTGTGTGTGTGTGTGTGTGTGTGTGTGTGTGTGCACAGATGCATGTGTTATGAGGAACACATGGAAATCAAAGCTCAACTATTGGGATTCCATTATTTCCTTACGCTGTGGGATCCAGGGATCAAACTAGAGTCATCTGTTTTGTGTCTGCAAAGCCCATTTTCATCCTTCTAAAGTTTAGTTATTATAGGCTATCAGTATTTAGGTTTTGTATTCAATGTGACATCATTTCTTTTAGGTCGTGTGCTGGTTTTATTTACATTTAACATGATTATTAATATCATGAGATTTAAATGTCATTTTCCTACTCATTATTTTTCTTCAACTTTTTGCTTACAAATAATTTCAAATCACAGAAAAGAATATATGTGCACTTACCTACCTGTTCCCATCATTAACTAGTGTATTTTCTTCATGCTGGTGTATATTTTTACCTTCTTTCATTATATTTTTTGCCGAATTACTCTTTGACATGGGTCTGGTATACAGATTTGTATGGCTGATATGCCGATTCTGTCACCTTCAGTGCTTGTCAAAATGCTACTTTTTCACTTGCATTGTTCATGAAAAGAAATTTACTATAATTATTACTTTTTGTTTATCTATATATTGTTACTGTTTTTCCCCCTTTGGATGTTTTTAATATTTTCTCTTTTACATATTTTAATTATTCCATGGCTTCTGATAGTTTTCTTCATGGTTTTCTGTGCTCAGATTTCACTGAGGTTCTCATATACATGCTTTGTATCACTTGTCGCTTTGCAGCTGTACACTCACCTTTTCTTCATGTGTTTTTCTGACTGCCCCATTCTGAGGATAAATTTTTGGTTGCCTAAACTTTCTTCACACAGGGACAATGACATACAAATTTTCAAAATCATTTTTCCTTTGTGTTTTATTTTTAAAATTTTAATGTCTCTAGGTGTAAGTTCACTAAAGAGTAACCATTAATCTAAGGATATTTTAAAATTAACATTAATTTTAACTTACATTTAGGCTAGTTTGCCTAGTAACCATAACTCTATGCTTTTACTATTTTCAATAATGAGACAGACTCTCGCTATGTAGCCTGGGGTGTAAGCACAACCTTTGTTACACGAACTCCAATAAATAAGGGTAATATCATGCAATCCATGGCTAAAACTCTATGGGGAAGCAAAGATATTGAAATGTGTTAATGGAGTAATTATAAATATGAAAACATAAAAATGAAAAATAATAATGGGGCTTAAAATACATTATTTTAATACTTTGCAGTTTAGAGGGGATACCTGTTAGAAGAAAGCTAGTATAAAAAATGAGATAATAATATGATCTTTTAAACACAAAGCCAACGTGTTTTACTTATGTGCCTGTTACTACGAGTGGGTATAAAGTGTGACATATGGATCTTGTCATACTGTGGGCATGATAATGTAAGATGCATAGCCCTTTACTTATTTTTAAAAGATTCTCTATGACATGAAGAGTATGTGATAACCTCTGTAAAAATATCTTCTGCTGTGCAGACTTTCAAAGAAAGGAAAGCTGGCTTGTCGACATTTTGTAACTAGCAAATGCAACTGAGGGAGATGATATTGCCTGGACCTCGGAATGCCAATCATAGACAGAAATAGCAAAAATCTCACAGCAAGGGTCAAGGTTAATTAAGACATTGCACTTTGAACAAGTGACCTTGGAGTAAATGTAGTGACAAGGGATTATCTCCAATTAGTGAATTAATTCTGAAGACAATTACCTACGCATGGATTATTTTGGTTTACCATGAGTAAAATTTACAGATCAGATGGCACAAATGACAAAGAGGAGAAAGAAGAAAGAAAGGAAAAGAGAAAAGCCTCCTGCAGGGGCAGGAATGAGAAAATCCAGTTAATTGCTGTAGACTATAACTTTGGTTAATACCCCAGTGAGAAGAAATTGAAAGCAATAGGGAAAATGTGATCGTTAAATTGTGCGCTATCTATACAAGACAGTTGGTGTGTTTTTATATTTACACAAATTGTTTAGCAAGCCAGTTCTATTATTTTATATAAAAGGGATCCTTTTTCCCTGACAAGCAGTATTATTATTTTTACATAAATTAATAGTGATATAGTACCCTTCATGTAAGACAAATGGCAAAATTTGTGCATCCATTTGATAGCCTTTAGGCAAATTATATTTAAGCAGGAGTATCATATTAATTTATAAATTTGTTCACATATGCCATTTCACTGATAAAAGGACTGCAGATGGCTAGTTCTATTCTGTCACATCCCGTGGTAATCACAATATCAGGGTAATCAGAAATGGCTTTGGGATGATTCCCAGGAAAGGTGAGACCTCATTCAGAGGATTCTTACTGTAAAAAAAATTTGAACTGTAAAAATACTGACTTAACTTTATATCATCCACTCCATCATCAAATGTACACACATACATAGTGCTTAAGGGAACACTATTGTCTAAGTGTATTTTCTAAGTGTAGTGTTAACTAAACAGCTATGGATCCTTCTTCAAGAAGTTCTAGTCTTTTGGGATGTTGTCCAAAAAGGGGACCTTGGGAGTTGCACAGACAATAATCATTACATGCTTTAACAAGGAACAATACCCCCAAAATTAGGCTTTTGTTCATTAGTCCTTTTTCTTTTTCTTTATTACTTTGTGTGTGTGTGTGTGTGTGTGTGTGTGTGTGTGTGTGTGTTGCTAAGGCTAATATTCTGTCATTAATTTAAGCACTGAGCCCCACAATATATTCTTACATTTTTAAAGACCTTCTTTATCTAGTTTTGATTATATTATGAAAATATTATAGAGGATTAATAATGGGAGTGAGGAAATCAACTACTGCAATGTTCGAAACAAAAATGGAGACATTTTGAGCTGAAAACTAGGGTACGGAAAATAGGGTAAGGTGAGAGGAGGAGAATGCAAAGGAGAAGAAGGAGAAAGACAGAGATACCTGGAGTCCTTCTTTCTACAGTGGACAACACAATATTTTACATTTTTCCTTGAAACATAATAATGACATTGAAACTGAGAAACTTTGCAGGATTTTAACAGAGTAACCAAAGAAGATACTCAAAGATATAAAAATATCTTCGGAAGTTAAATGATCTTCTTTTTCCCATTAAAGGATAATTATTATTTTGAAACTGGATAGTGGGTGAATTCCAAAATGTAGCTAGTAAACTTCCCTTGAGTCATGTAACTTTGAATGGGAAGCAAGTGTCAGTCACAGGTACTGCGATGCTGTCCAATGAGAGTTTCCTAACTCCTTGCATTTGACCACCCACAGCAAATTATGAAGTCAGTAGCTTCCTTTTTTGGTCATCTCTCGTGTCTCTAGCTTTCCTAGTGGACTTGTTCTTACCAGTGATGGGTGCATAAACCCAGGTTTCTGCTGCCTGAGCTTCTAGAAAAGTCCTTTCTACTTGACAATTGAGATGAGCTACCTATCCCCTTACTCCTCTTTTCTTTGTGCTCTTAGCCTCCCTCTCCCTCTCTCTCCCCCTCTCCCTCCTCCTCTCCCTCTCCCTCTCCTTCTCCCTCTCCCTCTCCCTCTCCCCCTCTTTCTCTCTCCCTTTGTATTCTTTCTTTTGTCTGCTCTGAGAATGGGTTTACTTCTTGCCTATGCCCTCTGACATTTGATCCTTGAGCCACCATTTAACTTTAATACTGTTGTTTGGGTGTCTCCATTCAAATGTGACAATCCTGACATTAAACTTGGTTGGAACAATATTTTCTGCTACTATAACAGAATGCTTGACCCTGGATAATTTTATAGAGAACAGAGATTTACTTTTTCACAGATCATGAGTAACAGTTAACTACATATAGTGAGAGCATTCTTGATATGTTCTAACATTGTGAATAAATAAGCAGAAAAAGAAAGTAAATGCCCTGATTATTACTGGGGTCTGATTCCCCAAACACTCCCCAAAGCCTCTACCTAAAAACACTGTTTCATTGATAATTCAATTTCTAAATCACTCATTTAGAAGGCACATTCTTGTCAAGGAAGACAATAAAATTTGAGTAAAACTGATGCATTATTTCTAGGTGTCAACATAAAACAGTACTACAGAATCACGACATACCAACAAAGTATTGGAAAACATGAAATCACACGTTACTTGTCCCAGTGTTCTTATTTTAAAAATACGGAAATATCTTCATTTTTGAAAGTATAGTTTGTAGGATTTTCTTTGATGCATTCACATTGTTCCTAGAGTTCAGAGCACCCTACTGTCAATTTAGGAAGGGAAATAAATGGAAATAAATGTCAGTTTTCAAAGGGAATAAATGTTAGGTATGTATGACAAAATAAAATAAAATATATTGCTCGAATGTAGTCGAGCAATCCAATTTAAGTGAAAGACAAAGCGATGTTATTATGTGATATAATAAACTAGGGTTTTTTTTGTTTGTTTGTTGAGATGGGTTCTTATACTGTTGACTAGGCTGGACTGGAAATCATTATGTAGACCAGGACTCAAAACACATAGTAATTCTCCTGCCTGAGCTTCCCAAATACATGGGTTACAGGCATGAACATCATGTCTATCTAAGAAAATTATATTTTTGAAATTATTGGGATGTAGAATATTTTCTTAATAAACAGGGAACTGTGTAATAGAACAAGGTTCCAGGCAAGTTGGTTTTTTGTTGTTGTTGTTGTTTTGTTTTTCAAAATTGATTTCAAACTTTGTCATTCTAGATAAAGTTGCCTAACATTTCTCCATGTTTCTTAACTGTGAATGATCAACTACTTACGTACCCAAGGTTTCTGTGAATGATGAACATGTGATCCACAGGAAGCATACACCACAGGAACCTGGGACAGGCGAAGCAGGAAACGAACTAGCATGAATATCAAATTTCCATCTGAAATGCAAAATTAAAAATTCCAATATATCCAAAGCAGCTAGTAGATCTCCATCCATCATTGCAATCTAACCATCTCACTGCTGTAAAGACAGATGTGGGAAACTGAGTCTGGGAAAGTACATGTTTACCGTCTTCCAAACAAAGCTACTAATAACATAGCATTCACAGCCAAAGAAAACGCCCACCATAACGGTTCCTGAAATAGTTTGAATAATATCAGAGACTATTCTTTTTGCCTAGTTGTGAAGTCAAGAATTGAGCATCAATATGAAGAATAAGTAAAGAAACTATACTGTTTGCATAGGAATTTAAATAAATACCAGGTGGAACTAGAAGGAAACAAGGCTTCAGATACTTTTCATATCACAGAGAAGGACTGTGATCTTTTGCCTATTAGTATTTTTGAGAATTACATTTTGCTATGCTTGTCTGATGTATATGTGCTCATATGTAGAGGCCTGCAGAGGCCAGAGTAAGGCAATGAATTCCCTGGGGCTGGAGAGACAGGAAGTAATGAGCCTCTTTATGTGAATGTTGGGAACTAAACTGGGTTGTCTGGAAGAACAGCGAGTTCTTCTAAGGGCTGAACCATGTCTCCAGCCCCTTTTCTAGTACGTTGTGTTACACGATAGCTAAAGTCAACTGTGGATTCTCCCACTCTTTGAACACATTCCTAACCTACATTGTTGGCCTTGGACAATTAGATGAACGGCCTTTATGGTTGTAGACACTAGCATCTGTGTGTCTAACCCTAGTCTAGTAACGAAACAGGAACTCTGAGAATAGTTGGAGGGTTTAAGGACGCACACTTATTCTGTTAAAGCCTGAAGAGTTTTCACGTCACAGTTGCGGATCCAATGCAACAGGAGCTCCAGGGGTGCAGGATTCCGAGAGCGAGCTTTAAGAGCTTCGCTGGGCATCATTCTCCAAGTTGCACGTTTCTCTGCCATTCAGTTTGGAAGGCAGATCAGTAGCTGGCCTTTGAGGAACTGCAACAGGTCAAGAGAGAAAGAGTTCCTTCCAAGACTTTTGGGTAATTGGCACAAGCAAGAAACTAACTTTTGCTCCCTAAATCTCTGAGACGATGATATATTTATCCTGTACTTCACAAGCTACCTAATCTTGACTCAACTCCTGTTACAGGGTGGCCTAACCCTCTTTTCCTCATTTGAGGAAGTTACACAATCCAAACTAGCCCCGCCAGGGTGCTCAGTAAAGATCTCTACTTGAAGTCTAGATAACAATAACAAAATCGATTTTTGAAAATCCAAGGACAGAGACCACAGTATAACCTCATTTCTTGTAAATTTTTTCTTTTATAGAAAATAGATTGTTTCAATAAAATATATACTGATTATTTCCCCTCCCTCTACTCGTAGATCTTCCCCACCATCCCCCTCTTCAGAATACACTCCCTTTCTGTCTCTCATTAGAAAGCCAACAGAATTCTAAGGAACAATAATAAAATGCAATACAGTAAGAAAACCAAAAATAAACACATCAGAATAGGATAAAATAAATAGAATGAAAAGAGCCCTCACCCAAGGCATAGACACAGATAGAGATACAGGGACCCAATGTTTCTCTCACTCAGGAATCCCATATATGCTCTAAACTGGAAGTGATAAGATAGAAACAAAGGACCTGTAGGGTAAAACAAACTCCTTAATTAATTCATTAGGAATAAAAAATACAAGAAAAAGAGTGATCCAACATTATGACAACAGGATGAGACAAGAAACCTGCAGACATGCCCAGGAACTGGTCATCTTCTGCTAGGTATTTGACCAATCCTAAAGAGCGGTCCCCACCCCCCACAATCCCCAGTGAGACTCTCATGCAGAAAACTACTTCTTCCTTTTGCAAGTGCCCATCGGTTGGAAATAGCTTCTTGGTTACGGATGGGGGTGTGCATCCACTTCTTTCAGCCCTGGCACTCCCATCTGGTGGAAATACGTGCGGGCCCTGTGTACGCTGCTTCTGTCTGAGAGTTCACACCTGTGTCAACTCTGCTGCGTGTAGAAGGCCTTGTTGTCTTGGTGTCCTGCATCCTCTCCGGATCCTACACTCTTTCTGCCTCCTCTCCTGTAAGGTGCCCTGAGCTCTGATGGGGAGGGAGATTTGATGAAGACATCCCATTTAGGACCGAGTGTTTAAAGGTCTCTGCATGTTGTCTAGCTGTGGATCTCCGTATTTGTCCCTGTTGGCTGCAGGAGGGATCTTCTCTGAAGATGGCCGAACAAAGCACTGACTTACGAGTAGAACAGAATGTCATCAGAACTCATTTTATTACTACCTTTTTTTTTTCCAGAAGGATAGCATTTGGTTTTCAGCTAGCTCACTGGACTATCTAGTCTCCTGTTCTTGGTCTCTAAAGCAGCATCAAATACGGGTTCAAACTCATGGAGTGGTCCTTAAGTGAAATCAGATCTTGGTTGTGTTACCATATCTTGTAGGCAGGACACCACTGTAGATAGAAGGGTTTGTAGCTGTGTTACTGTTTATATTTCTCCTTTGGTAGCTTGCGGAGTTCTTTCCAGTAGCAGGAAAACTAGTTAGTAGGGGTGAATGCAGGAATCCTGCTAGGTGGGCCACTGGGAGTTCCTGGTAACAATGTGGTTCTAGGTATTTGGAGCTGATAATTAGGATTGGGAAGGGGCTTGAAGTGGAGTTGACTGGATAGGTCCACAGGAAGGGGTAAAGCAGGGTGTTCCACCAGAATCTTCACACTCTGCTGGGAATGGGGCCAGAGTGTGAGGAGAGGCCAGAGTAGGCAGTTGGCTACTATGCTTTGGGTGAGCCTGGGGCATTGGATATAGAGGTAAGGAGGAAGAGTGAAGACATGGAGCTTCTCCGGCAGTCTTTCAGGAGTTCCCCAGGGAATGCCTGCTAGAGGTGGGCATTGAGACAACGGGACAAGGGCAGAGGAAGGTTAGAGAAGATCTCTGAGATCTGCTGGGGATGGCGGCAGAGAGAGGAAAGCAGATGGTCTGCTACAGAGCTTCGGTGAGAATGAGGAGTTGAGTCCAGGGCAGAAGGAAGGAGAGATGAAGATCTACAATTAGCGCTCCCACATCCCCATCTTTTCTTTATTTTGTTACTAATATTAAGATTAGTAGTATTTTTGATCCTATGGAAGACAGGATTTGAACTAAGAGAGCTAAACTACGGGAGCCATTCTCATTTGACTCATTCTCTTCAGTCTTGTCCAAGAGAAGGTAGATATTCATTGTTATCCCTAAAAACACTAGCTCAAACACACTGCAAAATATAGGTGAAGATTAGCTTATTTCCTACTGCATGTTAGTTTTCCGTAAGGTCACTGGAAAGGTGGTTGGAAGTTTGAAAACAAGGGCAGCTCTAAGGATATGCTAGCTTCTCTGTCCTCTGTGGTAGGAGTTATGGGAGAGTGTACTGGCTAGGAGACCACACTGGCCATGCCCAGCCTCTGGGGACAGAACACAGGACATCTAGTACTAATCATCACTTCATCATCAGAGAATGCTCACAGGGTAGTTTCTTCAAGTCTCTCACTGAGTCTCTTTAATTTGCCTCATTGAGAAATTAATTTACTGAAGCAGTTGAAGTCCATACCAATGATACTTAGTCGTTAACTAAGCTGTACAGAGTAGCATCACCCCACAGTCTGGAGGTTCCTCAGAAAATTGGACATTGAACTGCCTGAAGATCCAGCTATACCTCTCTTGGGCATATACCCAAAAGATGCCCCAACATATAAAAAAGACACGTGCTCCACTATGTTCATAGCAGCCTTATTTATAATAGCCAGAAGCTGGAAAGAACCCAGATGCCCTTCAACAGAGGAATGGATACAGAAAATGTGGTACATCTACACAATGGAATATTACTCAGCTATCAAAAACAATGACTTTATGAAATTGTTGACTTTATGAAATTCAGAGGCAAATGGTTGGAACTGGAAAGTATCATCCTGAGTGAGGTAACCCAATCACAGAAAAACACACATGGTATGCACTCATTGATAAATGGCTATTAGCCCAAATGCTTGAATTACCCTAGATGCCTAGAACAAATGAAACTCAAGACAGATGATCAAAATGTGAATGCTTCACTCCTTCTTTAAAAGGGGAACAAGAATACCCTTGGCAGGGAAGAGAGAGGCAAAGATTAAAACAGACACAGAAGGAACACCCATTCAGAGCCTGTCCCACATGTGGCCCATACATATACAGCCATCTAATTAGACAAGATGGATGAAGCAAAGAAATGCAGGCCGACAGGAGCAGGATGTAGATCGCTCCTGAGAGACACAGCCAGAATACAGCAAATACAGAGGCGAATACCAGCAGCAAACCACTGAACTGAGAATGGGACCCCCGTTGAAGGAATCAGAGAAAGAACTGGAAGAGCTTGAAGGAGCTCGAGACCCCTTATGAACAACAATGCCAAGCAACCAGAGCTTCCAGGGACTAAGCCACTACCTAAAGACTATACATGGACTGACCCTGGACTCTGACCTCATAGGTAGCAATGAATATCCTAGTAAGAGCACCAGTGGAAGGGGAGGCCCTGGGTCCTGCTAAGACTGAACCCCCAGTGAACTAGATTGTTGGGGGAGGGGGGCAATGGGGGGAGGATGGGGAGGGGAACACCCATAAAGGAGGGGAGGGGGAGGGATTAGGGGGATGTTTGCCTGGAAACCGGGAAAGGGAATAACACTCAAAATGTATATAAGAAATACTCAAGTTAATAAAAAAAATAAATAAATAAAAAATAAAAAAAATAGTAAAAGTTACTCCTCATAAAGAGAAAACTTATCTAAATACGGATGATTATTTAGAAGACATGACCTCATAGGTAGCAATGAATATTCTAGTAAGATCACCAGTGGAAGGCGAAGCCCTTGGTCCTGCTAAGACTGAACCCCCAGTGAACTAGATTGTTGGGGGGAGGGTGGCAATAGGGGGAGGATGGGGAGGGGAACACCCATAAAGGAGGGGAGGGGAGGTATTAGGGGATGTTTGCCCGAAACCGGGAAAGGGAATAACACTAAATGTAAATAAGAAATACTCAAGTTAATAAAAAAAAAAAGAATATAGAGCCTTAAGTGAGGCATCTGTGAAACAGAAATCAAACCAATATATTGAATTCTGTATGCAAATTATCAGCTGCATTCATCAACCTTTTAATACCCATTACTTTTCAAATCCTCTTTTAGTATTACTAAGCAGTAACAATCTAAGGCAAAACTCGGAAACAGGAAACGTGTTTTAGAGTAGATAATTCATTGTGGTGGTTTGACTAGGTATGGCCCCGATAGAACGATGTGTTTGAAAGTTTGGCCCATAGAATGGGCACTGTTAGGAGGTATGACTTTGTTGGAGCACTTGTGGACTTGCTGGAGGAAGTTTGTCACTGTAGGGATGGTTTTGATGTCTCCTATGTTCAAGTTCTGTCCAGTGACAGTCTCCTTCTACTGCCTGAGGATCAAGATACACAACTCTCAGTCCTTCTTCAGCTCCATGCCTGTGGCATGCCACGTTGTTTTCTGCCATGATAATAATAGTTTTCTCACTTTGAGTCACAGATGGAGTGAAGTATGGGTGGTAAAACCAATTATGGTCTCTAACAAAATGTTCTTTTGGATTCTTAGGAATTTATAGTACCATTATGGTGTTTACATGGCTAAAAGTTATTTAAAAAAAAATAAACACAAAGCAGGCATCTTGGTTCAAGCCTTCAATCCCAGCACTCTAGAGGCAGAAGTAGGTGGAACTCTCTGAGTTGAGGCCTGCCTGGTCTACAGAATGAGTTGCAGGACAGCCAAGACTACACAGAGAAAACGTGTTTGAAAAAACATCATCACCCTCACCCTCATCATCATCATCATCATCATCATCATCATCATCATCATCATCATCACCACCACCCAAACACAGACTCTAGCTTACTTTAGAACATGTCATTCTTCCTTAAGAAAAGATGAGCCCACTCCCCACAATGGCCTTCATGTTTTCATATGGCATAGCAGACCTTCTCAGAATGTCTTCCATTCCTTTCTGGCTTCCAAATTGAGGTTTAACACTCTATATAAAGAAAACCAGTAAATGCTCATTTATAATTCCTCCATTATTTTAATCTTATTGGTTCATAAAATGAAAATGACTGAAGGCCTGTCCATGAGACAATTCCATGTTGAATCTCACGTTACATGCTTTTTAATCTTCGTAACATTTGTTATCGTTGAAATTTGCTCATCCTTATTTCATTTACGTGTTTAGCTTTTAGACTGTTATACATTTCTGACATTTCTGATGTCACTGGCTACTCATTCTACTCATTTTTAGATTCTTCCTGATTCATTTTCAAATCTGCAGTCTCCAAAGTTTAACAAGCACAAGGCTAATTTCTGGACTTCCCAGTTTCATACTTCCCACGGATCTCTACACAATACCCTGTGTTCCGGTGATTCAAAATATGTCTGTTTTTAAATCTGAAATCCACAACTTAGTTTGTATTGTTATATGCATGAAGGGAGAAACAGAAGAAGGGGAGGAAATAAACATGAAGAGGAAGGAAAGGAAAGCAGTGATAAAAAGTAGGAGGGATGGGAAAAGAAGAGGGAGGAGGGGAAGCAGGAGGAAAAGGAGGAGGAAATCATAAACCGGAAGTCTCTTTAAGTGCACATCATAATACTTAGTGGTGCACGAGAAACTATTCCCATTAAATCCTGGGAAAGAACCACTCAAAGAGGACAGGAAACAGTTTCTGGCATTCCCACAGAGATGGGAACACTGCCAGTTCCCACCTGGCATATGGACACACATATAACTCAGAGCACACTGGTAAAACACTCAGAGTGCTTCCTTAGGGAGCAGAGGGCAGTTAGCCCTGGGCTGAGCACTGCTGTGGTCTGACCTGACAAATCTTTAAACATACTCGAGAAGATAAAAGTGTTCCTAAGTCACTACATTCTACAGTGAAGCCCAAGAATTTGCAGGATCCAACAAGATCAATTTAGTCTGGAATCAAGGAAAAGTCAATCACAAAGACAAAGAAGAGGAAAAAATTAATGGTCCATAGTGAGAAAGATCAAAAGATCACTCAACTGGAACTGTCCTGAACTGATGCAGATGGGGGAAATAGCAAGTAAAAGTTATTATGAATACATACCATCTATTAAAACGTAAGACACACACACACACACACACACAGACACACACACACACACACACACACACAAACACACCAAATGTGCAGAGATGAAAATTCAAATGTCTAAAGTAAAATTAGAAGTTCATTGTGTATAGCCAAAGGCATCAAGTGCCAGTCGCAATGGTCAGTCCATCACTCGCTTGACCTCAGGGAAAATTAGTGGCATGTTCAAGTGCACCATTGTGTAAAAATCAAAATACACGTAGTAAAACATATTAGCAACCAATGCTCCATATGCTTTAGTATTGTAAAGAACTTATTGACTTAATTTGGAAAAATTCTCTATGAGATCCTGAGTCGGATGACACTCTGGTAATATTTCCTTCTTGAAACGTCCTAAGTAATTGACTTCTTTTTATCGAACCGCAGCTGAATGGTCACCAACAGTTACTCTGTTTCCAGGCCCACTTTCTCCTTGAATATTCTGTAGAGAGGTCTGGATATCACCAGAGACAAGTGAGAAGGTTGAACGAAACCAAAACAAAAGTCCTTTTTTTTTTTATATGCATGAGTGTTTGCTTGCACATATATTTATGTATGTGCATTGTGTGTGTGTGTGTGTGTGTGTGTGTGTGTGTGTGTGTGTGTTGCGAGCTGAAACTGAGTCCTATGAAAAAAACCAACAGGCTCTCAACCTCTGTGATATCTCTCTAGACCCCACTTATTTTAACTACTCCCAGAGCACAAAGAAACTGTTTTCCTTTCAAATGGGTCCCTCTGCGTGTCATACTGTTAATACCTTTGAAGAAAGTTAAGTATCAGTAGCAGAGAGGTTTTCTTGGAGGAGAGGTAGCGCCATCTGATTTTGTGGCTTCGCTTCTTGCTATGAGGAATGTGCAACGTTCTACCAGTCTCCAGGACATAACCATGTGGCAAAACCTCAGTGCTGTATCTCACCAGGATTTCTAAATCAGGTACAGTTTTAGTCTCCCAGGGGTGCTGGCAATGAGTGCATGGATGTTGGTTTTCACATTGGTGTAAGAAGGGCCAACCCTAGGTCCCGCTGGAGTCCCGAGAACATATGGCAAGCCAGACTTCATGACAAAGAACTTCCAAACCAAGTGCTTTCAAAGTAACAAGAGTAACGTCCAATTGAACAAAATCCACCATAACAGGTCATCAGAATGTGAACTTCTGTGTAAAAAGTAAAACTTACGAGTAATTATTTTGTTTTTTTTTTCAAGTGCATCAAAAAAACTCAATTGCCAAAATCCAGCGTAAAGGCTACACCGAATGACCGAGATAAATAGAAAATAAATTGGAGGAGCTGACAATATGGGGGGCGATTTGTGGCGACTTTGGCAGTGCACAAACACAAAGCCCCCTGCGAACCCCTTTTGAAGAGGGAGAAAGTGTGTATCAAGCAGTGAATGCAGCTCATTAGCTCCCTAACTGGACTCTGCTCTTTACAAGAGAAACTTCCTCTGGGGTTGGAATGGGGGTAGAAGACCCTCGAGGGATGGGAGCGGGTGGGCAGTTTGCAAGTCGGAGAAATACAAATCTTTGAGGGGACTAAATGAAAACCATGCTAGGAAGCTGTAAATCCGCTACTGAATCTGTGGCCTCGGGTCAGAATCCCCGCAGGAGCACGATTTCCTCCGAGCTTGCGCTTGTTAACATTTCTGTAAGGAGCAGCCCAGCTAAGTCAGCTCGGAGCAGGACTCTGAGAGGCCACATCAAAAATGACAACAGGAGACCGGCGTGATGAGGCGGCAGTGGGAGGTTCACCCTGGGTGAGGCATTCTGCCACAGCACACCCCAGGAAAGTAGCGAGGACAAATGTAAATGTCCTGTCGCATTGAGAATCACTTTGGACTACACAAAGCCTATTCTTTCTTACTTGAAAAGCTATGGATCTTTGCATTCATATGTATAAGAGGTGGAGATTCTTCTTCTTTTTCTATTTTTTTTTTGAAGGACCACAGAATAACCCACTGACAATTCTTGGGTTCTGTCTTCTCCGTACTGATTAGATGATGCAGCTTAGTTCCATCTCCCAACCCCCAGCCCTGATAGCACACCGTCTTTCTTCCTTGGTTTCACAACTGTCTTTCACGGCTACGCAAAAGAATAGAAACGATGTCCGAAGTGTTCTACAGAAATCACTATGGCTGTAAATCAGTGTTGGTAAAGGATTCTGGTCAGTCCCTTTTACTTTTCTAAGGTACCGGGTTAGAGCCTAGGGCCTCGCCCACCCTAGGCGTGCTGAACTGGTCTCCACTCGAAGCTCTTTACACTTAAAAAGTTCCCTTGTCCATCACAGGAGTTCCGACAGGGGCAGTCTTCCTGCAGAGAAAATATTTGGAGACACGTCAAGGTCAAGGGTCAGCGGTGCCAGTTGGTGGTGGAGATATTAAATAAGAAGTTCATTGGAAACACTTTGCAATGTATACAAACTTGGACATACTTCTTAAGCAAAGGCTTAGACTACCTAAAAGCAACGTCACAGGAGCTCACACAGGAGTAATTTAAAACCAGATATAGCAGTTTTAGCTACATCATCGGTAATGCCAGGCAAAAGCCTTGTGAATTGTTATTATGTTAAACTTCGAAGTTCCAAATGCTCTAAGTATTTGCAAAATGTTAGAACCTCAGAATGTTTCTGAAATTAAATTAGCCTCATGAAAATAATAATTTGCAGCTATACGGGAGTGCCACAGTAGATGATTTTGTTTTTTAGATGTTCTTCTCTTTAATTATCTACCCATGCCACCAACCTTTAGCACCTGTAAAGAAAAGCAAAAGGCTTGATTTAAAACTTACTTAAGAAAGTGTATATTCTACGTCATTCTAACTAAAGGGCCCCACATTGTTTCCTGGGCTAAATCAAAGGGCTTTGTCCTATAACATAAGCCATAGTTACGGAGCTGAGGTAATTGTCTATATTCCTGAGCTTACTGCTCATGCTGTGAACAGCCCCACCATGTTGACTTTATGTGGTGCATTCAGCTTCTGCCATGTTCTTACCTTTAATATTTATTTTATTTTTTGACGTCTGAAAGTTTTAAAATTAACAAGGTTTCCCATCCCCACAACCTTAACAAGCTCTCATATGACAGCTTCCCACACACTCCGAACACTTCGTGCCCATCAAAGATATAGACACAGCAACTGTCAGATTTCCACAGGGAGAGGCACACTGCTCAATGGCATGTTTGAAGTCCTCAGGTCTGTTGAGTCGATGCATGCCATGCCCTGTGAAACACATATGTGGCATGGCGTTTGCTTTGAAATCTTGAGAGTTATGGTAAACTGATGGCTCAGCTCTTTAAAAAGTGTTCACTGCTCTTGCAGGGAGGACCTGGGTAGAGTTCCCGGCACCCAGATTAAGCAACTCATAGCCACCTGTAACTCTAGCTCAAGGGGATCTGATACCCTCTTCTGGCCTACACACACACACACACACACACACTCGCACACAAACACAAACATACACACACGCTCACACAAACACACACATACACACACACAAACACACACACATACACACACACAAACACACACACACAAACACACACACACAAACATACACACACATACACACACACACACACACACACACACACACACACACACACACACAACACACACACACACACACACACACACACACACACACACACACACACACACACACACACACACACACACACACACACAACACACACACACACACACACACACACACACACACACATACACACACACACACACACACACACACACACACACACACACACATACACACACACACACAAACACACACACACACACACACACATACATACACAGACACACACACACACACACACACACACACACACACAGACACACACACACACACACACACACACACACACACACACACACACACACACACACAAACACACACAACACACACACAAACACACACACACAAACACACACAAACAAACAACAACAAACACACACACACACACAAACACACACACACACACACACACACACACACACACACACACACACAGGACAATAAAAATAAATCTTTAAAAGAGCTAAGCAGCTTCTTTTTGTAGTTGGGCAGGGTTCACTGAAGTTTCTTTCCTTTGCCGGCATCACCAAGCTCTGCCCCTTCATCACCACTTGCCGAACAGGAAAGGGTAGCTAACCTGAATAGGCTTTACTGACCCCTGCTTCCCAGGATCTGGCCAGCATCTTCAGTCAGAAGGAGTTACAGAAGCAGACCATGCCATGGGTAGACTGAAGCTCTCCCTCATTAGAGTCGAAAACTAATGGGAAGAAACCTCCTTCCTCATTATACTTCCCCCAGGTCTTCGTGTGACGTACATTGTTGTGAAATGTGAGCAAGGGAAACATCAGAGAGAACCACGATGAACGAAAGGAAGAGGATAAAGTTCTAGTCAACTGTAGTAGCAGCCACCATAGACTGGGCCTTTGGACGAGAAATGGGGGCCTTGGAAAACCAGCCATGTCACTTAACCGCCATATAAATCTGAGCATACCGTGCCGTGCCAGGGTGAGTCTGAATTCTGGTCTCTCTTCTACCGTTCCGGGACCCATTGAGGACTCTCCTTAGCTGTTCACCTTGGAGGCCTGCACATACTCCCAGTTACAGTCTCTTTCTGTGTTTTCCACACACAAACCTATCGGTTGCTATGCTTAATGGATGTTGTGATTTTAACTGTAAACCTTGCAAAAAGAAGGATGTGTTAGAAATGGATTTCCATATTCTCTGCCACGTAGCACAACCTATTTATACAAACAAATATTGCATAAACATGGGTTCATGAATTTTTTTGTGAAATGCCTTTAATAAATTATAGTGAAAGAATATTCACACTGCGCACTTACAGCTTAGATCCTTACCCCTAGACATTGCTATGATCAAGATTCTGTTTTTAAAATTGTTCACGCTATTGTCACGGTCCCACTAATTTATTTTACCTGCCCCGTTGATTGTATGAAGTAAGTTATCTGGAGGAAAAAAATTGATGTATTTGTAAGGTATTTATAGCCAGACTTTAGGTGGACGTTAATAATTCATTTGAGCACCTTATTTTTTGATTGCTTAAAAGTAATTTTGAAACAAAAAATTTGGTTTTGTTTGTTTGGTTTTTTGTTTTGTTTTGTTTTGTTTTTTCTTTGAGACCACTGTGGCTGGCTTGGGTAAAAAGTCTAAAGATTCTGTCTTTGGAACATATGTAAATTTAGGGCTGTTCTGACAAGGCAGCTTGCCCCCTGCCGTTTCTTGATTTCTCTCACAGCAGGAGCCTAAAGCTTTCATGGTTCCTTTAGTCCTCTTTATCAAAAGGAATATAGGAAGATGTTACTTTTGCAAGTTTTATAACGACAAGACCACGTAAACCCCTCCCTAGGATCTTGAAAGAGGCCCCTCTGAGCCAGGAGGCCTGAAGTGCTTGAATCGCTTCCAGGTTCATGGCTTCAGTTTCAAATCCATGAACAATGCAGTCTAGTATCTGCCCTCAGTCACGCCAGGAGAGAAAAGATCCCACTCAGCTCTGTAGTTAACAGGGGAATAAACACACAGGAAGAAGATGAATACAAATGGAGGCTTTCACTCGGTTCTCCCTTTTCTCTTTTCCTGGCCTGCACAGAGCAATGCACCTCTGGCCAAGAGCTGTAGCTGGTGCATTAGGTCAGACAGTCGAGCAATAGAGACAGGAAAGGAGGATCCTTATTGGGAGATGCGCTTGGCCATCTCAGGTTGTTGTTCTGAACCCTGTCCTGGTAAGGGCTGAGGAACTCCACTGCAAGCACAAAAGAATGCACTTTGGTTAGGAACAAGCACTGCACCAAGTTGTGACACACATTACATACGGGTAAGAATTTGAAAACAGAAAAAAAAATCTTTGTCTTTTCATAGTCTTAAATATACAACTACTTTATGTGATTTCAAGATAAATAGTAAATAGTTCTCAAGTAAGAAAGCATTCCCACATGGTTCATTTTGCCTCCAGAATGATAATCGAAATTGTTGTGTCAGTTAAATGACCATCTTTATCCATGAAAGGGATGGCTGTCATTATGGATGACGCATCAAAGGGATGGATATATTATAAGGGTCTTATATCATTATGGCAGATGGTAGCTTTGCAACTGGAAACAAAGTCAGACTCCAACTTTCTCACAAAACCCAGGAGCTAGGAATTCTATGTGTACATTTCCGAGATGCCTCCCAGGTCCCTGAAAAAAGGGAAACTTGTTCAGAATGTCGTCAAACTGGCCTGTCACGTTTTTAAAAGTGTATGTGTGTGTAGGTGTGTGTGTGTATGTGTGGGTGTGTGTGTGTGTGTGTGTGTGTGTTTATGTGTGTGTATGAATGTGTGTATGTATGTGTATGTGTAGGTGTGTGTGTGTATGTGTGTGTATGTGTGTGTAGGTGTGTGTGTGTATGTGTAGGTGTGTGTGTTTGTATGTGTGTGTGTATGTGTGTGTAGTATGTGTGTGTGTATAGGTGTGTGTGTAGGTGTGTGTGTATGTGTATTTGTATACGTGTGTGTATATGTATGTGTGTGTGTGTGTGTGTGTGTGTGTGTGTGTGTGTGTGTGTGTGTGTGTGTATAGGTTCACATGAAGAGGAGAAAGCAACTACGGTCAAAAGTTTTCTAATGCAAGCATTCCAAAACTATGGAAGAGGAAAATATCTTACTATCAAAGAAAGAATTAAACTTTTCATATGTAGCCCCTATTTGTTCTCATCAGATGAACATCCTAGGTTAACATGTGGGTTCCATCATAGTTATTTATTTAATGAACTTTAATTGTGCTTTGTGTTAAGACTTCTCTTATTGAAATTTGTCTTCTGTAGGTGTGATGTTTCTTATTTTCCCTACCAGTGAGGATACTTAATGTTTTGATGATTAAACCCAATTGAATCTGCTTTTCATTTTGCTATCCTTGATGGTTTTTCTTGATTGATCTTATCCTATAGTCAAACTGAAAGAACTTAAAACTATGAAACACAGGACTCTGCAGACTGAGGGTCATTACCTGGTTGGCATTGATTTATGCCTGATTTCTTTTTCTGACTATATAATAGCTGTTGGGGGTGTTTGGCTACCCGCTTCCCTGTCTTCCTGAGAGAGACCGGAAACATATTTGGATCTCACTGTCACTATTACAACGATGAAGTAGTTACTAAATTCATTTCCTTGTCAATAGACTGCTTCTTAATATCACCAGTGTTTATTATATCGAACACAATTTTTTCTCTGAAACGTCTATCACGGTAGAAAAGAAATCTAGAAAGGATCACCCTATGCTTGTTATTCTACAGATGATAAAAAAAAAAAAAACTGACTTCAGAAATCAGTTATCCAACGACTTTATGAAATTCGTAGGCAAATGGTTGGAACTGGAAAATATCATCCTGAGTGAGCTAACCCAATCACAGAAAGACATACATGGTATGCACTCATTGATAAGTGGCTATTAGCCCAAATGCTTGAATTACCCTAGATGCCTAGAACACATGAAACTCAAGACGGATGATCAAAATGTGAATGCTTCACTCCTTCTTTAAAAGGGGAACAAGAATACCCTTGGCAGGGAAGAGAGAGGCAAAGATTAAAACAGAGACTGAAGGAACACCCATTCAGAGCCTGTCCCACATGTGGCCCATACATATACAGCCACCCAATTAGAAAAGATGGATGATGCAATGAAGTGCAGACCGACAGGAGCCGGATGTAGATCGATCCTGAGAGACACAGCCAGAATACAGCAAATACAGAGGCGAATGCCAGCAGCAAACCACTGAACTGAGAACGGGACCCCGTTGAAGGAATCAGAGAAAGAACTGGAAGAGCTTGAAGGAGCTCGAGACCCTTATGAACAACAATGCCAAGCAACCAGAGCTTCCAGGGACTAAGCCACTACCTAAAGACTATACATGGACTGACCCTGGACTCTGACCTCATAGGTAGCAATGAATATCCTAGTAAGAGCACCAGTGGAAGGGAAGCCCTGGGTCCTGCTAAGACTGAACCCCCAGTGAACTAGACTGTGGGAGGGAGGGCGGCAATGGGGGGGGGGGTGGGAGGGGAACACCAATAAGGAGGGGGGGGAGGGAAGGGGATGTTTGCCTGGAAACTGGGAAAGGGAATAACACTCGAAATGTACATAAGAAATACTCAAGTTAATTAAAAAAAAAAAAAAAAAGAAATCAGTTATCAAGGTCACAAGGATACTCTCCTAGTACTTTCCTTTCTTGTCTGGATCTATAGCTGTTCTCCACTTAGTAAAAAGCAGGAATCACTCAATGTTAACTTCTTCCTTTGATTTTCTGTCATCATCGGAGACTGTTAACTACATCATTGCTTCTATGATCCTCAATAAAAAAGATTTTCAACCTTCCATCTCCTTCTGTCTCTTGCCTCTCTTTCTTTCCCTCCAAACAAGACAATCTCGGATTGGAATTGTGTATTATTTATTTAATATTAGGTTATGGACACAGAATGCTGGTCTTCAATAGTTTAATGGGCAAATAGATGAGCGAACTCTAATACCCTTAAGGATGAAGGGCACAGCAAAGGGGAGTTAAGCTGGTGGCAGAAAATGTATTTAAATCAGCGCTCTAAATTTCTACCTCAAGAAAATACAAGTAGAATTGCAAATGAAACCTTTGTATTATAGAAGCTAGAAAACTAAATATGTGTGAAGAAATTAGCAAGAACCAAAAAGTGAGTCCTTAAATTGATTAATGAATCTCTTACAAGTGAGAGCAAAAATATAAAAGTCACTGTCAGTTATTGAAAATTAATATCACTATGAGTAGTATAAACTTTAAGAAGATAGAATAATGTTAATAACTGTATGTTAATATACATCAATCTGGATTAAACTTATTATTATTATTATCATTATCATTATTTTATAGAATAGAAAACTAAAACTGTCTCAAGATGAATTTGAAAACCCTGAAACTTTTTTTTCGATCTGCACAGTGATTCTTTTATGGTAAGTTTTTGCTCTCCTCTTCTCTTAAGCATCCCTTAGACAGGGATGGTTTCTGTTGTCAGGGCTCAGGACACAATACATCAAAGTATGGTGCCCGGGCACCGGGAACATTTTTTGAGCTAAAGAAGACAAGAGAGCCTAGGAAACAAGATGCTTCTGACCTTCTCCGCCCTTCTATCTCTCTTTCTCCCTTCACACCGACCATGAAAACTAGAAAAAAAAAATCACTACCTGACCTACTTCTCCAGAAAGTAGGTCATAAGACCCTTGTGGGACAGATGTGGTGTCCTGTACCAAGAGGAAAGGCCTGTTAGGGGAGAATCCAGGGAGCATCCAAAGAGACACCACTGGGTGTCCTCAACTTCATCACCAATAGATCCAATCCCTTTGTGAGTCAAACTGCTTCACATTTAAACTGTGTTTTCCATCAGAGGTAGCCAGCAGCAACAACAGCAGCAGCAACAAAACACTACAGTTTTCCCTGGGAAAAGGTTCTTATAAATTGTAAAAAAAAAAATATATATATATGCTATATATATCACTAATGGTACTAATGGTACCTTCCTCTCTCTCTTTCTCTCTCTCTACATATATATATATATATATAATATATATATATAGTTCAGAACAATAATTCAGAACAAGTAAACTTCTATTATTTTAAAAAAGAGCTAATTTCAAATATAAAGGAAGTTTCATAATCTAATGAACAGCTGATATTCAAACAATATGGTAGGTGAAACCTTGAAAAGATAGTATTGAATTTTTTTCTCATGAAGTACTGGAGGCTGATTCTAGTTCACTAAGAAAACGCAGAAATAAAAGAAGAGAGCTCAGGTTGTAAGACATAAGGCAACATACATGAAAAAATATGGCTTTTGCTTTTAAAAAATCTGATTTTATTACTTTATATTATATTACAAATTAATAGAAGTCAACGATTCAGCATAATTCAATTTATTATAGAATAAAACACTGACAATTAAAGAATATGTCCAATAAAAATGTAAAAGCTGCTTACAGTCAAAGCACAAGGCATTCCTAAGAAAGAAGAATGCAAACTGAGGTGTAAGTTATATTAGGGATGTGAAAGATAAAGATGAGAGTTATCTTCAAGATTCTCTGTCAAATGCCACCTCAGTCATTAAGAAAATGTCAACCGGGGTTGGGGATTTAGCTCAGTGGTAGAGCGCTTGCCTAGGAAGCGCAAGGCCCTGGGTTCGGTCCCCACCTCCGAAAAAAAGAACCAAAAAAAAAAAAAAAAAGTCAGCCTATTTCTATGTATACAAAAATAAAAGGACCAAGATTAGTCACTCTAGTCTTAAAGAACAGTCAGATTGGAGGGCTTAAGTTTTAATGTATTTACTTTTCCTCAAATATATAGTAAGTAGGACTATGAGGTATTGGTGCACAACCATGTAAACTGAAGAGTGAGTACTGACTATAGTTTAAAGAAAGTCCCCCCACCCACACCATGTACTTTATAATAAAGAAGTCGACACTGATATCCTTATTGCTGTGACAAAAACACTTGCTATTAAAAACTATCAAAGAAAGAACCTGGCACTGGTCTCAGAGTATTGTAGAAAGAATTGTGATAGAGCAGAACAGCTCATATCTTGGTGACAGTGAAGAAGAGGATTCCTGCCCTTGTGAGCTCTTTCATTTCTCCGGCTTTATTCCATCTGGACCTCAGTCTGTAAGACGGTAGGTACCACTGATATCCAGGACAAAATTTCCCATTGGTTAGGACACACCCGGAGGAATGCTTTACTGATCTCCTAGGTTTTACTCAGCTGACAGTGAAGATCACTGTCATTGTGACACCAGCGCTTACTAGAGTGAGGACTCAAAAACTGTTTACAAAATTGTTTATTTTTTACGTGTGAGTGTTTGGCCTGAAGGTATGTGTTCGTGTCTTTTGCCCATTTGGCCAGAAGAGGGCCCTGATTTCCTAGAACTGGAGGTACAGAAAAGTTGCGAGTAATCATGGAGTACGGCGAACCAAACCCAGGTCCTCTGCGAGAGCAGATGTCCCTAACTTCTGAGCCATCTCGCCAGCCTTTAAGGATCATTTGTTTTTTTCAGAGAAACTATTGTACTCCCTGTCCTGTATGTACATTCACATAACCAATGAGCAGCATCACTCTCCGTTATTAGCTAAAATTTCTTTCAGTACCAATAACAGGTGAGTTAAATAAAGACTTCCTAGAAGATTAAACATATTTCCAGTGACATTTTCCACTTCAGAGAGAAACTGGACTGTTGAAAAATTTACCCCCCCCTTTTTTTTAACCAGCACTGTAAGCAATATTTCTTAAACAGTTCCTGTTGTATTACATATAACTTATAATCTCTGTCTCTTCTTTATATTTTTATTTTTTTTAATTTATTTATTTGTACACTCCAGATTTTATTCCCCTCCTGGTCCACTCCCCAACTGTCCCATACCTCCTCCCCACCTTTTAAAATATAAATGATGCTTTTTTTTCCCAGTTTGATATTCATGTTGAAAGATGCCTGGCCTTAACCCCATGAACTAAGATTGATTTCAGATGAGCTATAGATGTGAACAGAACAGTTAAATAGTAAACAGCCAAGAAGAGAGCAGAGCAGGGCTAATAAATGCTGGAGGGGCAATGAGCCTAAAAAAAGAAAGAAAAAAAGAAAATGATTGACCCAGAGAAAAGACTTTTTTAAAGAGGTCAATCCAATTGCATTTACATGGAGGACTTGAATTCACTAAAAACTACCATGACTGTGTGAGAAATCAAGGCATTCCCTAGAAGAAAAGCATTAGCAGCATGTCAAACAAAGCTTTATAGTAAGGACATCTGAAGAAGGTTTAAAAGTCAACCGGGTGAGCAGTGACAACTCAAAAGAGGGAAAACCCAGAAAACTTCTCCAGGCAATTTACAAAAGAAAATATGGAGATGGTGAACGGGCAAATGGAAAGTTCTCAGCTTCACATTCAATGGGAAAGCAGATGAGAGCCCCCGTGTGGCACTCACTCTCTTCAATGGATGAAAACAGGCAAGGCAAGCCAGACTGTGACTGGTGAGACTCTGGAACCTTGCATGCATCCTCTCCTTCTCTTTCCATACATTGGTGTGATCAAGCTGAGTCAATGTGTACCTCACGACCCAGAAATTTTACCGCCGGGCTTATCCTCACAAGAAGTTACGTGTAGGTTTACCAACGCTACAAAGCAAGGTATCCATGTCTGCATTGTATACTAGGACAATGAATAGAGCTAAAACAGATGTGCCCCAAGAGAACAGATGGACATGATCCTGAATGGAACTCTATAATACAACCAGCCTAAGATAGCAACCAGGAATGTGACACAGATGGAGGTCACAAACACAGAGATTTATTGCAGAAGCCAAGAAAATGTGCATTGAGTATGCAAAGTTCAAAAGGGAAAAACACATACGGTATGAGATACCTAAGGTACATAAGACAGCAGAGAGCAGTCCAGCTTCCCTGTTTAGTACAAAGAGCTATGAAGACTGGGTAAGAAGGCTGAACTGGGGGCATGTACTCTTAAAAGGGGAACCACTGGTTTCCTGTGAATGTGGGTTCTTCTCACTCCAGACTGCAGCAGTAAGGAGGCCGTTCACTTATCTTAGAGGCTGCACATGAGTACCTCTTAGAACCCGGGCTCCTAAGATCCTTTGCATGGGGATCACACTTGCTCTGTAGTAAGGGAAGACCCCATGTTCCCACTGCTATGGCCGCTAAGCTTCTGCTTTCACAAGACCCTCACTTGTCACACTTGTGCATCTGAGTCTCTCATTGTGAGCTTACAAGGTTCACAGCACAGAAGCAGTCACAGCAGCAGCCTTGGGAGTTCCTGTCCAGGCTGAGGATGCTAGGATTATAGGGAGGAGGCTCAGGAACTCTCCATTTCCTTTTGATTTTGGATTTGGGTGGGTTTTGTTGTTTTTGTTTTGGCTTTGTAAAAGTGAAATGTAACTCTGTGTTTACTTTGTCAAACTTCACCAAATCAAATATCTTTGCATTTTGTGTATGTGAACTACATATCAATAATATTTAATGGGAAATGCATTGGTGCATTATTATAAGACAATTAACTACTAACCGTTAACCTATCACTGTCTTGTTTTAAAGAGAAACTAAAGATACAAAAATATCATTACTTAGTTAATCAATCAATCAATTTCTCCTTCTTCCTAAACCTACCTATTTTATTTTCATAGGAGGGCGGCTCTGTCCAAATCAAGCTGGCCTTGAACTCATGACCCTTCAGCTTGATTTACTATGGGTCTGTTATAAGCAAGTACCACCAACACCGAATCATTTTTCTTATTTTTAAATGTTGCCATGTAACTCAGATTACAACAGCCTGCTTGAGTCACTTCTCTAGTCACCGTGACAAATATTGCAGAGGCGACATGTCATAAGAGGATTTCTTCTGGTTTCTGGCTCTAGTGATGGGGGAAGGGTGGCTGCTGAAATCTGCCCTCTGGCTTTCTCTCCTCTCAACGGAAGGAACTCAGAGCTCAAGATTGAACCAGACGCTAGTACCTCCTATTCCAGCAACTTCTACTAGCCAGGGAGCTCCTCTGGTTCAATTATGCTTTGAATATATATATATGGTCTCTAGCTAAGGGTGCTGTTTTGGAAGGCTGTGAAGTGGTTTGAAAGCAAGTATGAGAGCATACTTGGTGCATGTAGTGACTAGAATAGATCCCCAGTGCTCCAAGCAGCATGCTTCTCTGAAGTATATCCCCAAATTATATAGACAGACACAATCTGTTTTCATTTAAATTGTTTGCATCAGGTATTCTGTTATAGCAACAAGAGAAGTAACACAGCTATGTTCCCAAAAGTTCCACCAGCTCTTAGCTCAACACCACCAGCTGGGGACCAAGTGTTCAGACACATGAGCCTGAGGGGATATTTATTTATGCAAACCATAATACAGCCACATCAATATGAGTATGAACAAAATCACAGCCATAAGGTATACTGGTTGCTTTGAAATCCACGTTCACAGATCTACAGTGGGATCGTTTTACACTTTTCTTTAAGGAAATAATTACATAGATTTATGACCCTCGAGGATAGAGAAACTATAATGTAGTGAACCAGAGAATCAAAGCCATTTACAGTGTTTGTTTAATTTTTATTATTGATGTTTTATATTTCTCTTGATATTTATCTTAATCATCTTTAATGCTGATAAATAGTGTGTGTTTTTGTTGAATAATTGTTATAAGAATATCACAGTAAGTTAATATAGAGTAGATATATTAATATGAATTTGCAACTTAAGCATTTGTGCCTCAAACAATTAATGTTTAGCATACTTTATTATACTTGACACTTATTTCAATGCCATATATAACAGGGACTATTAATAGTATAGAAATCATGACCATTTTGTAGTCCTGTCATGAATGATTTGGACTGGCCACAAGTAATTTCCAGGTAGTTAGTGTTGGAACAAAATTGTTACAATGCATGTAAAATGTCTTTCTTATTAATATCCAGAAAGGGTGGGTTTCGTTTCTCAATCTACCATCTGTGAACTCCAAGCTCCCAAATGGTTCTTGGAGTCTGTGAAGGGAGAGTGATATCACATGCGTAGAACTGAATTTCTTTTCATGTTCCACAGGCTTACCATCCTTGGTCTCCTTTCTTTCCTGCTCTGATGCGTGATACTGTTCATCTCTATCATGGCTGCTAAAAATCTAGACATGAATACACTGGGCCTCCTTAAGGGCACACTTGAGGATGAACGCAGTCTATGTCAAGGGTCACCATTCTTTTACATCATAAACTGCCTACGTCACAGGGGCTAATCTGCAGGGGCTGCCGGCAGTGGTGCTTGGACACAACCTTCAGCACTTTCCGATTGCGGTAGCACCACCGTTCCATCAGACATTTCTGTGCTTGAGTCAACCTGAACTCGAGGTTGAACTGGAGTTGAATCTAAGACATTGCCCATGATAGAAGAGATGTGGGGGAGACACAGAAACAGAGAGGGACAGACAATTCACAAGCCGTGGGGAATAAAAATGCCCTTATTGGGAAACAGAATTCAAGCTCGAATGTGTTCATTTTAACCTTCAACCATCACTGGAACTGCTCAGTAGCCAGCGTCTTTGCATTTGCCTTGAGAAATTATCACTCGTGTACACTGTGTTTCTGGTCAGCATCAAGTTTATGAGTTGCTCAAACTGGGCAGGATTCAAGTTAATATATAAATTACTTTCCACATTTAACTCTACATGTGGGTGATTTAAGTTGCATGGGCTTGGGACAATTAAAAAGGAGAAAGGAAGAAACTAGACAATACCATCATTCTCCACCACCTGGACTTTTGTGCCATTTTGTCCCTACCACGTGGAACTGAGTCCTCTGAAACTATATCCTTCATTTAAATGGTGTTTACCAAATATTTGGCTGTAGTCATGACAAAGCTTATCACGTTATCCCCAACGTTTTCAACCTCTCCTCTTCTGTATTTGTATGATGCCAAGTTGAGCATCTGGAAGTTTGAGGTTTGGAATGTTCAAACATCTAAACTTTTTTGAGTGTCTGTATGATTCTACAAATGGAACAGTCTATACCTGACATCAGTGATGAACCGTTGCCACACAGAGTCCCTAGAATACTGCATCCAATCACCCACGTCTCTGTGTTAAAGGACAGGAAGCGCAAATGGATCTCATCTTTCTATGTGAGTCTTATCTTCTGGCAGAATCCCATTATATATAGGCAAATAACTCAAGTTCCAGGTTATCTGAAACACTTCAGGACCAAGCATTTCAGATAAAATGTACCCAACAGGTGCCACACACCTAAAATAAATCCCAGAAATTCCTCAGTGCTGTTTTGCATGTAGAGGAGTTACTTAGATGGTCAGCTTGCAAAAATTAGGGAAAAATAGTTTTAACTACAATTGGGTAGCATAATTTTTTATGCAAATTCATATAGTCCTTACATTACTTTTGTGTCTGCAGGCTTTTCCGCCCAGCCACTTTGTTCTCAGCAGTAACAACTCTGAGATTTCATATTTCATGAGTAAATGCCTATGTCAAAAGCCTTGACTTATTCATGCTAGCTCATAACTTAATTGCCTATTTATTCTATTCTAAGTCATGCCACGAGGTTGGTTACCTCTCCTCAGGTTCATGAATCTGTCTCCATCAGCATTTGTGGCAAATCCCTGCACTTCTTTCCCAGAATCCTACTGTTCTCTCCCAGATGTCCCACCTTCTAAATCTGACTCAGCTCATTGGCCATTGGCTTTTTATTGACAGGTGATACTTCCAGACAGTACATAAAGATTCTCTCTACACGTTTAATCTTCACTTTGTTGTTGTTCCTACGTTCTTGAAATATGCTGCTATATGCAAACTTCAAACTAAAAGAAAAACTATTTCTCTCCACATTCCAGGAGTAAATGAAAACAAGACATTAAAAGGAAATGACTAAATAAGAAATACCCAAGTTAATAAAGATGAAAAAAAAAGGAAATGACAGGACTGTTTGTAGAGATGGTGGAGGAAGACGGTTATTGCAGATAAGTAGGAGAGCATAGCCAGAGGCAGACACTGAGAGAGTCCTGAGCCGTCTGAGGACTCAGAAAAGGGTAAAGGGAGAGAAGCACTGACCAAAGATGGCAGCCTGGGCTAAGAGACTGCCCAAGAAAGTGGTCAGTGATCCAAACTGCTTAGATCTTATAGGGAAGGGCAGCTGGAAGAAGTGCATCCCAGCCCCTGAGCTGGAGAAGTTTGGAATGGGGTTGGGGGTATGCTATACCCCGAAACAGGTAAGGACTGAGGGATGCTAGGAAAACATGGCTGCCAGGTTCACTTTGACATGTTAAATGGGCTCTACAGCTATTTATCCCAGGGTTCAAGACAACATCAAGGAGCTATAGGTCCAAGTGAATTATCTCATAAAAGGCAGAGTCTCATTTAGCTTTTTATAGCTGCCATCAGGGACTACTAACCTGAACAGTACTATCTTGTACTGCAAATGTGGTCTTAACGTTTTTATGATTTATTTATCTTTATTTTGTGAGTATTTTGTCTGCATTTATGTAAATGCTCAGGAACATGCCTACTGCCTGCTGAGGTCAGAAGAGGGCATTACTTTTGTAAGTGGTTCTGAGTTGTCATGTGACTTCTGGAAACTGAACCCCAGGTTTTCTCCAAGAGCAACAAATGTTCCTTGCAATTGTTGACCCATCTTTCCAGCCATTGGGCTGAGTTTCTGTGCATGGGCTTCTAGCAGCTTACTGGTATGGATCAGCTGCAACCCAAGGCCACAACCAACAGGACAGAGTGTGTTAGCCTGGTGGGCAGGATGAACATGTAGTGTCCCCAGCTAGTTCCACACACTTCTTTTCTTTCAAATCACTTGCTGACATCACAGAAACAATTAACCTCCTGTACTAAGGTTAAAGCTCTTTCTTTTCTCACATATCTTTAGGTACAGCACAGATTTTCAACCCATTCCAGGTGCTCTCAAATCCCACTTTCTACACTTAAATGAATATGCTCCTATGACGGTATCATCCTGAGCACACCCAATCTCTCCTATATGGGATTGGAATGATGAATTAAGGGCAGGATGTAGGCTTGTATGGCATACATATGAGGGAGGGTGCTGGAGGAGGCCTTCCCTGTTCAGGAAGAGCTGCTGGCCCTAATGAGCTTGTAATATGCATGTGAACTTTGAGATGTTGTCATGCAGAAGGAATTACACTTCTGCAACTCACTTCCACCACACAACGCCCAGGGGAACTCTAACCAAGGCGTTGAAGTAAGTAAGCCCATACATCTGTGAACTTGGTATTCAACCTCACTGCGTGCTATGCAACCTAGTGTGCTCCTTCCTGCTCCAGCAACCCTACCTCCTCCAGGTTCCTGGGAGGAAGTCCCAGACAAGGGATGGGATTGCACAGAGCATTTCAGCTTCCCTGTTTAGTACAAAGAGCTGTGAAGGTGGGTAAGAAGTCTGAACTGGGGGTAGGTATTGTTAAAAGGGGAACCACTAGCTTCCTGCAAGCATGGGTTCTTTTCACCCCAGCCTGAAACAGTGAGGAAGCCACTGACTTCATCTTAGAGGCCACACATAAACACCTCTGAACCTGGGGCCCCTAGGTTCTTTGCATTGGGGGTCAGAAAGGCTCTGTTTAGTAACACAGAAGACCCCATGTTCATAAGGCTAAGGTCACCAAGCTTCTGGTCTCACATGTCCCTCAGCTACTACCACAGTTGTGGATCCGTGCCTCTCATTGTGAGCTTACAAGGTTCACAGCACATGCTTTGCAGCTGCTCCACCCAGCTCGAGGCTGAAGCTAGGGGAGCATGGCAGGCTGAGCTCATTTCCGCCCACATCAGAAGGCAGAGAGAAGTTTGTGGAAACCTACAATGAGCCCTCCACCAACTGCTTTACATCTTCTAGGCCAAGATTTCTCATTGTACACCATGCATCATTGATGGGAGACCACATGGACAGAGTGCTGTGGTGGGAGCTGGCCTTAAAAATGCATAGGTTTTAGAAGTAAGAATTCTCTCCTTACCCTTGCCTTCCAGCAGCTCTGTTCAACACATCTCAGCTCTGATTCCCATTCACTCTTGGGATTTTGTGGCACTACACACATTTTGGGCACATGGACAAAAGGCAGAGAAAAAGAGAGCTGGTATGGGAAGAGAGAGTAAGGGCTTGGGGAATGGAGGGGGAGGAAGCAGAGAAGGAGGGGAAAAAAGAATAGGAATGTGAATGAAGATTTTCTTGAAACATCACAACATGAAGCAAAGGCAAGAAAATACTATTTCTTGATGAAAAGTCACCAAGCTATATAGTTATTTTTTAATAGAAAATAGAAATGTTGGTAGTAGAGACAGAAGATGGGAAGCAACCATAAGACACAAAATGTAAGAATCTGGAATTAAGTTGAAATCAGGGGTTCTTTTCCTTCATCTACAACTACTCTTTCTCACTGAAAGTTTCAAAAAAGAGCCTGAGAGGTTTTCCACCTCCCCCTCTCATTAACCTGCCAACGCGCATAAGTCATTCTTAGGATCTTTATCTTTCCTTCTGCTTCCTATGTGACCTTATCCTTAACTTGTCCCACTCCCTACACTTGGCCCATAATTGCTGCTCCCATGCCCTTTCTGTTCTCTGTACCTTTTACTCACTCAACCCACTCTGGGAGGCATTCTCTATTGTTCACTTCCTCCTTCAAGCCACAACACCATTACCCTCCAGTCACACCACCCTTTAACTGTTTGTTTACAAGTCTGTCTTCACGTCTAGAGCATGAGATGGTGCTGGTCAGTGTGGGCTTTCTCCTGCCCTAGTTTTTGTGCTTTGAGATCCTATGACCAATGCCCAAAACTCCAGAGGGAGAAAGTCTTCCTCTACATATTGCCACTATCACAAATCTGTGCTGCTCTAAGTCAGGAAAACAGACAACACACTTCTTAAAAACAAATTATTTCAGGACGTCACTAGATACAACTATATGTGTGTATATACAAAGTACCACACGTTTCCCTATTCTTGGCTTGAATTTAACATGTTTTAGTTTTAGACTAAGAATTTATGTGGTATCTAGAGAAGCCAGTCTTTCTCAGATTTGCAATTTTTAGTCCAGAAAAAAAGGGGGTGGGTGGTAAAAGCCTCTTTCTTAGAAATACTGACCAAGCCATTTCTTTATGGTGATCGGCATATGTTTTGATTGTAGAACCAATGCTCCTGGCTAAGAGGGAGACCTTCTGAATGGTTTAGATCCCAGTGACACATTGCATCTCTGTAATGACCTGTTGTAAAGTCAGAGAAACTGAAGAAGAGGAGGAGGAAGAGGAGGAATTAAGATGCCCTGGTGACTTTAACTCACAGAGATCTGGATTACAGACTATACTCTCAGAGAATATAACATGTTTTAAGTCACTTTCACATTAAAAACATTTTGATAAACTCTTGACATAACATTTCATATAGTTCAAGTTCAAATACTGTAAGGTAATTCATGCTTCTTCATTTGAGGAAATTGTGTTAAGAAAATTTAAGGAGGACTTACAACCCAGATACCAGAGTTTTACACTTAAAAGGCAAACTGACAACCATGTGAGATCTTTGCTGGGTATAAAATTGTTTTAATACAGCTGAAAACTCTATTTACATCCAATATGCCTCACATGGGAAAAACAAATATAGGCCATTCGTTTGTTTGCTCATTCATATATGTTGTGTACATTCTTTCTCAGAATCCATTCTTTTCCTTACTAACAGGTATCTATCAGCCAGCTTCCAGAAGATAGGTACTGTTTCATGTATCATATATTCAAAGGAGAACAAGATGAACAAGACTTCACCCTTTTGGGAAATATATTCAAGGGACATCAGGTGAAAAGTGAGCAAACAAATGGACTAAAAACATCTCCTGAAAAATGGTAAGAAAGAAACAGGACATGAGAAGCAGAGAATGGGAGTTAAGGATCTCTTCAGTATGGAGGGTCAAGGAAAGACTTCATGAAACAAGGCCTGGTTGCACAAAGTAGGGAGTACAGAGGTATGTCTGAATTCAACACATGGAAGCAGGTCAGGGTGAACTCAAGATGGATGGACATACAGAAGCTACAGTCAAAAGCCATGTAGCACCATAGGCAACACCAGGGTGGAATTGAAGCTTGCAGGACCCTCTAGGTTCTGATAAAGAGTTCAGTTTTCGTCCACTTTCAAGTCCAAACCTAAACAGACTTGATGCCAGGATGCAGCAGAGCTACATGTATTTGAGAAACTTTAAATTGCTCACTGTCAGAAATCATGGAGACCAAAGCAAGGGTGAACACAGAGAGAGTCCAGCAGAGGAGCAATGTTGGCTGGACCTGTTGACAGTAGATATGGGAAGAAGCAGATAAATTTGATAGACATTTTAGAGGTGAGATTGGGAGACCTGACTTCTGTGTTAGCCTGTGCTCTCTAAAATATGGATTGGAAATGATAAAACAGGTACTCTAAGATACTTAGTACCTGGATTGTTGATAGTGCTATTGGAGGGTACTCAAACCAAGGCAGAGATACATCCTGGTGTCTGACAGGGTTTGTTGTTCTTGTCAGCAGCCCATGTGGCAAAGTGATGTATGTCCTTCAGGGCTAATTTTTTTTTTTTTTTTTTTTTTTTTTTATCCCTGAGTGTCTTATCTCTGTACCTTCTCCTTCTGTAATTAAATGCAGAGGACAGAAGCCCCAGGGAATTGGATAGCTCAGGATGGAGGGAACAGAATCTTTGAGTGTGTAGGTATTTGCTGTCAATCTGACGACACCACATTAGATTGTTTTGTAAGACAGAATCAAACATCTACCATGTTTGAGTCTATAAATGTTATTGTTCCCTAAAGTGATGTTGACAGTGCTAGAGTAAAAAGTCTTTCCCTAGAAACAGAATTGCATCTATCAAAGATAATTTAAATTTTACATGCTCACTTCTTCCTAGACACATTGTGGAAAAAAAATTGCCTTTGTAAACAGGAAGAAGAAAGGTATCAAATTAAACAAGTGTAGCAGACATGGTTTTGGCATCTCAAGATAGGGGTTACCACATTCCTTTGTTGTCTGTAGTTCGAATTAAATAAAATTTCATTCTTATGTCATTTATTCTCTATATCGTGGTTGCAAGAAGTGACGAGAGCTTTAGGTTATGCAGAAGCATCGCGATTTATTCCTTTATTTCTTTATTCATTACAACAGCAAATGAACATGATCTGTTTTAGAATATGGGCTAGTAGATCTCTCTTGATGGAATGTATGGTTTTGTGAAAAAATGTAGAATCATTTAGATAATTACTTGACAACATAACAAGCAGTATGAAGAAGACAATAATTTCACTGGAAAAACACTAGTAGGATCTTTGATTTCTTTAAAGAACTTGGGTAATAGAAGGATCGACGGTGGGAGCTAGAAATGAGGAGCAAATTGGGGTTTTTAGGCAGATAGCCACCATCTATGAACTCTCTTATCTTGAGAAGACCAGGGCAAAAAACAAGGTTGAGCCAATGTCTCAGAGACTGGGCTGAAGGACCACAAGGATTGTGAGAGTGGGAGCCTCAAAAGGCGGAGAAACAGTGACGCTGAATCCAGTGGGAAGCTAAGTACTGGAGGAGGATCAGAGAAAGTGTGATTTTAAGAGAACGTCATGGAGATTACATTGCAATGTGAGAATAATGAAAGATGCCTCAGTCAAGGATAGGCACGCTGGCTAGAAAGCCATTTTGTGTTATCTAAGAGATGTGAGAAACGGGCTGCAGAGATTGGTCAGAGAAGCTGGAAACCTGCTGTTTTCCAGAGGATCCTGGTTTAATTGGCACTATTCACATGGCAGCTCACAGCAGTATATAACTCCACCTCCAGGGGATCTTACACCCTCACACAAACTTATATGTAGGTAGAATGCAAGTGCACATTTTAAAAAAAGAAATTTGAGAAATACAGTCAGAGCTGACATACATAGACAGAACCAGATAAACTCAAGAGATGTTTGGGAAGTGACATTGGAATGGTTTTACAGCCAGGAGCACCAGTATGACCGTTTGTCAGAACTTTAAAGTTTGCTGTTAGCATTTTGGAAGGAGCTTTTACTCCGAGCAAGCCTAGGAGAACTGTGCAGCTTTCCCGCACCCTCTCTGCGGTGCCAATGGATCTCGTCCATTTAAGAGCATCACTTGCCTCATACAGCCTATGTGAACATTGCTAAGTGAGGGTGCAGCTTGTAGTCCACAGTGTTTTCACACCGATCTGAAAAAGATCACCAAGTCTCCTGTCCACATCCCATAGCACAGAGTCATCATCACCAGGACTCTGTCCTTTCACCACACCGCTTTACACTTCAACCTCATGCTGTCTTCACTCTGTCACCTCACCCTCCCTCCTTTGTCAAATTTTCAGAAAGGAGAGGGTAGGATAAGGTCTTAGGGAAATCTCTCTCCTCCATTGGCATCTCTTTTTCTCCTTTTTATTGGTATTAGAAGTCAAATTAATGTTTTGCTGTGTTAAGTCAATGGCCTGTTCTATTTAGTCTTCCTTGTTCATTGAATGCCTGTTCAGCTAATTAATACGTTTAGTTCTTCAAACCCAGTTCAGAAATCTTTAAATGTCAAAATGTAAGAATTCAAGAGTGTGATTTTTCAAATAATAAAGATGTAAAAATTGTAGTTCCCATTTTGTTCTCTTGTAAAAATTTTTTTCCTCATTGGTGATAAGTTTATTAAATCTGTAATTGTGAACATTAATTCAGTCATGGATCAACATTGCTTCTGTCAGTATACTTTGCCCATAGGTCAAGCACAAGCTTCCCTACCATCCTGACAGCTTCTACTTGGATCAACACCTACAAACTCATTATTACACATCAAAGTCTGCTACCAAAATGTTAGGTTTATAGTGCAGGGGTGGGTGGATGGTAGATATGTATAAACATAAACACATCACTGGAATTGGAGGAAATTAGCAAAGTTCTGAGGTTGTGAGCAGCACAGATGGATTCTTTGTAAGTGGGATGTGTAATGATCAGGGAATCTCTATGAGGAGTTAAGGTGTTGATAAAGAATGGTCCAGAGCTGTCAGTGTGAAATGAGTAGGAAAGGGGACAGCCTGTAAAGAAAAAGGAAAAGGCCAGCATGTCCATAATATGGGAAAGGTAGTGGGGGACAGAATAAGGGATTGAGTGATGTATACAGAGGCTGAATTTTATTCAATTAAGATGTGGAAAATATTGATGTATTTTAAACACTGTTTAATACAACCCGATTTATGTTGCTAGAAGTTGACTTTCTCCCTGGAATGACACTTGCAGGGAGGTGAGGTGGAAGCTTGGAGATCAGCTAAAAAGTTCTCTCATCAGTGCTAGCGCTCCATCTCACGAGTTCCAACTGAAACGGGAGCAGAGTTTCCATGTGTCTGAGACAGAGGGAAAGGATTTTTTTTCATGAATTGAATTCAGTTGTAAAAGAAAAGGAGAAGTCAAATGCAAACTCTTTTGGGAAGATATACTCTTGAGTATATTGGTACATTTATAGATGAGATTCAAATCGAGGCAAGTTTAAAGAAAGAATAGATGAAGACTTCCATTGTCTGCTGGGTTGGGTCCAAGGCAGCCAATGGATTGTCAAGAATGCAGCAATGAATTTACACTTAGAGCCTTAACAGTAGCTGATATTTCTATGTGTAAAGCATGTCAGAACCTGCATGAAACAGCTCAGAGACAGATGTAATACTGCATCTAAAATTAGTGCAACAAGAAGCCATATGCAAAAATGTTTATACAAACTAGAGTAACTTGGACAGGCCAAGAACAGGATCTGGTTCATAAATTTTGCAAATCATAAATCTGATTCAAGGTCTGGTACATCTGGGTGTCAGCACGAAAGACATAGCTCCTGGTGCAAATTTGTGGGTCACCCAGGAAGGCAGAGAGGGGCAACACTGAGCATTGAGCAGGTGACAGCCATCCTTAAATGTTAGGTGGATAAAGAAGATCCAAGATGGAAGCTGCTGTGAAAAAGTCAGTCAGAACCAATGACTGACGCATAGATGATATTTCGGAAGCTGACCAAAGACAGTGGTTAGAGAAGCTAAGAGTAGCTCTATTTACTGCTGCTGGGAAGTCACATAAGACAGAGAAGGGATTGACAGTGCCAACATGGACATCATTGCCACACATATCAAAACAAGTGTTTAAAAGGATTCTATAAGACCATATTACTCTTAGAATAAAGATACATTCTCGGAGCCTGGAAGTTCTGGGAAGATTTGGTTCTTGTCTCCTTCTGAAGCTTCATCATTTCCCACACTTTGCAGCTCTTCAGAGCAAATATAGCTCCTTCCATTTTTTTTGCATATAGATTCTATCTATAACTCCACTGTTTTTTCTGCCTAGAATATTCTTTCTTCTCCCTAGGCACACTTAACATCTATTGCTGTTTAAGACACATATTCAACTTTGCAATATCAAGATTAGACCAATTGTAATATCACGTGCTTACACCAGAGCATCAAGGGCTAATGATGACTAACTAGAGACTGTAATAAGGTAGGGCATGAAGCCGGCCTAGTTTTGATGATCATTTTCTCCTATTGCCAGGCAAAGGATTGTCTTGTGTCAGCAGCTCATTGGTTGAATGAAAGATGTTAATGTCCACTTCTGTAGTTACCCTCATGTTATCTGATTATTCCCAGATATAGACTTTATTCCACTTGACAGCATACAAAAAGAAAATGGACACCCTTTGTAAGTCAAACAAAGAGAAAGTTTTAGTTTTTTTAATTGGTCTGCAAAAAAAGTAGTTTAGTGGTGCAAACTGCACCACCATAGGCCAACAATAAGATTGTAATCTTTGAAAAAGTTAAAACTCCCTTCAAGATTACTTTTTATATTTAAATGTACAGGTACTGACCAATTACAAGAATTTATATAAGCTAAAAACAGTCTTAATAAACAGCACGCCTTATATCTGAACTTATACTTTCGTGTGGGAAAATACTAAAAGATTTTTGTATAAACGTTAAACTTTTATTTATAACTTTATTGCTATCTAAAACCCTCTCTAGAGGCTTACTGCCTAAAAGTTCCAGTTTAGATTATAATCCACAGAAACCTGATTCTGCAAATAGGGTATTTTAATTTTTTGACTTTGATGTTTCAGTTCTCTGCTGTTTCCTATGATGAGGAAAATAAAACCAGGAAACCTTAGGTGAAGCAACAGTGCACAGTTCACTGTGCTTTCAGAAAGCCTGGGGCATCTCATTTTTCCAAAATATCTAAGTCAGAGACTTCGAACAGTTCATAAACAAGTCACTCACTGCTGGGAATGTTCCCAGTCACAATAGTGCAAAATGTATTGTTTCAACACGGAATCTAAATCAACCCCCACAGTCTGTCAAAGCAAGGTGTGAAGTGCTAGTCAACACACTAATTTAGACACCCTTCAGACAGACTGTCCCAGGGAGTCGAGAGAAAACTTAAGGCAGTTGTCCTTTAAGACTCCAAGTTGTATTTCAAGACTCTATAGTGATTTCACTAAACGAAAGATTTCATTTGCTTCATGTAACTGAATAAATGACTTGAATCTTTACTTGACTAGAACTGAGCTAGACTACTGTCCACTGCCAGTTACAGTACATGCATATTACTCAGATGCTTTGAAAAATTCCTCATAGTTCTTCAGGATAAGCATGCGATACAATTATCTGAAATTATATCAAAACATTATTTGTTCAGGTAATTTCTCAAAATACATTTTATGCTGAAAAGTCATGCCACAATAATTGTAATAATCGACTTAAACATTTAAAAATACATTTTAAATCAAAGCGTTTATAAGAAAATATCATAATAAACTATGCAACATTATGATTATGTTTTTTTAAACCTGAAAACAAGAACATTAAAAATAAATCATGATGGAGGTAAACAAGATGAATTATGATGTAACTATTGTTCTTTATTTCTTGGAAGAATTTTAAGGATTAGAGACCAGTTTTTTTTGTTTGTTTGTTTTTTTTTCAGGATAGTAGCTCTCAAAGTTAGAGCACTGTTCAGATCTCTCTTGTTCTTCAATCTGTGCCATGACTTTAAACACTGATTTTGATCATAAAAAATTCTGCCTTTCATGCTCAGCTCTGGTGTTATTAGTTCCATCAAAAGGTTCTTCAACACAGATGTATTTATTTCTCCATTCCATATCATCAGGTCTTGAGATGGCTTTGTCTTTACAAACTGAAGTCATCTGAGTGTTCTAGTCAAATTCTGTAGCATGATAGTTATGTAAGCCCAGTAAGAGGTCTCCAAGATTGGATTCATTCTTTGAGAGGTAAGGAGGAACATTACATGGAGCACGATGTACAAGGCACAGTGTTTCAAAACTGCTAAAAGATTCTGGGTAAATGGTTTTGCGGGATAGAAGGATGTGTTCAAGTAGGTTTGTAAATACTCTACAAGCATCAATAGAAGAATATAGCTGCTTAACGTACCACAACTGGCATCATTTACACCATGGTAACTTGCCTGCTTCTTTTTACATTATTATTAAATTATTTTCTTTATTTACATTAGAAATGTTGCCTGATTCCTCTTCACCTCCACCCCTTTTGCTTTTGAGAAGGTGCTCTCCCACTAATGCACTCAACCACGCCACCTCAACCCCACCAACATCCCTCCTGCTCTGGGACATCAAGTTTCTACAGCATTTTCCATTGAGGAAAGACAAGGCAATACTTTGCTTAAGCACAGGGGACCACAGATCAGCCCATGTATGCTCTTTGGTTGGTGACTCAGTCTCTGGGAGCACACAGAGGTCCAGGATGGTTGATGCTGTTGGTCCTCCTATGGACCCTCCGCTCTTTCAGTCCTACCCCTAACTCTTCCATAAGGGTCCCTGACCTAGGTCCAATGTTTGACTGTAGGTATCTGCACCTGTCAGCTACTGATAGAACCTCTCAGAGGACAGCCATGGTAGGCTCCTGTCATGCATGTCCTTTTGGATTTGGGTTACCTCACTCAGGATATTTTCTAGTTCCATCCATTTGCCTGCAAAATTCATTATGTCCTCAGTTTTAATAGCATAATAGTATTCCATTGTATAAATGAATGACATTTTATATATCCATTCTTCAGTTGAGGGACATCTGGCTTATTTTCAGCTTTTGGCTGTAACAGATAAGGCTGCTATGAACTTAGTGAAGCACGTGTCCTTGTTGTATGGTGGAATATCTTTTGAGTATATTGTCAGGAACAGTATAGCTGGGTTTTCAGGTAAAACTATTTCTAATTTTCTGAGGAAGTAGCAGATTGATTTCCAGAGTGGTTGTACACTTTTCAATTGCATCAGCACTGGAGGAGTGTTCCTCTTTCTCTACATCCTTGCCAGTATATACTATCACTTGAATTTTTGATCTTAGCCATTCTGATTGGTGTAAGACAGCATCTCAGAGTTGATTTGCATTTCCCTGATGACTAAGGATGCTGAACAATTCTTTAAGTGCTTCTTGGGTAACTGAGATTCTTCTGTTGAGAATTCTGTTTAGCTCTGTACCCCATTTTAAAGCTGAGTTGTTTAATTCTTTGGAGTCTAACTTCTTGAGTTCTTTGTATATTTTGGATATTAGCCCTTTATTGGATGTAGGGTTAGTGAAGAACTTTTCTCAATCTGTAGATTGCCGTTTTGTCCTATTGACAGTGTCCATAGCCTTACAGAAGATTTTCAGTTTCATGAGGTCCCATTTGTCTATTGTTGATCTTGGAGCCTGAGCCATTGATGATCTGTTCATGAAATTTTCCCTTGTGCTAATGGGTTTGAGGGTATTTCATTCTCTTCTACTAGATTCAGTGTATCTGGTTTTATGTGGATGTCCTTGATCCACTTGGAATTGAGCTTTGTACAAGGTGGTAAATATGGATCAATTTGTATTCTTCTACATGGAGATTGCCAGTTAGACCAGCACCATTTGTCAAAGATCAAGTGTCTATAGATATGTGAGTTTATTTCTGGGTTTCAATTCTATTCCATTGATCAATCTGTCTGTATCTATACCAATGCCATGTGGTTTTTATCACTATTGTTCTGTAATACAGTTTGAAGTCAGGGATGGTGATTCCCCCAGGAATTCTTTTATTGTTGAAAATTATTTCCATTATCCTGTGTTTTTTGTTTTTCCATATGAGAATTGCTCTTTCCATGTCTGTGAAGAATTGTGTTAGAATTTTGATCGGGATTGCCTTGAATCTGTAGATTGTTTTTGGGAAGATGGCTATTTTTACTATGTTAATCCTACTAATCCGTGAGCATGGGAAATATTTCCATCTTCTAAGGTCTTCTTGGATTTCTTTCTTTAGGGACCTGAAGTTCTTGTCATACAGAACTTTCACTTGCTTGGTTAGAGTTACACCAAGATATTTTATATTATTTGTGACCATTGTGAAGGGTGTTGTTTCCCTAATTTCTTTCTCAGCTCAACTGTCATTGGTATAAAGGAAGGCTACTGAAGTGTTTGAGTTAATTTTATGTCCAGACACTTGCTGAACTTGTATATCAGCTGTAGACGTTCTCTGGTAGTATTTTGGGAGTTGCTATGTATAGTATCATGTCATCCACAAATAGTGATACCTTAACTCCTTCCTTTCTAATTTGTATCCCCTTGATCTCCTTTCGTTGTTTATTTGTTCTAGCTAGAACTTCACGTACTATATTGAATACATAGGGAGAGAGTTGTCCCTGCTTTTAGTGGGAAGGCTTTAAGTTTTTCTCCATTTAATTTGATGTTAGTTATTGGCTTGCTGTATATTATTTTAATTATGCTTAGGAATGTGCCCTGTATCCATGGTTTCTCTAATACTTTTAACATGAAGGGGTGTTGGATTTATCAAATACTTTTTCAGTATCCAATGAGATAGTCATGTTATTTTTTTCTTTCTGTTTTTTGTTTGTTTGTTTGTTTGTTTTTATAATTCATTTGTCTGTTGGGGGGATGGTCTTAACATTTCGAGCCCAATCACAATTATGCTCTTATTTAAGAAAGCATACAGTAAAATTATGCTGGAAACAGGTCACCATTTCTTTCTTTCAGCGCACCCTTATACTTGATCTTCCTTGGAGAAGCTCAGAGTCCTCAGACTGGCTGCTCTCACAGGATGCTCTCACATGCATGATGCATTAGTGGACTTTCTGTTTGTTAATATGGTGGATTAATATGATGGAGTTTTGTATATTGAACTCTCCCTGCATCCCTTGGGTCAAGCCTATTTGATCTTGATGGCTGATATTTTTGATGTGTTCCTGAATTCGGTTGACAAATATTTTACTGACTATTTTTGTATCAATGTTCATAGGAGAAATCAGTCTGAAGTTCTCTTTCCTTGTTTAGTCTTTGTGTGGCTTATGTACCAGGGTGACAATGGCCTTGTAGAATGAGTTTGGTAGCATGACTTATGTCTCTATTTTGAGGAATAGTTTGAAGGAATATTGTTATAAACTCTTCTTTGAAATTCTGGTAGAATTCTGCACTAAAACCGTCTGGCCCTGGGCTGTTTGGGGGTGTTATGGGACTGTTTAGATTCTTTACCTGATCATGATTTAACTTTTGTATGTGCTGTCTGTCTAGAAAATCATGCATTTCATCTAGATTTTCCAGTTTTGCTGAATATAGGTTATTGTTGTAAGATTTGATGATTTTTTTGAATCTCCTCACTTTCTTTTGTTATGTGTCCCGTTTTATTTTTGATTTTGTTAATTTGTATACTGTCTGTGCCCTTTATTTAGTTTGACTAAAGGTTTAATCTACCCTGTTGATTTTCTCACAGCTCTTAGTTTTGTGTTTTTTTTTTTTTTTTTGTCCTTCTCTTTGTTTCTAATTGGTTGATTTCAGTCCAGAGTTTGATTATTTCCTGCCATCTACTCCTCTTGGGTGTGTTTGTCTCTTTTTGTTTTAGAGCTTTCAGGTGTGATATTAAGTTTCTAGTCTAGGATCTCTCGAATTTCTTTATAAAGTTACTTAGTGCTGTGAATTTTCCTTTTAGCACTGCTTTCATTGTGTCCCATAGACTTGGGTCACCCATGGTGATCTGATGTTATCCAAGGGATTACTTCAGTCTTCTTGTAGCTATCTACTATTAAAGCTTGCTTTATGTCTGATTATATGGTCAATTTTAGAGAAGGAATCATGAGGTGCTGAGAAGAAGGTATATCCTTTGTTTTAGAGTGAAATGTTTTATATATGTATATGTATAATCCACTTGGTTCATAACTTCTTATTTTATTGGTGAGAGTGGGGTGTGCGAAGTTCAATGTGTTTTGGAGATTAAGTAAAGTTTCCTTTCTGAATGTGCGTGCCCTTGTGTTTGGGAAATGGATGTTCAGAATTGAGATTTCATTTTGGTAGATTTTCCTTTGATGAGTATGAAGTGGACTTCCCTATCTTGTTTGATAATTTGTGATTGAAAGTCTATTTTATTGGATATTAGAATGACTACTACAGCTTGTTTCTTGGAACCATTTGCTTAGAAAACTTTTTTTCTAGCCTTTTACACTGAGGTAATGTCTGTTTTTGTTACTGATCTGTGTTTCTTTTATATAGCAAAATGGATCCTGTTTATATATCCAGTTTGTTAGCCGATGTCATTTTATTGGGGAATTGAGTCCATTGAAGTTGAGAGATATTAAAGACCAGTAATTGTTAGTTCCTGTTATGTTTGTTGTTGGAGATGGTATTATGTGTGTGTGTGATTCTCTTGTTTTTGTTGTGAATTGTTTAATTTCTTGTGTTTTCTTGGGTATAGTTTTCTTCCTTGTGTTGGAGATTTCATTCCAGTATCTTCTGTAGGGCTGGATTAGTGGGAAGATATTGTTTAAATTTGGTTTTGTCATGGAATATCTTGGTTTCTCAATTTATGATGATTTAGTTTTGCTGGGTATAGTATCCTAGGCTGGCATTTGTGTTCTTTTTTTTTTTTTTCCGGAGCTGGGGACCGAACCCAGGGCCTTGCGGTTGCTAGGCAAGCGCTCTACCGCTGAGCCAAATCCCCAACCCCATTTGTGTTCTTTTAGATGTGTGGATACATCTGTCCAGTATCTTCTGGCTTTTAGAGACTCTGTTTAGAAATCTTATGTAATTTTGATAGGTCTGTGTTTATATGCTGCTTGGTCTTTATTACTTACCACTTTTTTGTTGTTATTGCTGTTGTTCTGTGCATTTAGTATTTTGATTATTATATGATGAGAGGATTTTCTTTTGGGGTCCAATATATTTGGTGCTCTGTAGCCTTCCTGTACATTTATGGCCACCTCTTTCTTTAGGTTTGAAAATTTTCTTCTATAATTTTGTGGAAGATGTTTTCTGGCCCTTGAACTGGGAATCTTTGCTCTCTTCTATTCCTATTATTCTTAGGTTTGTTCTTTCCATTGAGTCCTGGATGTTTTGGGTTAAAAGTTTTTTCTGTTTTGAATTTTCTTTGACTGTTGTGTCAATATCTTCTATGGTATCTTCTATGCCTGAGATTTTTTTTTCTATCTCTTGTATTCTGTTGATGATGCTTGCATCTGTAGCCCTTGATTTCTTTTGCAAGTTTTCCATCTTCAAAGTTGACTCCATTTGTTTTATTGCCTTTATTTACATTTTTAAATTTTGGAACTATAATTTTGTTCAGTTCATTTACCTGTTTGGTCATGGTTTCCTGTATTTCTTTAAGTAAATTATTTATATCCTCCTTAAAGGTCTCTATCATCTTCATGAGATGGGATTTTAAGTCAGAATCTTCCTTTTCAGGTATGTTAGGATATTCAGGGCTTGGTGTGGTGGGAAAACTGGGTTCTAAGGGTACCAAATTACATTGGCTTCTCTTGATTATCTTGTGCTTACCTCTTGCTATCTGGTGTTAACTGGCCTAGTGAAACTCCTCAACAAGTGACTGCTCTGTGGCATGGTGACCTATTTCTTGGCCACGAATGGTTTCTTAATCACTGTTCTATTGCTGAAAAGAGACAGCATGACTAAGGCAATCTTGTAAAATAAAGTGTTCAACTGGGGGACTTGTTTATGCTTTCAGAAGTTTAGTCCATTATTATCATCACAGGGAACTCAGAGGCATTCAAGTGCAGAGAAGTAGTTCAGAACTACATCTTGATTCATAGTCCCAGAGAAAGACTCTAGGATTAGCATGGTTTTTAAATCCTCAAAGCTCATCCCCCAGTAACTCACTTCTTCCAACAAGGCCACTCCTATTTTTTTCACATACTGCCCCTCCCTGATGACTAAGCACTCAAATACATGAACCAATGGGAACCATTCTTATTCAAGCAACCACAGGTGGATATCTGTAGTCACCTCCTTCAAGCCTCAGGGGTCATCACTGAAAAGGAAGAAGGGGCAGAAAGAATATATGTGTGTGTGTGTGTGTGTGTGTGTGAGAGAGAGAGAGAGAGAGAGAGAGAGAGAGAGAGAGAGAGAGAGAGAGAGAGAGTGTTTTAACAGTTTGCTCTGAAAAGGACACATTTCATCCAGCAGGGATGTTTCCTAAGGAGTAAGGTAAACTACGCAAAATAGTTTCAGGAGGTCCCTCAAATGACCAGATTCACTAAGACCTGCCCTTTAACACTATACAAGCCAATCAGCAAAGACAACTATGAGACTGGAGTGCTTCCTGGAGAAAATTTAGATGAGAATCATTTAGGAAGAGTTTTCTCTAACCTGTTGAGCTGTCTGCTGAGCTCTGTAGTATGTTCCTGGTTCCCAGTTTTTGGGAGCTGTCACCCATGCTGGTTCGAGCTTTGGTGATATCGCTGCTATTGAGTCATTTCTTCTCCTGTAAATAACCCTTTCAAATGCATTGGTTCACAAAGTTGGACTTTGATGGTATCCATACTATGATCTACTATGGGTTGAGTAGATGTGTGTGTGTGTGTGTGTGTGTGTGTGTGTGTGTGTGTGTGTGTGTGTGTGTGTGTGTGTTGTGTTTCCCGAGGGGTTGGGGGAAATCATCACTAAGTCAGTTTCCCATACATTTATGATAAAAAAAAAAACCCCAAAGTTACAAGTGGAATAAATATGTTTCACTAACCAGATTCACTAGGCCCCTTCCCTGCCAGAGTAAGTTATCAAAGCTAAGTCCTTCCCTGAGACGAAAGCCAAGCTGCACAAAAGATTCTCAGAAAGCTTTCTCTAGTACCTGATGGGAGCAGTTAAAAAAAGACCCGCAGCCAAACATCGGCCAGAGCTAGGGCAACCCCAAGGAATGGAGTTGAGGCAGGGCTGTAGGAGGCAGAGGAGCTGAGGACACCAGGAGAACATTGCCCACAGAATCAACTAAACAGGCAGGGTTCATAGACTTCACAGAGACTGACGTGACAATCACTGAGCCTGCATGGGTCTACTTTAGTTCCTCTGCATAAATGCTGTGATTGTTTAGCTTGGGGTTTTTGTGGGAATCCTAAGAGAAGGAGTAGAAGATGTATTTGATTCTTTTGTCTGCTCTTGGGACTATTTTCCTACTACCTAGTTGTCTCTGCCAGCCTTGCTATGAAGGTTTGCACCTAGTCTCAGTGCATTTTTAAACGATTTTTAAAAGATTTACTTATTTAGTGTATGTGAGTACCAGTAGCTGTCTTCAGACACACCAGAAGAGGACATTGGATACCATCACACATGGTTGTGAACCACCATGTGGTTGCTGGGAATTGAGCTCAGGACCTCTGGAAGAGTACTCGGTG